>NC_065587.1:21769565-22073804 GCF_024542745.1 Macaca thibetana thibetana
TATAAAATAATATTGCACCTCAGAATTGAGGCCTCTTACAGTCTATGAAATACAATTGCTAACACAGTCCCGGGAACCAGATTATACCCATCCTTAGACCCTCAATCACTTTCACAATTAATCTCTTCCCTTCCCACTAAAATAAAGGTTCCATGAAGGCAGGATCTTTATCTGTGGGACCTTGGGCAAATTACTGAACTTTAATGAGCCTCAGTTTTCTCATCTGTAAAATAAGCATAACAGTACCTGCTTCACAGTACTGTGAGAATTAAGGGAAGCAACGCATGTAAAGTGAATAGCACAGGGCCCTGTCAATGATAAGTGTTCAACTAATGCTACAAAATGAGGTCCAATCCAGATGACTGACCCCTCCCTTCAGGGCCTAGAAGCCAAGAGAGTCCCAAGAGGCTAGCCCGGGTCATTCCTATAACCCTCTGTTGACTCTGGCTTACATGTTCTTCTGTTTGGTTCTGTTAATTCAATAAATTATAATCCCAGGGGTAGCAGAGGTTCTGAAGCCCCCATCAGTGTTGTGTTTACACACAGTACACAGCTCACCTCAGTGACCTCTGCAAGTCCATGAGAGCTTGCTGAAAAATCAGCCAGAGAGTCTGTGACAAATTACTTGATGTGGCAATGATGACTGAGCAGACAGCTTCTTCCAGCTGCCCCTCACCCTCCACCCCCACTAGCCCCGTCGTCTCTCTCCCGAAGAGCAAACACAGCCTGAGCGCTTCTACTGCAGAGGAGCCTGGGTGCTCCTCTAACCAGCAGAGGACAGGAAGACCTCGCTGACACTGACTGAGACCCACATGTGAGCCACGCTGGTAGCGGGGCCTCACGTTCTGGGAGACAGACTGTAATCTGGTCATTTCTCACCATCTAACTTCTCCAATATCTTTAGGAAGACATCTTCTCCCTCCCAAATCATGGGACAGTCTGTAGTTACCATTTCCAAAGTGCTCAGCCTTATTCAATGAGTCATAAGGATTTCCATGAGGTGGTACTTGAGCTGTTTGAACTATTTTACTCTCTACTAGATGGACCTGTTTTTTTTTTTTTTTTTGAGATGGAGTGTCACTCTGTCGTCTGGGCTGGAGTACAGTGGTGTGATCTTAGCTCAGATCTCGGCTCACTGCAACCTCTGCCTCCCAGGCGATTCTCCTGCCTCAGCCTCCAGTGTAGCTGGAATTACAGGCGTGTGTCCCCGCGCCAGCCTCTAGATGCACCTTTAGAGATTATTTATACAGTGCTGCATTTTGTACCTTTCTCAGAAGAGCAATGGCGTGTGAGTTATAGAACCGGCTGCTGTCAGGGGTCCTGTAGACCACACGCATCTGGGCCTCTGGAGGATGGCGTGAGCAGCCTCTCAGAACGCCAACTTTCTTAGTCCTTGAGCAAATGCAAGCCAGAAAGGGCAGTTTCTGGAGAGCTGCACAAGGGGCCAATGTGGTAATAATCAGAACTGGGTATACTTTGTTCAATAACTTTAAAGCATAAAACTGCATCCATTATTATGATCTGTTTTACTATTGTTAATAAAAGGGATTCTAGCTGCTGAAAATAGAAATATTTCAAATGTGGCAAACCAGGGTTTGAATCCTGGCTCCGGCACTTACTAGCATAGACAAATCACTTGATCTTTTGATCCACAGTTTTCTTATCAACAGGGTTGCTACAAGGATTAAATAACATAAAATACACAAAAGCACTTGGCATCAAGTCTAGCACATGACAAACACTCGATAAAGAGCAATAACTGTTGTTATAATTAATTCACTTCAGTGCACCTTTATGTGAGGGTCAGTACGCTTTCCTAGTAGTACCAAGGATGCTACTTGGTGTGCACTTTACAGACGATTTCCACAGTGCTGTATTTAACATTTAATCCAGATTATTTCTATTTGACACCTCCAGTAAAGCCTCTATACTAAAGAAAACATACTTTTATCTACCCCACAGCAGATGCCCAATAAAAATGTGCTAAATGAAAGATTATCTTATAAAAACTATATTCTATTTTTTTCTTGATCTAAAATCCACCATTTTAACCATTTTAAAGTACAGATGTTCCTTGACTTATAATGGGGCTATGTCCTGATAAATCCATTGTAATTGAAAATATCAAAGTCAAAAATGCATTTAACACTCTAATAAACCTACTGTAGAGTTGAAAAATCATAAGTTGACTCTCCTAAGTTAAGGACTATCTATATATGAATCAGTGGTATTTAGTATATCCACAATGTTATACAATCATCATCCCTATCTAATTCCAGAACATTTTATCACTCTAAAAAGAAAATCCGTACCTATTAAGCAGTCACTCCATATTCTTCCCTTTCCCCCAGGCCTTGGCAACCAGGAATCTGGCTTTTGTTTGTGTGGATTTGCCTATTCTGGACATTTCATATAAATGAGATCATAAAATATATAGCCCTTTGCATCTGGTTCTTTCATTTAGGATAATGGTTTCAAGGTTCATCCATGTTGTAGGATGCCTCAGTACTTTATTTATTTTTAATGGTTGAATAATATTCCATCATATGGATATCCACTTGGTTTATCCATTCATCAGCTGATGGACATTTGGTTTGCTGCCACTTTTTGGCTATTATGAATAATGTTGCTAGGAACATTGGTATGTACGTTTTTTGTGGAAACGTGTTTTCAGTTCTCTCAGGTATATACCTAAGAGTGGAACTGCTGGGTCATACAGTTACTCTCTGTTTCATGTTTTGAGGAAATGCCAGACTGTTTACTTTTTTTTTTCTTTTGAGACGGAGTCTCACTCTGTCGCCAGGCTGAAGTGCAGTGGCATGATCTCAGCTCACTGCAACCTCCACCTCCTGGGTTCAAGCAATTCTCATGCCTCAGCCTCCCATGTAGCTGGGATTACAGGCACGTGCCACCACAACCAGCTAATTTTTGTATTTTTAGTAGTGACGGGGTTTCACCATGTTGGCCAGGCTGGCCAGACTGTTTTCCAAAGCAGCTGCACCATTTTACATTCCCACCAGCAATGTATGAGGGTTCCAGTTTCTCCATATATCTGCAAACACTCATTTTCCATTTTTAAACTGACATTACATTCTATTTAAAGTCAAAAAACAGGTAGTAAACCCTCACACTACTCCTCTTTCCTCTCTAGCACCTCTCTAGTGGCTTCCTGGCAGTGTGGATCCCAGCAAGTTATTTATCCTGTCCATGTCATATGGCTCTCTTCTGTGAAATGAGAGTAATCACAATAACCCCTACTTCAGAAGGGTGCCAAGAGGACCTAATATGATAATTTAGATAAAGCCTTCATGCATACTAGGTGCTCAAGAAACATTTATTTCCTTTGTTTTTTCACTTAAGAGTATACCAGGCATTTTGCAAGTTCAGAAAACTTACTCTCCTGAGTTAGAGTGTTAAGGCAGAGAATCTTATAATACTGAACTCTAGAATAAAAGGTTAAATAGATGTGTAGTGCATAGTTATTTGCCAACTAAGCATTAGCAAGATTCCTTAATCATTAGCCAAAGTTCAGTCTTTAGCCAAAACAAAGGTATCAAACTAAGCATTGGTCCGGACATAACAGAATGTATAGGAATCAACTGGCAGTCTCCAATGAGCACACTTAGCTAAAAAAACCAATTGACTGCAAGTTCTGTTCACTAATCCTGTCTTCCCACCCCAAATACAAACACACTTCAGACAGTGTCTAAGCTATAACATGAAAATGCTCAGTTATAAACCTTGGCTGGGTTTTATAGTCACCATATATAGTGGCTGAATTGTGTCCCCTAGAAAGATATGCTCAAGTCCTAACACCTGGTACCTGTGAATGTTATGTAACTGAGTTAAGATGAGGCTATATTAGATTAAGGTGGGCCATAAATTCAATGATTGGTTCCTTTTAAGGAGACACACAGAGACATGGACACACAGACACACATAGAGGGAAGAAGGCTATGTGAAGGAGAAGGCAGAGACTGGAGTGGTGCAGCCAACAAATGCCAAGGATTGCCCACAACCACCAGAAGTGAGGAGGGCTTCCCTGGAGACTTTGGAGAGAGCACAGCCCTGCTGACACCTCGATTTTGGACTTCTAGCCTCTGGAACTGTCAGAGAATGAATTTTGTTTTGCTTTGTTTTAAGCCACCCACTTGATGATAATTTGTTATGGCAGTCCTAGGAAACTAATAAACCATATGTCATTTTTGCTCAAAACTAGCCATGCTGCCTGGTTGAGATGCCAGGAGTGCACTTCCTCTAGCCTAAAGGCCAAAGACACCACAGACACTGCAATATTTCTTGGTAATCTTGAGCCTTTTTTTTTTTTTTTTTTTTTTTTGTCTGTCTCCATTATCTTGAAATCTGGTGCTGCACTGTTGCTGTAACTCTCATAAAGTCTCACTGCTACTGAGAGGATGCTGGTGGATTACGATGAGGAATCAGTTGGCTCAGTGGTTAGGACATGATGTTGGTGGGGTCAAGGCCTTGGATCCACTCCCATTCTGAACACACTCTGCTCCTGGCCAGCATCTCACAAATGCGGCAGTTTAGAGAGGAGGTGGGGGTCAGGGCAAACCCAATGCTAGGCCTGAAAAAACAACTTAGAACTACGCTCTCTTCTCAGGTGTATCACAATAATATATAAATCCCAAATGCAAAAAAAAAAAAAAAAAAAAGTCAAAAGGGTTTGGAAATTATATTAAAGCAAGAGGATAATAAAGCTGATACTTGATTATTATATTAGTGTCTATGTAAAATTGGAAAGGTTATCATTTCTAGGTTGTCTAAGCATCACACAACAGACCACGTTGCTTCAAACCATTTGGCATGACTGTAGCTAATCCCTTGTTAAGTGTCTGTTCTCCCTTCCAGAAGGCAGGGGCTGAGTCTTCATGCACTGTGCTGTATTCCCAGGGTCTAGTCACAAGTATTGCCTATTGCCAAGTGAATGAATGAATATATAGAAGGGAGGAAGGGTGGGCAGGCTTGTTGCTCTGGTCTAAGGGTTCCTGTGGCTTGGGCAGTGATGGGCATAGGGCATACTCACTATCAAAGAGGATGATCCTGCCATCGCCACCACAGGGTTGGGTGTGATCCCCAAAGCAGACGCTGTTGCATTCGGTACTGGCTGCCTCGCCGTACTTCCAGTAATCAGGATTGTTTCCACAGAAGCAAGCATAGCCTGACTCCATCCCAGCAAACTGCCACAACAGAGAAGCAGCACACGGTAAGCATCATCAGGGATGTCAGATGGCCTGAAGGAGCCTGGTAGGGTGGGCTTCCAGCAAGCAATCAGGCTCATCTTCCCAGGGTCCCTTCCTCTGGGACCTCCCCCTTCTTCCACTCTCGAAACACTTAATTTCAAGCTGACCAATAGGTACGCAGCCACCAATGTGTTTCCCTGTCGATGAGCATCACTTTTTAATGTTTGTGTTTCTGCTGCACTTAAGTAAGTTTTAAGGGGGAGAAAATCTCATAAACTTCAAACATGAGTAACAGCTAAACACTTTATTGACTGTTTACTGTGTGCCAAGTAGTGAGTGCTTTATAGCTAACTCTCAAAGCAAACACATTATAGGCCCCATTTTACAACTTTGTTTTTACATTACTATATAGTATTTTGGCATATAGTTCTGTAAATTTTAACACTTGTATAGATTTGTGCAACCACAGCCGGGCTGTGGCTCACTCTTGTAATCCCAACACTTTCAGAGACTGAGGCAGGTGGATCACTTGAGGTCAGGAGTTAGAGGCCAGTCTGGCCAACAAAGTGAAACCCCACCTCTACTAAAAACACAAAAATTAGCCAGGCGTGGTGGTGGGTGCCTATAATCCCAACTGCTTGGGAGGCTGAGGCAGGAGATTTGCTTGAACCCAGGAGGTGGATGTTGCAGTGAGCCGAGACTGCATCACTGCACTGCAGCCTGGGCAACACAATGAGACTGTCTTAAAGAAGAAAAAAAAAAAGATTTGTGCAACCACCAGTACAATCAGGATTCAGAACAGCTGCATTACCCCAGTAATTTTCTTCGCACTATTGCTTTATAGGTGCCCTACCCCAGAATCCCTGGCAACCACTGACCCATTTTCCATTACTATAGTTTTGTCTTTTCAAAAATGTCGCATAAATAGAATCATACAGTATGTAATCTTTTTGAGACTGGCTTCTTTCAGTCAGCATAATGGCTTTGAGATCCATCCAAATTGGTGTTTGTATCAATAGTTTACTCCTTACTGCTGAGCAGATCCATCCAAATTGGTGTTTGTATCAATAGTTTACTCCTTATTGCTGAGCAGAGTATCACAGCTTGTTTATCTGTTGGGCTGTTTCTAGTTATTCATAATTATGACTAGAACTGCTATAAGCATTTGTGTACTGGTTTTTATGTGAATATAAGTTTTCATTTCTCTAGGGTAGTAACTAGGAATAGAATTACTAGGTCATATGGTAGATGTATATTTAACTTTATTAAAAAGTGCCAAACTTTTCCAGAATGATTGTACCATTTTAGATCTGCACCAACAATATATGAAAGTCCTAGTTGCTCTGTATCCTTGTCAGCACTTGTTATTTTCAGTATATTTTATTTTAGCCATTTTAATAGGTATGTAGTGGTATCTCATTATAGTTTTAATTGGCATTACCTTAATGGCTAATGATGTTGACTATATCGTCTTCTTTATCTTTGTTTGTTTTCTATTGTTTTTGAGATGGAGTCTCACTCTGTCACCCAGGCTGGAGTACAGTGGTATGATGTTGGCTCACTGCAACCTCTGCATTCCAGGTGCAAGCAATTGTCCTGTCTCAGCTTCCCAAGTAACTGGAACTACAGGTGTGCTACCACGCCCAGCTAATTTTTGTACTTTTAGTAGAGACAGGGTTTTGCCATGTTGGCCAGCCTGGTCTCAAACTCCTGACCTCAAGTGATACTCCTGCCTTGGCCTCCCAAAGCGTTGGGATTACAGGCTTGAGTCACCATGCCCAGATGACTATCTTTTCAGGTGCTTATTTGTCATCTGTATATCTTCTTTGGCTTCTTTTCATGTGCTTATTTGCCATCTGTATATCTTCTGTTCAGGTCTTTTGCCCATTTTTAAATTGCTTTGTTTGTTTGTTTTTTAACTGTTGAGTTGTTTGGCTTTTTTTTTTTTTTTTTAATTTTACACATTATGGATACAAGTCCTTTGTCACATATGTGATTTGCAAATATTTTCTCCCAGGATATAGCTTGTCTTTTCATCCTCCTAAAAATATCTTTCACAGAGCAAGATCTTTAAATTGTTATGAAGTCCAAATTAAAATGTACCAATTTCTTCTCATCACGGACCATGCTTTTGGTGTCTCATGTAAGAACTTTTTGCCTAAACTCAAGTCATGAAGATTTTCTCTTATATCTTCTTCTAGAAGTTTTATAGTTTTACATTTTACTGTTAGATTTGGGATCCATTTTGAGTTCAGTATGTAGTCTTGTGTTTAAGTTCTTTCAACTAGCCTACTGTTTAGGAAATTCATCCATGTTGTGTATAACAGTATGTCTTTTATTTATTCATTTATTTTTTTGAGACAGAGTCTCACTCTGTTGCCCAGGCTGGAGTGCAGTGGCGTGATCTCGGCTCACTACAGCAACCTCCGCCTCCTGTGTTCAAGTGATTCTCCTGCCTCAGCCTCCTGAGTAGCTGGAATTATAGGCATGCACCACCATGCCCGGCTAATTTTTGTATTTTTAGTAGAGACAGGGTTCACCATGTTGGTCAGGTTGGTCTCGAACTCCTGACCTCGTGATCCACCCACCTCGGCTTCCCCAAGTGCTGAGATTACAGCCATGAGCCCCTGCACCTGGCCAGTATGTCTTAATATGTCTCTTCTTTTTATTGCTGAGTGGTATTCCACAGAATGTATGGATATACTGTGCTTTGTTTCTCCATTCATCAGTTAATGGACATTTAGACTATTTACAGTTTGGAGCTATTATGAATAATGCTGCTATAAACATTCATGTATAAGTCTTTGTGTGAACACAGGTTTTCATTTATCTTGGGTAACTATCCAGGTGTGATATTGCTGAGTTTTAAGGTGTGCATATTTAACTTTGAAAGAAAATTTAAGATCTTTCTTCAAAGAAGCTGTAGCATTTTACATTCTTGCTAGCAGTCTATGAGAGTTTCAGTTGCTCCACATCCTTATCAATTCTTAGTATTTTCAGTATTAACTTCAGACATCCTGAAGTTGTGTGCAGTGGTATCTCACTGTGGTTTTAATTTGTATTTCCCTGACAACTGGTGATGCTGAGCATCTTTTCATATGTTTATTGGTCATTTATGTATTTTGGGGGGATAAAATGTCTCTTCAAATTTTTTGCTAATTTTCAAAATCAAGTTGTCATATTATTGAGCTATAAGAGTTCTTTATATATTCTGTATACAAGTCCTTTATCAGATATATATTTAACAACTACTTTCTCCTAGTCTGTGGCCTGCCTTTCATATTCTTAACTCTATTTTTTTAAGATAATATTTTAATACTGATAACTTCAATTTACCATACTTTTTTAAATGATTAGTTTTTGTGTCCAATTTAGAAATCCTTGTCTAACCCAATATTTTAGGATTTTCTGTTTATTTTTCTAGAAGTTTAGTTATTTTAGGTTTTTTAAAAACTGAAATGTAATTCACATAACATAACATTCACTGTTTCAGTGTATGTTTCAGTGGTGATTGATGTAGTCACTGTGTTGTGCAGTCACCGCCATCTAATTCCAGAACATTCATAACCCAGAAAAGAAACTCTGTGTTGATTAGCAGTTAGTACCAATTCCTCCCGCCTCCCACCCTCTGGCAACCACTAACCTACTTTCTATCTCTATGGATTTGCCTATTCTAGATGATTCATATAAGTGGAATCATATAATAGGTGGCCTTTTGTGTCTGGCTTATTTTACTTAGCACTTATTTTTAAGTGATCCGAGCAAAATGCATTTACATCTTTACATTTTTCTATAGTTACATAGCCACAGAGTCATCACCTTGAACCTCTGACTCCGACAAAAACTGATGCAAGTTTGTATGGTGAGTTTGTTGGACGTTTTACTGGTGCCAGTTAGAGGAGGTGGGTTTCCATGATCCTTGTAGCAGCCAAGGTTTCCAGGCACTAGAGAAAAAAGAAAAACAAAAGAATTTCACAACATCTGGCTGTGAAACACCAAGGAGGAAAAGCGATTTGTGCCAGGTACTTTCATCTCAGCCAGTATTTCCACTCCTGAGGTACAAATAAACAAGCAACCAGCTTTGAAAATGGAAGCTTTAGTGTCATCTGCTAAATATCATGTTTTTGTTTTATTTTGAAGAGTATGTGAGACCTAGGTGTACCTTTAACTAACCAAATATGTTTTTTAAAAAAACTGTTTAATATTGATAGGATTTAGTATTGAAGAAAACTAGGAACAATTTCCTAAAAACAGAAAGACTCCAATAACGTAAATTATGTTTCAGAGTTACCAGAGGGCAGGAAAAGCCCTCAGAAGCCCACTATCCTATACCTTCAAAAAAGCTCCTAATTCCTTCAAAAATTCTACAAGTGGGATTCCTCAAGGACTTTTGGTGAATATATTAGTTTTTTTTTTTTTTTTTTTTTTTTTTTTGAGACGGAGTCTCACTCTGTCACCCAGGCTGGAGTGCAGTGGCGTGATCTCGGCTCACTGCAAGCTCCGCCTCCTGGGTTCAAGCCATTCTTCTGTCTCAGCCTCCTGAGTAGCTGGGACTACAGGCGCCTGCCACCTCACCCGGCTAATTTTTTGTATTTTTTAGTAGAGACGGGGTTTCACCGTGTTAGCCAGGGTGGTCTCGATCTCCTGACCTCGTGATCCACCCGCCTTGGCCTCCCAAAGTGCCAGGATTACAGGCGTGAGCCACCGCACCCGGCTATATTAGTTTCTTATTGCTGCTGGGACAAATTACCACAAACCTAGTGGCTTAAAATAACATAAATTTATTATCTTTTAGTTCTGGAGGTCAGGAGTACTAAGTGGGGCTTATGGATCTAAACTCAAGGTGTTAGCGGAGCCAAGTTCCTCCTAGAGGCTCAAGGGGAGAATCCATTCCTTGCCTTTTCAACCTCCTAGCAGCTGCCCATATGCCCTGGTTTGCAGCCACACCATTCCATCCTCTGTTTCTATCAGCACCTCTCCCTCCTCCCTCTGTTTCTGTTAGCACCTCCCCTTCCTCCGTTTCCGTCAGCACCTCTCCTTCTTCCCTCTGTTCCCATCATCACCTCTCCCTCCTCCCTCTGTGTTCTTCATCACCTCTCCTTCCTCGTTTCCATCACCTCTTCCTCCTCCCTCTGTTTCCATCATCACCTGTCCCTCCTCCCTGTTTCCTTCATCACCTCTCCCTCCTCCCTCTGTTTCTACCATCACCTCTCCCTCCTCCCTGTTTCCATCAGCACCTGTCCCTTCTCCCTCTGTTTCCTTCATCACCTCTCCCTCCTCCCTGTTTCCGTCAGCACCTATCCTTCCTCCCTCGTTTCCTTCATCCCCCTTCATCACCTCTCCTTCCTCCCTGCTTCCATCATCACCTGTCCCTCCTCCCTGTTTCCTTCATTACCTCTCCTTCCTCCCTGTTTCCATCATCACCTCTCCTTCCTCCCTGTTTCCATCAGCACCTCCCCTTCCTCTGTTTCCATCATCACCTCTCCTTCTTTCCTCTGTTTCCATCATCACCCCTCCTTCCTCCCTCTGTTTCCTTCATCACCTCTCCTTCCTCCTTCTGTTTCCATCATCACCTCTCCCTCCTCCCTGTTTCCTTCATCACCTCTCCTTCCTCCCTCTATTTCCTTTATCACCTCTCCCTCCTCCCTCTATTTCCTCCATCACCTCTCCTTCCTCCCTCTGTTTCCTTCATCACCTCTCCTTCCTCCTTCTGTTTCCTTCTTCACCTCTCCCTCCTCAGTTTCCATCATCACCTCTCCCTCCTCCCTCTGTTTCCATCACCTCTCCTATCTCCCTGTTTCCATCAGCACTTCTCCTTCCTCCATTTCCATCATCACCTCTCCTTCTTTCCTCTGTTTCCATCATCACCTCTCCTTCTTTCCTCTGTTTCCATCATCACCTCTCCTTCCTCCCTGTTTCCTTCATCACCTCTCCTTTCTCCCTCTATTTCCTTCATCACCTCTCCCTCCTCCCTCTATTTCCTTCATCACCTCTCCTTCCTCCCTGTTTCCTTCATCACCTCTCCTTCCTCCCTGTTTCCTTCATCACCTCTCCTTCCTTCCTCTGTTTCCATCATCACCTCTCCCTCCTCCCTCTGTTTCCTTCATTACTTCTTCTTCCTTCCTCCCCTATTTCCTTCATCACCTCTCCCTCTTCCCTCTGTTTCCTTCATCACCTCTCCTTTCTCCCTGTTTCCACCATCACCTCTCCTTCCTCCCTGTTTCCGTCAGCACCTCTCCTTCCTCCCTCTGTTTCCTTCATCACCTCTCCTTTCTCCCTGTTTCCATCATCACCTCTCCTTCCTTCCTGTTTCCGTCAGCACCTCTCCTTCCTCCCTCTGTTTCCTTCATCACCTCTCCTTCCTCCCTCTGTTTACATTGTCACATCGTCTTTTCTGACTCAGATCCTCCTGCCTAAGGACCCTGTGATTACATTGGTCCCACCTGGATAATCTATTACAAAATCTTTCATCATATCTGCAAAATTTCCTATGCCATCTAAGGTAACGTACTGACAGATTCTAGGGATTAGATCATGAATATCTTTGGAGGGCCATTCTTCAGCCCACCACACTGAGCATATTAGTGTTTCATAGCCACACATCAGATGGTTTGGTCTAGTAGAAAAAGCTATAGCTGAGAACAAGAAAGCTAGATATATGTACCAACTCTTGTAGACAGCTTACAAAGATGGACCTCAATGATTCTGCTATGCACTCAATGTTTGCATACCCCTGTGACACTTGGTCTCTGCCCCGGCACAGAGCAACTCTCTGGGAATTTTCTGGGTGACCAGAGCATCTTTTGTTCTAATGAGACAACTCTTGGTAGGTTCCTGGATAGCTTCAGGATGGGGGTTGGTCACAAGAACGACCAAGCCACGATTAGAAGCTTGGAACTTTCAGTCCCACAGCCCCACATCCGGAGGAGAGAGAGCCTAGACATTGAGTTAATAATCAATCATGCCTATGTAATGAAGCCATCATTAAAATTCCTAAAAGATGCCATTTGGAGAGCTTCTGGGTTGGTGAATACATATCTGTGCCAGGTATGGCAAACTCCACAAGAACAGAAGCTTCTGTGTACAGGATCCTTCCTGACCTCACCCTATGTATCTCTTCATCTGCAGTTCACCTATAGCCTTTTAGTTTTATTTTTTTAATTATTGAATTGAGATGGGGTCTCACTATGTTGCTCAGGCTGGTCTTGAACTCCTAGGCTCAAGCGATCCTCCTGCCTCAGCCTCCCAAAGTGCTGGGATTACAGGTGTAAGCCACCATGCTTAGCCACGCCTATGTCCTTTATAATAAACTGGTAAGTGTAAGTGTTTCCCTGAGTTCTGGGAGCTGTTACAGCAAATTATCAAACCAAAGGAGAGGGTTGTGGGAACCCCCAATTTGTAGCCAAGTTGGGACCCACTCCTTGCAATTGGCATCTGAAGTGGGGGGCAGTCTTGTGGGACTGAGTTAGGTAGTGCCATAACTTAATTGTAGGACCCCCAGGTGGTGTCTGGAAACTTGGAGAATTGGCTGGTTTGAGTCAAATCCATACATCTGGTGTCAGAAAAGAAGTGTATGAATGTATGGGAAAAGGTTTTTTCCCCCTATTACTCCCTAAAATTAATATATTGAAGCCTGAGTTCCCAATATGAAGGTATTTGGAGGTGAAGCCTTTGGGAGGTAATTAGGTTTAGATGAGGTTATGACCGCTGAGTCCCCATGATGGAATCACTGCCCTTATATGAGAAAGAGACCAGAGCCCCCTCAGCAAACTAGGAAGAGAGGCCTCACCAGGCACTGAGTCGCCAGCACTTTGACCTTGGACTTCCTAGCCCCTTGAACTGTGAGAAATCAGTGTCTGTAGTTGAAGCCACCCACTCTATGGTATTTTGTCACAGCAGCCCAAACTGCCTAAGACAGATCCCCACTTCCTGGTATTCATGTCCTTGGATAATCTCCTCCCGCTGAGTGTGAGCTGGACTGCTGACATGCTTTTGACAAGTAGAATGTGGCAAAGTTGATGGGGATGACACTTCTGGGATTAGGTTACAAAAGATTATGACTTCATCTTGCTTGCAGACTCTCTATTGTTTTCTCGCTTTGTATATTTCTATGAAGCAATATGCCATGTCAGAGGCTGTGTGGTAAGGAACTGAGGGTGGACTTCGGCCAACATCCAGCAAGAAAAAGAATTTCACCCAATGGTCTGCAAATAACTAAATCCTACCAACAACCGTGTGAGGTTGAAAGTGGATCTTTCCTCAGTTGACCTTCAGATGAGACTCCAGCTCTGGTAGACACCTGGATTGCAGCTTTGTGAGAGACCTTGAAGCAGGATCTTGCTAAGTCATACCCTGGATTTCCTGACCCACAGAATGCATGAGATAATGAATGTGTGTTGTTTAAGCCACCAAGTTTTAAGGTAATTTGTTATGCAGTAATAGATAATTAATATACCTTATAATACTATAATACTTATAATACTAAATATAGCTTTATTGAATAAAGAAATTAATTCATCATGGGTCATGGACAATGAATCTCTGTGGACCTTAGTTTTCCATCTATGAGACTGATTTATGAATCACTCCGCTATCAGCTGAAGTCCTTTCCCTTTCTCCATTTGTTCCCCATGGTTTATATAACTGAGGATACAACAAAACACAAATGAGGCCTGGTCTCAGAAGCACTTCTAGGTCAGCTGAGAGTTATGTATTATACAATTCCAAAGTGACAGCCATATAGACACTTAGATAGCATTTTTTTCCTTTATGTTTCAGACTGGAAAACAGTATGGTCCAGTTTAATAAGCTTTATATCCACATTAGTCTGTTGGGCATATAAAAATATATTCATGCATATGTGTGCATGTACACACAGACACACATATATTTTAATGTATTTCACCATCTAACCAGCTCATTTTAAGTTGGCAGGAAGTACCTCTCTTAACCCAAAGACTCACCCTTCCCCCTCTAAGCCAAGTGGTTACCTTTCTCCCTTGCGTCACACATGGTTCAAATATAACAAATGTGGCTCACCACACAAAAGTTAAAATGCATCGTTCGGAAACAAACTAAATCTCTATAGTAGCAAATGTAAACAGAAAAGCTCTATGCAGTAGGAGTCCAGTGGTGGGGGCGGGGGGCCTGGCTTGGAAATGTCTGGGTTTTAGGGTTTAAACAACTGCAGTGAGTCAAGCTTCTCTAGTCAAGAGCATATGATATAAACCGAGTTTGTTAAAGGGACCTTGCGCGTGGAAACCTGAGCCAGGCATTTAATGGTTCTTAATAAGAGCTACTTGATGATGATCATCTTGGTCATTTACTCTGATTTTTGTCTCATTTATTCCATTATGCTTACAAGTAAGCATGTTATTATGTATTAGTTTACAGAGAGCCTAAGGCATATAATCATAAATGTTAAGGTTAGACATAAACAAGGTCATGGCTTGCATTAACGCAGCTGGAACCTCTAAGCTTTATTAATTTGTTGAACAAATCCAGGTGGTTCATGTTTCAATAGGACAGTGAGGTCTTGAAACACACCATGAGGTAGATCACTGGGAATCAGACCACAGCCTGCTGCCCTTCTAACCCATTTGAACATCAGTGGCCTAAGGTATCAAACTTGCCCCCAAAGGCAATCACTTGCCAATTGTGACACTGTCAATTCTACCTCCTACAATATCACATACATCTGCCCTTGCCTCTCTGCTCATGCTGCCACTTCCCCAGTTTGGATCACCATCTCCTTTCACTTAGACCACTGCATCAGACTCTTATTCTATCTCCATTTCTAGGCTTACCCTACTCTAATCTAGTTAGCAAACTGCAGCAGAATAATCTTTGTAGTACATTCCAGACAGAAGTGCAAAGGCCTGAAGCAAGAAAGATTGTGGCCTTGGCAGGAACTACAAGAAGTGAGCGTGACTGGTGGCAGAGAAAGAGAAAAGCAGCAGCAGCTGGTGAGGTAAGTGGAGCCCTTCCCCAAACCCTCAGAGCTCTCTGGTTGCCCCCCAGGATAAAGTCCAAACTTTCTCACATGGTACACTGCTGCAGCTCTTGTGCTGCTCCCCCTTCCCCTCTATGCTGCTCCCCATTCCCCTCTCCCACCACCATGACCTCTCTACCCTTCAGCTCACATTCTATACAGAGGCCAAATTGTAGTGTATTTGCAAGTTTCCCAACTAGACTTTGCTCTCTGGCCTCTGGGTTTTTGCCATGCTATTCCCTGTGCTTAGAATATTCTTCCCTTCTTAAGATTTCAGCCTGAACATCATTTCCCCTGGGAAGCCCCATGGCCCTCCCATCCTCCCCACCCTATCCCCCACAAGAAAGAGGGTTACGTGTCCTTGCTGTGTAGTTCTACAGCAGTCTATGCTGAGTTTCATTCTGAACATCTGTTTTCTTGTCTCTCTACCTGATTAACTATGAACAACTTAAGGGCAGGACTGTATCTTCCACACACCCCAGTATTCCCAGGGCCTGGAGTGGTCCCAGTCACGAAGCAGGTGATCTAGGACTATATGCTGAATGAACAAGCACTTCCTGTGTCACCCACTGAAATCATGGAATGAGTGGATAACAGTACTTCTTCTTTTTTTTTTTTCCATAAGTTATTGGGGAACAGGTGGTGTTTGGTTACATGAGTAAGTTCTTCAGTGGTGATTTGTGAGATTTTGGTGCACCCATCACTTGAGCAGTATACATTGCACCCAATTTGTAGTCTTTTTTCCTCACCCCATTCCCACCTTTTCCCCCTGAGTCCTCAAAGTCCACTGTGTCATTCTTACACCTTTGCATATCCATAGCTTAGCTCACACTTATGAGTGAGAACATACAGTGTTTGGTTTTCTATTCCTGAGTTACTTCGCACTTGGAATAATAGTCTCCAATCCCATCCAGGTTGCTGCGAATGCCATTAGAGTGGATAAAGGGCAGAGTGAATGAACAAGGTACAGTGAAAGTGGAAAGCAGACTCAACCTGCGTGACACCATCCACTTAAAGCTGAGAACAGTTGGTTTTGACTCCTTTCTCCTCTCTGTCTTCTTTGGCTATGCAAGAACATCATTCTGGATAATTGAGTTTTCCAGAAAGCTTAACTTTAAAATTTAACATTTTATCTTAATCATTTTGGATGAAACCTTTCTAACATGTATTAGATCTTTCTTAAACAAATGTAACAAGTTTAGTCTACTTTAAATTTTTCTTGGTAACTTAAGGTCATCAAATATACTTCAAAACGGCCCCAGACTGGTGTGCTTTTTTATGTTCTAGTGTCTGACTTTAATAGTTAATTTGTCTCTTGGTTGCTGTCTCAGTCAACGCAGGCTACTAAACAAAATGCCATAGGCTGGTGGCTTAAACAATGGACATGGTTCTGGAGGCTGAGAAGTCTAAGGTCAAGGTACTGGCAGTTTCAGTTCCTGATGAGGGCCCTCTTCCTGGCTTTCAGACCAAAGCCTTCTTGCCGTGTCCTCACATGGCAGAGGGAGATGGAGCTCTGGTTTCTCTTCCTTTCCTTTCCTTTTTTTTTTTTGACATGGAGTTTTGCTCTTGTTGCCCAGGCTGGAGTGCAATGGCGCAATCTTGGCTCACTGCAACCTCCACCCCCTGGGTTGAAGTGATTCTCTGGCCTCAGTCTTCCAAGTAGCTGGGATTACAGGTATCTGCCACCATGCCCAGCTAATTTTTTGTATTTTTAGTAGAGATGGGGTACACCATGTTGGCCAGGCTAGTCTCGAACTCCTTACCTCAGGTGATCCACCTGACTTGGCCTCCCAAAGAACTAGGATTACAGGCGTGAGCCACTGCACCCAGCCCTCTTCCTCTCCTTATAAGGACACTAATCCTATCATGGGAGTCCTACTCTCATGACCTCATCTAAACCTAATTATCTCCCCAAGGACCACATCTCCAAATATCATCACATTGCAGGGTCAGGGCTTCAACATAAGAATGGTGGGGGTAGAGGGGGGAGACAAACATTCAATCTAAAACAGTTGCTGTCAAGGCTGCTGCAACCTCAGAACATTAGAACTGAAAGGGGTCTTTGAGGGCATCTACTTATTACTGTCAATGCCTGCAGTCTTTGCTTAACCTCTTCTTAATTTGCTGCTTCTTAGGCTTAGAACAAAACTGTGGAGCTTATAAGAACTGTATGAAAAATAGAAGATGCAGCGTCTAAAAGAGGGAGGGCCATTATGCCCCTCACTTTCTGCCATCCACATTGTGGCTCAGGAGTGGGTTTTGCTTGCTCCCTTCCTAGGACTTGGCAATGTTCTGAAGGGCACTGGTGCCACCACCATGTGTCCAGGAGCAGGTGGTCTTTTACAGTGAGACAAACCCTAGGGTAAATTCTGGCCTCTCCATCACAGCCTTTCTCAGCTCAGTTCATCAACAGTGGAATGAGAATCAATACGGACCTCAAAGTGTTCTTGTGAGAAATAAAATGAGATAATGTAAATAAAGTAAATACCACAAGGCCTAGCAGAATAGAATGTGCTGAATAAATAGTGCTTATTATCATTATATACAATAAGACTTTCATCATTCACCACACAAACAAGAACAACTTGCTGAGTCATAGAAAAATAAAATAGGCTGATTTAAAAGACAAAAATCAAAGGCAGCCACCTCAGAAAACGGTTTGATTCCGGATATTAAAATATTAATCTCTTACATCTGTATAGCATACAGTGCATTTTCACATAAGTCAGCTCACAGGAAGCCCTAGCCCTTTCATCAGGGAGGCAGGACAGATGATATTCCTACAGCACAAAGAAGAAAACCAGTCTAGCAAGGTTAAAGGACTTGAATGGGGACACACAAGGCAGAACTGGAGAGTCGGGGTAAGCTCCAGGGTTGCAGACTCCCATTCCATGGGTGTTTTTTTTTGTTTTTTTCCATGTCTCTGACCCCTTTTCTTATAGGACCAGTCTGGGTAAGTAAGTGAAAATGACTCCCTGAGATTCAAGACTGAATTCTCAAACACATTAGTCCCTCAACACTCTGTGCCCCATGAGGGAAACCTCTGCGGTCCCAGTCAGCCTCTGAGGGGGCCACTGCCCTCTGACTTGTCCTGGAAAGTGTGGCTCGAAGTCTAGTCAGAGAAGACACGTCATGTTGCTTCAAAAGCATTACTACTCAACTGAGTGGATTCCTAGATCGTGTTCCACCCTTAGTGCTTCCCAGAAGCAGGGAGGAAAAGCCAATTTGAAAAAGGATATTTGTCTTCAAATTCCTTTTTCATTTCAAGCTTACTTTGAAGTCCTTGTGGCTTGGTCATGCATTTTTCCTCTTACCAAAGAGGCTTCATCACTTTCAATTTTAAAAAAATTATCTTCACATACAAATGGACCCCTTGTTTATCATAGCTGAGGTTTCAAAACTCGTGAAAATTAATTACAAACATTCAGATGTTGAAGATAAAAAATTTAGAGGAGTTAAAGAGAGATGGTCCTCCATTCGCATTAACCCAGGAACTATAGTTCTTTTACTATCATAAGAAACAACTGGGAAGCAATCAGACAGGCCCACTAAACATTGTTACATTTGAATATAACTGTGGCTTCATTGTGAAGGTGCTACATACCCCTCCATGGGGGCCTCCATGGCTGACAGCCACTCTTTGAGAACCACCTATTACCCACAGCACCTTCTCAGAGTCTCTGCTCCCATAACTGCTGCTGGTTGGGGACAAGACAAAGGGCTCCATCCTCTGGCCACAGCTGCCTCACTCTGGGGCCACCAGATTCTCTTTCTTAGGAAGCTGGAATTGGGATCCGCTCAGTGAATGCAGGCACTGAAATTGTAGGGATCTGTCAAGTAGGAGTTGAGGCAACCAAACTCAAGTTTGGGCCATGTGAGTGGATGAGTGAGCCAATTCTGCTGGTCCACGAAGAGGAAAAAGGATGGATAACAAGCTGAGAGGCAGACATGGGAGATGAAGTGGCCACTGAGAGAGACAGTGAAAGTGCCTGCTTTCTTTATAATTTCTTGGGACACAGAGGTTGGGTTCTGTGATACATCCCAATGGTCTTCGAATAGATTTCTTTTGCTCAAGTTAGCTTGAGTGAGTTCTAGTCCTGGTAACCAAATCATTCCTATCAAAGACAGAAGGCATACCCATCACAGCAAAGGCTGTTTGAATCCAAATCTTCAGCTGGTAATTCACCAAGAAGCAGCCTTGACTATTATTATGTTTTCTATTCCACTGCTCTGACCAGATCTGGGATATTTGCTTTAAGAAACCAGATGCTAAGTTCTTGTCCTATGTCTTAAAAAAACTCTTTCCAAGGCCAGGCGTGGTGGCTCACGCCTGTAATTCTAGCACTTTGGGAGGCTGAGGCAGGTGGATCACGAGAGGTCAGGAGATCGAGACCATCCTAGCTAACACGGTGAAATCCTGTTTCTACTAAAAGTACAAAAAAATAGCTGGGCGAGGTGGCAGGCGCCTGTAGTCCCAGCTACTCAGGTGGCTGAGGCAGGAGAATGGCGTGAACCTGGGAGGTGGAGCTTGCGGTGAGCCAAGATCGCGCCACTGCACTCCAGCCTGGGCGACAGAGTGAGACTCCGTCTCAACAAAACAAAAAACAAAAACAAAAAAAAACTCTTTCCAAGGCTCTGCAGAACTCCTTTTTTTTTTTCTAAGTAAAATCTGCTTTTTCGCCGGGCGCGGTGGCTCAAGCCTGTAATCCTAGCACTTTGGGAGGCCGAGACGGGCGGATCACGAGGTCAGGAGATCGAGACCATCCTGGCTAACACGGTGAAACCCCGTCTCTACTAAAAATACAAGAAAATTAGCCGGGCGAGGTGGCAGGCGCCTGTAGTCCCAGCTACTCGGGAGGCTGAGGCAGGAGAATGGCGTGAACCCGGGGGGGCGGAGCTTGCAGTGAGCCAAGATCGCGCCACTGCACTCCAGCCTGGGGCACAGAGCAAGACTCCGTCTCAAAAAAAAAAAAAAAAAAAAAAAAAAAAAAAAAATCTGCTTTTTCAGAAATGATGTAACTCCTCTGCTGATTTTTTTTTTTTTTTTTTTTAATAGAGACAGGGTCTCACTCTGTTGCCCAGGCGGAAGCACAGTGATGCAATCATACTCACTGCAGCCTTGAACTCCTGAGCTCAAGTGATCTTCCCATCTCAGCCTCCCGAGTAGCTGGGACTACCAGTGTGTACTACCATGGCTGGATAATTATTTGTGTATCTTGTAGAGATGGGGTCTCACTATGTTGCCCAGACTGGTCTCAAACTTGTGGCCTCAAGTGATCCTCCTGCCTCAGCCTCCCAAAGTGCTTCTCTGCTGATTTTAAATGTCATTTAACCCTGTGTCAATACCATCTTCTGCCTCAAGGACCCCACACTGGTGCCTCAGTAGCTGATTTCTCCCCTCCATGGAAAGAAAAACTATGTACATCTGAGGCTGCAGCTGGTATCCTACTTCTTTCAGAGCATCAACAGGTTAAGTGTGGATTCATCCACACCCTCAGACCTGTGACCATAAGCTCATTGCACCCCGCGCCGTTCATCTGCAACTCCATTCGAAATCTGACAGCTGCCATCTTGGTCCTACTCCTCACAATATGGCCCCTACCTCTATAACTTTATTTCTAAACATAAACTTCCTTTTCAGTCACTCTGATCCTTCAAACAGTCTTACTTGTGCCCCTGAGTCTTACAGCAACACCCCCAAATAAATAAATAAGCACAGCTTTTTCTTCCTCTGTGAAATTCTGTCCTTGGGGGACGTAGTAAGAGTTCCTAAAGATCCTGATCCTGTAAGGCCAGGATCTGTCACAGCAGTAGTTCCCTCCCGGTGGGAGTTCCTTCTCTGAAACTTAGTTTCTGGTGAGTTAATGTGATAAAGAGTCAAAAGAGGCTCTAGTAATTTCTCCCCTCCCTGTACATTTGGTTGCTCCCACTTTAATAGATTTCCCCACTTCTTAAATCGGGCCTTGCAACTTGCTTTGATCCATAGAATGTGGTAGACTTCTGAGTTCATGCCTTAAGAGGAATGGCAGCTTCTGCTGCTTCTGTCTTGGAAGCCAGCCACGGTATAAGAAGTCTGAATACCCTGCTGTTGAGAGAAGTCACTGGATAGAGGTCTGAAGCCACCTTGAATGCCAGCAGAGCTCCCAGTTGCATGCAGGCACCTCACTGAGTCCAGGTGACAGTAGCAGAAGAACCACTCAGCTGAAACTCAGGTCGACCCAGAGAACTGGGAGAAATGATAAACTGTTGGTGCTTAAGTCACTAGGGCTGGGGATGGCTCATTACACAGCAATAAACAACTAGTACACATTACTTGGTAAAAGGTCAGTCCAAGTTCAAGAGGAATGATAACTGCTGTGTCCCTGGGAAGAAAAGCTCGTTTGTTGACTTGGACTTTTTTTTTCAGGGACACCACAAATATCCCAGGCAAGGAACCTCTTCCTGCTCTTTTATCCCTTGCATATTCCACTTGTCAACAAGCTCTGTCTTCTTCCTAAGTGCCTCTTGGACTTAATCCTTCCTGTCTTGTCTCACTGCTGCCATCATAGCCCAGGCCCTTATCCCCTGAGTTTAGAAATCTACACCCGTCCTCTCTTCCCCAAACTTTCTTCCTTTGATCCATCCTGTAAATGACATTGGGCTTGCTTTTCTTCCTAAACAAGGGCTTTCAGCATATCAGTCCCATCTAATCAACTCTTGCTTTCCAGGTGTGACCTGGTTCCTTTTTGTCCACTCCTCTACTCAGGAAGCCTGGATCCCAACCCACACGCACATCAATTCTATGCCTCCTCCAAGCTTCTGTCCTGCTGTTCCCTGACCCACTCAGCCACCAGCCACCTTTCTTCCAATTTCTGCAATCTTTACTGAGTCCTCTTGTCTTCAAAAACTCAAAACACTCTACCTCATAATTCAACACTTATTTATATAA
Organism: Macaca thibetana thibetana; assembly: GCF_024542745.1. Taxonomy (NCBI): domain Eukaryota; kingdom Metazoa; phylum Chordata; class Mammalia; order Primates; family Cercopithecidae; genus Macaca; species Macaca thibetana. The sequence goes on from NC_065587.1 coordinate 21,791,689, forward strand.
TTGGTGTGCTGGTCTGCAATTTTCTCTTAGGTTTATAACTCAGATTCCCAATTACATCATAAGATTGAGGGGCAATTTCTTCTTTATAGGCAAGTGCTGGTATAAAGATTTTCAGTAAAGTCATCCCTATCAATTTGAATGAGTTTTCATTTTTAAGTCCCTAGTGTGCTTTACACAACTGTGCTTTAGAACATTTGTATCTGTCACTGTACCAATATCCATTTCGTTCAGAAAGTCTGTATTTTTTTAATGGAAAATTAAATAATACCCACTGGCAAAAAACAAAAAATAACTGAGTACATGCCAGATCTGAAACCATAAAACTGCATTGCAGGAACAAACGTGAGAGCCAGGCAGAGTGGCTCACACCTGTAATCCTAGTACTCTGGGAGGCCAAGGTGGGAGGATTGCTAGAGCCCAGGAGTTTGCGACCAGCCTGGGCAGCATAGCAAGACTCCATCTCTAAAAAAGTAAAAATATTTGCCGGCATAGTAGTGTGTGCCTGTTGTCCCAGCTACTTGGGACACTGAGGTGGGAGAATCGCTTGAGTCTAGGAGGTCCAGTCTGCAGTGATCCATGATCATGCCACTGCACTCCAGCCTGGGCAACAGAGCAAGACCCTGTCACAAACAGACAACAAACAAACAAACAAACATGGGGTCTCTTGTGTTCGCTGAGTTCAGTGCTGCAGCAGGCCACAGGGAACAGTCACTGCAGCAGCTGATGCCTGGTACTAAGACCTATGGTCAGTTAGATAAAAAAGGGATGGGCAGAAATAAAATGCAGGTTATGAATAACATATTCTAGGAATCAGATGACAGAAACATACTAACGGCAGTCCATTCCTTGGGGAAAGCATACCATCACAATACCTGCTGGTACTTTCATGTCTACCTGATATGTGCTAGGACTTAGGGTAGCATGCATTTTATTCATTTAATCTTCAAAAAAAACCCTGGAAGGCACCGATGAGGAAACCAAGGCACAACTGAGAGTCATTGTGCCTAAAGCTAGTAAGCAGATAATGATTCAAACCTAACTGGGTGTGACTCAGATGTCCACATTCTTTCCATCTTTGCACCAGCTTGTGTTGTCTCTTATGGGAAGAGAGGAAGAGATAAGACTTCACGGCATCAAGAAAGAATTTTGTCTTTTGAGACAGGGTTTCACTCTCATCGCCCAGACTAAAGTGCAATGGCACAATCTAGGCTTACCACAACCTCTGCCTTCTGGGCTCAAGCGATTCTTCTGCCTTAGCCTCCTGAGTAGCTGGACTACAGGCACGTGCCCACTATACCTGGCTAATTTGTGTATTTTTGGTAGAGATGGGGTTTCACCACATTGCCCATGCTGGTCTCAAACTCGTGGGCTCAAGCAATCTGCCCATCTTAGCCTCCCAAAGTGTTGGGATTATAGGCATGAGCCACCATACCCAGCCAAGAAAGAATACTTAGCAAGCATTAATACACTCTCCACTGTGCTAGGTGTGGGGAAGATTGTTGAAATACATGGCTCTTTTTAGTGGTTACCAGGGAAAGGCTTGAAGAGGTAAAGCTTCCATAAATTCCATCAGCACTCCCCCACAAATATAAGTACAATCAAGTAAAACAAGGGTGCCTGTGATACGAGCTCAGCCTCCACCTCCTGAGCTCAAGCGATCCTCCTGAGTAGCTGGGATCATAGGCACATGCTACAACACCTGGTGAATTTTTAAGTTTTCTGTAAAGATAGGGTCTCCCTATGTTGCCTAGGCTAGTCTTGAACTCCTTGGCTCTAGCGATCCTCCCACCTTAGTCTCCCAAAGTGCTGTGATTATAAGCATGAGCCACCTCGCCTGGCCTATTAATATTCATTTCAATATTGCTTTGGCTATCAACAAAAGTTGGAATTTTCATTTTAGCTGTAAAGCTGGTACACAGCCAGGTGTGGTGGCTCCTGCCTGTAATCCCAGCACTTTGGGAAGCTGAGGCGGGCGAATCACAAGGTCAGAAGTTCAAGACCAGCCAGGAAAACATGATGAACCCCCGTCTCTACTAAAAATACAAAAATTAGCTGGGTGTAGTGGTGGACGCCTGTAATCCCAGCTACTTGGGAGGCTGAGGCAGGAGAATCTCTTGAAACCAGAAGGCAGAGGTTGCAGTGAGCTGAGATCACACCACTGCACACCAGCCTCGGCAGCAAGAGCAAAACTCTGTTTCAAAAAAAAAAAAAAAAGTAGGCCAGGTGCGGTGGCTCACGCCTGTAATCCCAGCACTTTGGGAGGCCGAGGCAGGCAGATCACGAGGTCAGGAGATCAAGACCATCCTGGCTAACATGGTGAAACCCCGTCTCTACTTAAAAAATACCAAAAAAATTAGCCGGGCGTGGTGGCGGGTGCCTGTAGTCCCAGCTACTTGGGAGGCTGAGGCAGGAGAATAGCGTGAACCCGAGAGGCGGAGCTTGCAGTGAGCCGAGATGGCGCCACTGCACCCTAGCCGGGGCGGCAGAGCGAGACTCCGTCTTAAAAAAAAAAAGTATAAATGGTACACAGGGATGCGTCATTTTAGAGGAGGTGAACTTCAGCCCACAGCAGTGAAGACATGGTACTGGGGGATAACCTACGGCCCACACAAAGCTGCTGATGAACTGTTTTGTGCAGTAGGTCCAACCCCAGGGGAGCCCTTTCCTAGCTGAGAACAGCTGGTCTGGGAACACCCACAGAGATAGCCCAGCATACTGCAGAGTGGCTCTGCTGGGCAGCAAATGCTTCCTGGATCCCATCTCAGCCTGCTTTACTCCTGGGGCTTGGGATTTCCCAAAGCCAAAGAAGAAAAGAAAATGACTTAGAGCTAACAGCATGAACTGCAGACCCTCTGTCGCCACTGAGTTAATCCTTTGGTTTCCACAATGTCACAAAAGCAATCTTAATAATCCACCATAGTATCAGAATTTCAAACTTTAATTTCCAAACAATTCACAAAGAAAATTCTGAAGAATGACCTCAACAGTAGCCCAAATCCATCCCAGAGCCCCTGTTTTCAAGGAAATAAAGGAAATAGGACTATTCTCAAGTGCTAGAAGGAAAAGGCACTGGTCTTGCTATCAGGAATCCTAGTCAAAAATCCTCTTTGACTCAGACTGTAATCCTCATCAAATCACTTAACTATCTAGGCTCAATTTTCTTATCTGAGAAATGGGGGCGGGAGAGTAGACATGCCATCTGCTTCATGGGATTGTTGAAAAGGTTAAACAAGATAATGTGTTGGGAGGCCGAGGCAGTCGGATCACGAGGTCAGGAGATTGAGACCATCTTGGCTAACAAGGCGAAACCCCATCTCTATTAAAAAACACACAAAAAAATTAGCTGGGCGTGGTGGCGGGCGCCTGGAGTCCCAGCTACTCGGGAGGCTGAGGCAGGAGAATGGTGTGAACCCGGGAGGTGGAGCTTGCAGTGAGCCGAGATCACACCACTGCACTCCAGCCTGGGTGACACAGCGAGACTCTGTCTCAAAAAAAAAAAAAAAAAAAAAAAGAGATAATGTGAATGAATATAAGTGCTTTTTGTACATAGTAGGCACTCAGCAATAGCTGAAACATACTAGAAAGCAGTGCTGACATTAAAACACAGAAAGTGCTGACAGAAACAAAACATTTTCTATAATTGAGAAACTGCCTTGACCACCACTGCCGCAGCGCCCTTGGCTTTTTACTCAAACTCTAACACAGTTTTAAAAACTCTTATCAGGGATAATAGGAAGCTTTCACATCCTATTTTTTGGGCTGACTTTTGTAAGGCAAACACTAACATCTGAAATCTACTTTAAATCTATTTTTAACAAGTCCAGGTATTAGTTAGTTAAAAGAAAGCTGAGCTGGTGAGGTCACCAGCTGAGATGGACCTAAGGTTCCACATGTATTGCAGAGGTGCGACTGCTGGCATCCTCTTAGGGCTGATCTGTGCGAATGATACAATCACTAAATAACTTATCATAGGTTAAAAGTGGGAAATCTTGACCCAAATCCCTAATACAGAGGTTTAAGGAACTATAGAGAAATGTCTCCTTCAGACACTCAGCCCTCACCTCAGCTTCATCACCATCTTCCTGGATCAGGTCCAGGCTTCATGCCCAGACCATAAGACCTGACATCATCTAGCCCTGTCTGCTTCTCAGACCTCATCTCCTGCCCTCTTCATCTTAAAATTTATGTTTCAGCAACACCAACTTGCTTGGAATTCATCAGTGCACGTGTGTGTGTATGTGTGTGTATGTGTGCACGCACACGCACATGCATAGGCGCAAACTGTTCCCTTTGCCTCCAATGCCCTCACTACCCCCACCCCATCCAGCCCTAACATCTAGAACCTTGCTCCTTAAAGTGAGTCCTGCAGCTCTGGCATCCCAGAACCTTGTTAGAAATGTAACAGGCCTGTTCTAGACCTACTGATAAGAATCTGTATTTTATGGCATGAACCCGGGAGGTGGAGCTTGCAGTGAGCCAAGATTGCGCCACTGCACTACAGCCTGGGAGACAGAGCCAGACTCCGTCTCAAAAAAAAAAAAAAAAAAAAAAAAAAAAAAAAAAATCTGTATTTTAATAAGATCCCAGGTGACTGGATGTACTTTAAAGTAGAGAAGACCTAAACTAAGACCCCACTCTTTCCAGAAGCCCTCTTCAACAGACAGTAGCACCTGCCTCCCTACCATGCCAAACAGATGGCCCTCCTGGGTGCTCCCAACTTTTGCTCACCTCACTTCTTATAGAGTATTTTGCATATGCTTATCTGTTCATGTGTCTGTCTTCGGTTTCAGACTGAGGATTCCCCACAGGCTGCAGAACACACTATCCTTGTGACCCCATTTTGTACAAGGTCTGACAGATGGTCAGAGCTTAAGAAATGTCATTTGACACAACTAATAACTTCAAAATATGTCTAAAGCTCTTGTGATTTTATTTATTTTTTGAGATGGAGTCTCGCTCTGTCACCCAGGCTGTAGTGCAATGGCACCATCTCAGCTCACTGCAACCGCTGCCTCCTAGGTTCAAGTGATTCTCCTGCCTCAGCCTCCCGAGTAGCTGGGACTACAGATGTGCACCACCACGCCTGGTTTACTTTTGTATCTTTAGTGGAGATGGGGTTTCGCCATGTTGGCCAGGCTGGTTTTGAACTCCTGACCTCAGGTGATCTGCCCACCTTGACCTCCCAAAGTGCTGGGATTACAGGCGTGAGCCACTGCACCCAGCCAAGTTCTTGTGATTTTTAAACTTTATTTACTAACTTTAACCTCAATAATTAATAGTTTTAATAACTTTAAATAACTAATAGTTTTAACAAGTTTAATAACTAAAACTTTAATAACTAACTTTAACAATGATGTCAGATACTTGTGGGCTATGTGTAAAAGTATTACAATTGGCTGGGCACGGTGGCTCATTCCTGTAATCCCAGCAATTTGGGAGGCCAAGGCAGGAGGATTGCTGAGCCCGGGAGTACGAGACCGGCTAGGGGAACATGGCAAAACCCTGTCTCTACAAAAAATACACAAATTATCCAGCTGTGATGGCATGTGCCTGTAGGCCTAGCTACTCAGGAGGCTGAGGTGGGACAACCGCTAGAGCCTAAGAGGTAGACGCTGCAATGAGCCAAGATTTCACCACTTCTCTCCAACCTGTGTGACACGGCAAGACTCTGTCTCAAAAAAAAAAAAAAAAAGTACTACAATTTAGGTTAATCATGTTACATATTTGAATCTAGATACTCAGGATGCTGTGTTTATGTACTCTTTAAAATATTATAAAATAATTTTAAATTTTATCTTTTTATTATGCAAAGTTTCAAATATACACAAAAGTGGGAAAGAATAATGAACCCATCACCCAGCATCGACGAATATCCACTTTTTTTAAAACCATTCTTGTTTCATCTATTTCCCTCACCCCCACCTAGTCACTCTTTGGGGGGCTGGATTGTTTTAAAACAAATCCCAAATATGTCATTTCAACCACAAATATTTCAGTATCTGTAATTTTAAAGGACTTAACCACCATGCCATTATCGTAGCTAATAAAATTGACAGTAATTCCTTAATATGATCTAATACTCGTCTGTATTCAAATGTCCCTAATTCAAAGATGAATTTTTATGGCTGGATTTGCAGAAATTGGGGGAATGTTTTTCAGCAAACAAGACAGCTCTCAATAGTCAAACCAACAGGCCTTAGAGATCTAAAGTGTGGGATCTAGAGACATGTTAAACCTGATGGCACTGGAATTTGCTTTTGAAGTCTGAATTTCTCCTGGCTGCAATGAGAACTTAGGGTTTCTGAGAAACATACTGGCAGAAGCAGTTTCAGGGGCAAATCCAATTACCTCTGAGTTGTTCTTTTAACGGTAAGTTCTGTTCCGTGCTCTGCAGGTCAAGAGCAGTTCAGATTTCCCTCTGCTCCCATTTGAGTCGTACTTCAGGTCTGCCTCCTGCTTGTTGTAGCTCTACACATAACACACCAAGGGGCAGAGATCTGGTTTCCACACAATGGCCCACCATTCAGCCAGATTCTGCTTTGTCCCTAAATATTCATTCTCCCTGGCTCCTGCTGGGTCTGTTATATTCAGATATGAACTTTCCAGGAATCTGATCATGTCACAGGGCTTTTTCTGTATGACAAGTTCAATGCTAATCATGAATAGCAGGCTTCACGCAGAGGTTTAGTATTATTCATGAAAATTGTGACTACACATCCAGAAATAGGGCAAAAGTGGCCTAAAATAGGCAGGTTGTATCTCTGTTAAATCCGCCAGGCAATTACCAACGTCTCTTGCTACAAACTACACAAGAGATTTTGCTCAACTATGTTAATCAGACACACTGGAAGCACAATATGCTGCCAGACTCTGTGTCTGAGGTCCAGCCTGATGGGGAGCCCTGGTCCCCACAGGGTAAACTGAAGGGTTTTCCAAAGAACCAAAGCCAGACACCACCCACCCTCTATCCCCAGAAACCAGGTACTATAAAGCTCTCATTCCCAACTTCTACAAATCTCTGCCCAGACCAACTCAAGGCTAGCTTTAGAGATTTTAGAGGGTTATCAAGGGGCCACAGAAAAATTGAAATAATATTTAATTTTCCTTTTTTGGAACAGTAAAGCATATCTGGTAAATATTACAAATTAGACGCATACTAAGTGGTTTATAGCATTTTGTTATAATTATCTCTTCTGGAACCTGGTTTCAATGACCACATGAATCAGCTCCTATTGGCCCAGATTATATTTTAGAAATACAAGTCGAAGATTATCTTTCCAAATAAAAGTGCCCAGATTGAAACCCCCTCTTTACCACTCCCAAGAGAATGACACAGGCTGGTACTAAAAGACTATCTTTGTGTTGAGCAAATGGACCGAGGAAAATCTGCTTTCCTCTCCCTCTGCCTCTTTCTTCTTTACATAACTAGAGGCAAATGAGATGTTTTTCATTTTAAAAATTTGATTAAGCAGACTGAGCAAAAGCCCATTCTTCTGGTCTTTACTGTTTTCTCAATTTGGGGACTGGAAGAAGGCACACTCAGGTTGGAAGGATAGTGAAGCTAAGCCTGAACTGCCAGGCAGTGTTGACATCTGGGCGTTTAAATTACAAAAGGTGAGCACTATGTCTGCAGCACTGGTAGGGGGCCGCCTTTCCCCCTGAAGGCCTCAGAATTCAGCTGTTATTCCAGGTACTAGTGAAAGGGTTCCCGGGTCCCATATACAAGCCTCCTGACCTGAGAGGTGAGAAAGATGGCAAGGCAGAGGGTAGGTTTAAATAATAAGAAAAAAAATAACCCAGATAGAATGTTATGAACGCACTGTCTTTTTCTTCAGCTCTAGGCACTGAGCTCTTTTGGCATATTTTAAAATACATTATATATACTACATTAATAGACTCCTTATAGAACCAGATCTTCCTTTAGTTTCTGTGGTTCAAACCTTCTGCAAGAGCTTTCTACACACAGTATTTTCTCTACCTTGTTTAAAAGTACAGTCATGTATCTCTTAGGCAAGGATTCATTCTGAGAACTGCATGGTCATATAATTTTGTTGTTGTGTGACCATAATAGAGTACACTTGCACAAACTGAGATGGGATAGCCTACTACACACCTAGTCTATAATGGGATAGCCTGTCACTCCTAGGCTACAAATCTGAGCAGCATGTTACTGTACTGAATACCGTAGGCAACTGTAACATAATGGTAAGTACTTATGTATCTAAGCATATCTAAACATAGAAAAAGTACAGTAAAAATACTGTATACGAGATAAAAATTCATTTACCTGTATCATGGCACTTGCCATGAATGGAGCCTGCAAGACTGCAAGTTGCTCTGGGTGAGTCAGTGAGTGAGTGGTGAGTGAATGTGAAGGCCTAGGACATTACTGTACATTACTGTAGACTTTATAAACACTGAACATTTAGGCTACACTAAATTCATTAAAAACTATTTTTCTTGAATAATAAATTAACCTTAGCTACTGTAACTTTTTTACTTTATAAACTTTTTAATTACTTTAGCATTTTGAGTATTTCATAATAACACTTAGCTTACAACACACATTGTATAGCTGTACAAAAATATTTTCTTCCTTTCTTTATATCCTTCTTTTTCTTTTTTTTTTTTTTTTGGAAACAGACTCTTGTGTTGGCCAGACTGGAGTGCAGTGGCATGATCTTGGCTCAATGCAATCTTTGCCTCCCAGGTTCAAGTGATTCTTGTTGCTCAGCCTCCCAAGTACCTGGGATTACAGGTGCATGCCAACAAACCTGGCTAATTTTTGTGTTTTTAGTAGAGATGGGGTTTTACTATGTTGGCCAAGCTGGTCTGGAACTCCTGGCTTCAAGTGATCTGCCCGCTTCAGCCTCCCAAAGTGCTGGGATTACAGGTGTGAGCCAACATGCCCAGCCTTTATATCCTTCTTCTATAAGTTTTTTTTATTATATTTTTTAAATGTTTTACTTTCGTTTACTTTTTAAACTTTTTTGTTAAAAACTAAGACACAAACACACACAATAACCTAGGCCACACAAAGTCAGGATCATCAGTATCACTGTCTTCCACCTCCACATTTTGTCCCACTGGAAGGGGACAATAACACACATGGAGCTGTCATCTCCTGTGAAAACAATGCCTTCTTCTGGAATACCTCCTGAAGGACCTGCCTGAGGCTGTTTCACAGTTAACTACTTTTAATAAGTAGAAGAAATATACTCTAAAATAATAGTAAAAAATAGTATGGTAAATACATAAACCAGTAACATAGTTGTTTACTATCATTATCAAGTATGTACTATATATAATTGTATATGTTATACTTCTGTGTGACTGGAAGTACAGTGGGTTTATTTGTACCAGCATCACCACAAACATATGAGTAACGTGTTGCACTATAACATCAGTAGGCAACAGAAATTTTTCAGCTCCATTATAATCTTTATACACATATATAAAGACTAGTCCATGCCTGTAATCGCAGCACTTTGGGAGGCCAAGGCGGGCGGATCACCTGAGGTCAGGAGTTCAAGACCAGCCTGACCACATGGAGAAACTCCATCCCTACTAAAAATACAAAATTAGCCAGACATGGTGGCACATGCCTGTAATCCCAGCTACTTGGGAGGCTGAGGCAGGAGAATCACTTGAACCCAGGAGGTGGAGATTGCAGTGAGCCTAGATGGCACCACTGCACTCCAGCCTGGGCGACAGAGTGAGACTCTGTGTCAAAAAAAAAAAAAAAAAAAAAGATTAGTCAAGTGCAGTAGTGAGAAGGGAAGAAAGAAGGAAGAAAGAAGAGTAGAAAAAGAAGTGTGATCTGTAACTGACTGAACAATCAGTTTAAATACTCCATATGGGACCACCATTGTATATGTGGTCTGTTTTGTGTGGTGCATGACTGTATCTTTTTAAGATTCCTCCTACACCATACACTCCCGAAGGTCAGCGTATCCTATTGTCTTTGTAGTTTGCATATAATAAACAGTGAATACAGGTGCCGGGTGCGGTGGCTCACACCTGTAATCCCAGCACTTTGGATCATGAGGTCAGGGGATGGAGACCATCCTGGCCAACATGGTGAAACCCCATCTCTACTAAAATACAAAAATTATCTGGGCATGATGGCACATGCCTGTAGTTCCAGCAACTGAGGAAGCTGAGGCAGGAGAATCACTTGAACCCAGGAGGCGGAGGTTGCAGTGAGCTGAGATCGCACCACAGCACTCCAGCCTGGAGACACAGCAAGACTCTGTCTCAAAAAAACAAAACAAAACAAAACAAAACCAGGGAATAAATGAATGAAACAGTTAGAAAACAGGCATTTTAGTAAAAGGCTGAAGAAACTGGGTTGTGAGTTATAAACAGAAGAACATGTTAGGCTAATGTGGGTAAAAGAACTACTACATCAGCTTTGTATGGTATTTAACAAGGTATTTACCAAATATCACTTCTGGGGACCTATTCAAATCCAAATAATAAGTAGTGCCATCACTGAGTTTCACTATGTATAAAGATGTTCATTCCAAAAAGTACAAAATACTTTTTCCCCTAGCCTGCTTCTGAGCGGTTGCCCTCTCTATCCCTGAAAGAATCAGAAATTGACCAAAAGTAGGAATTCTCATGGGGCTTACCCATCAAGGGAATACCTTTAGAATGAGGTGCCAAGGAAATCAGCATTCCTATTCCTGAAAAGCCTCAACAAGAGAAGTGAAAATCCTCAGCCCAGGAGGGCTTCTCCTTTCACATGCTCCATGAAATCCACCAGCCTAACTACCTGACTCTGGCACGGGCCTCCCTCTCCGCACTCTTAGTGTTCACAGTCCTGTAAACCATCACATTGGGTATTACAGTCTTACTCTGGCAAGCAGGTATCTCACAGTACTTCCAGTAGACACCATCCTCGTGCTCTGCCACATAGCACCAGGGGCTCACGTCTCCATCTGGGTTTCTGTTGGGGAAAAGGACAAAACTGATGACTCCTGATGTTTTTTGTTTTTTTGTTTTTTTGTTTTTTTTTTTGAGATGGAATCTCGCTCTGTTGCCCAGGCTGGAGTGCAGTGGCCGGATCTCAGCTCACTGCAAGCTCCGCCTCCTGGGTTCACGCCATTCTCCTGCCTCAGCCTCCCGAGTAGCTGGGACTACAGGCACCCGCCACCTCGCCCGGCTAGTTTTTTTTTTTGTATGTTTTAGTAGAGACGGAGTTTCACCGGGTTAGCCAGGATGGTCTCGATCTCCTGACCTCGTGATCCGCCCGTCTCGGCCTCCCAAAGTGCTGGGATTACAGGCTTGAGCCACCGCGCCCGGCCGACTCCTGATGTTTTAATTCAGCTGGTTCATTGCTTTTCAGTTTTACAGAAAAGGAAATGCTTTAGCTTCTGTATTCTCTCTAATAGTTGGTCTGCATCTCAGTGCTGTCTCTCATCAAAAGGGAAAAAATGGTAATATTACAAGAACAAATGTATCTGCTCTGACAGATACTTCAGAGTTTGGGGGGAAGTGAGCAAAGGTAATATATGTTTAGGCAAATTCACTGTAGTATAACTAGGACAAATGGCCACTGCACACATCATGCCAAATAGCACTGGCACCTTGAATGTGAACGTGGAGATTCCAAGGCTGAGTGAGCATAGGGGCTCTCAGCGCTGCTGATGAATATGCGAACTGACACAAATGGTCAGAGCAGCAATTTGGGAATTAGAGCCAAAGGACCTAGAAATATGCAAGCCCCCCACTTGGCAATTTCCTCTTTAGGAATTTATTCTAAGGAAATCTTATCTATAAAGATGTTCAACAAAACACTTTTATAATATAAAAAAACAGGTGGAAATAGCAAATATCCAACAACAAAGGACTGGTTAAATAAATTGTATATCCATAGAAGGGAATATGTGATATAGAGACCAGTCTTATTAATTTGCAAATATATTCACAATGCCTTGTGAGGCTTTTTTTTTTTTTTTTTTTTTTTTTTTTTTTTTTTTTGAGACGGACTCTCACTCTGTCACCCGGGCTGGAGTGCAGTGGCGTGATCTCGGTTCACTGCAACCTCCAACTCCCAGGCTCAAGCGATTCTCCTGCCTCACGCCTCCCAAGTAGCTGGGACTACAGGTGCCCGCCGCCATGCCTGGCTAATTTTTGTTTTTTTTGTTTTTAGTAGAGGTGGGGTTTCACCATGTTGGCCAGTCTGGTCTCCAACTCCTGACCTCAAGTGATCTGCCCATCTCAGCCTTCCAAAGTGCTGAGATTACAGGCGTGAGCCACCATGCCCAGCCTTCTTAGATGTGTTTTTAAAGAGGCAGTTATAAAACCCAATAGATGACATAATCCCATGTTTTGAAAAGACTTATTTAGGAAAGAATGTACACCAAACTCTTATAAAGTGTCTCTAGACACTGGAACTATTGGTGATTTCGACTTTTTTCTTTTCTGGTTTTATTTTATTTCCTCTATATTGAATACTCCAATGGTGTAATTTTTAAACAGCAAAATAGAACTCACTTAATAAAGACTCCACTGGGCTGGGTGCAACAAGAGCAAAACTCTGTCTCAAAAATTAAAAAATAAAAATAAAAATAAAATAAAGACTCCACTGACAAGCTTTCACCAGGATCAGGCTCACATTTGCTAGAAATGGGTGCTATTCCTTCCTCAAAATGCTGACTCCTCAGAGAATACTGAAGAAAACTGCGTCAGTCTCAGCTAGAACTTGTGATCCTGTCATGAGGTACCAACTTCTGATATGGAGATAATATTTTTAAAGATCTATTTCACATTTCTAAATGAGAATGGCCTGGAGTAAATACGCTTTAAGGTCTTTCCAACTCATAGGTGGCATAACAATAACAAGCAACACTACTGAAGCAGATAAATAAAATGGCAGGGGCTACTGGACACACAGAAAAGCCTTGCCTCTCTTCACTGCTTTCCAAGCCCCTTTTATTTAGACTCAGAACACTGGAAAGCTGACACTCCGGTTAGGCCGGAAATGGGCATAAAGATCCTGCAACAGGAGCTGGGAGTAACCCCTATCAGGCCAGAGTGGACTAAGCCTACCGTGTAGCCTAGAAGATAAGCTTTCCCAAAGTACAAAGCGTCCTTTTGTTTCTTGTGCCCAAAGGCAGGTGCCAGCACCAACTCTGCTCTTCCCCAGTCTCTGCCTTCCCTTCTAAGCCAGTTACTTTGAGCCCAGAAAAGTGCATTCCCATCACTCGCCAACTCTCAGACATCTCTAATGTGATGGGTCTGAAAAAGTCACACAAAACAAACATGGTGTCGGGTGTCAGCTGAGAAATCAAAGTAGGAAAACTTGTACAAAGCCCTTCTTTAAACAGTATTTTACTGTCATTTTCCTCCCTTTATTCAGTGTTCAGCTTTGATGTATTTATTTGGTAAAGCCCTTAGAAAACTGTTTATTATCAATGTCAAAACCATATTGAAAAGCATCAGAATAGCTTAATAAAGAACAAGCAAATTCATCCTTGACTTTGCTGCAGTGCTAAAACAAAAGGCCTGGACTCTTTGATGTGATAATCAACAATTTCAGCCTCCCTTTTCCAAAGTACAAACTGGTATTAAATAGTTGAGGTCTCCTGCATTCCATCAAATCAAACGAGAGGGTTTGATTTGATGGCTGACCAGGGCTAAGGAGAAAGGTGGTCCCTCCTGGCTCTCACTGCTCTCTTAATGGATGTTTACAGTACATTTCTAGGAGCCTGTGAGTAGAAGTGGGTGCTAATCCACACGAAAGAAAAATTTTTCACATAAATTAGGCCTCACTGGAAACTTAAAATTTACCTTAAAGTCAGACTTAAAAACATGAGCTCTTCTGAGAAGACTTGCTTGATAGGAAGCAACAGAGCAATGGAATAAACCAATAGCCTACTACCAAGAGACACTGTGGAACAAGAAGATGAGTAACTATGGAAAAACAAAAACCAAATACTTGTCTCTCTTCCTAAACACTCTTCTCAACCCAACCAACTATTCCTATGAATAGAAAACCTATGGGAAGGTAATAAAAATTGGGGTGGGACTAATTTTTTAATTTATGCAAAAGATAAATTAACATGTATAACTTGGAAAATAAAATATAAAAGAATTATTTAATGAGCATGTAACTTGAACAATAAAAGACAACAGATAGCAAAATGTTGAAGGGGCAAATACCCAAATTGGTTGTCTCTGGGACTTGGGACTTGGTGGGGAGGGTTTCAGGGAAAATAGGTAAAATGGGGAACTCTAACTATTTAAATAACATATATTTGTACTGTTTGAGAAGTTTTTTTTTTTTTAAGAACAAGCTTTTAACACTTTTATAACAAACAAAATAAGTCAATAGCAACTAGGAGGGAATGGTCAGTTGATACAAGATAGGCAAAGGTATAGGGATAAAGAAACCATAGACTAAAGGCCTGGTGACTTTGAGACAACTACAAGGGCCCTAGAGTGTTAGCAAAGGTATGCAGATGGCAGAAGGTAAACAGTGTGGCCCACACAATACAGGAAAATATATGTTGGCTCAGCTGCGTCAATAGTGCCATGGTTGAGATTCCAATGTATGTAGAACCAAGGACACGGTGTATAGTTCAACAATCATTTTCCCCTATCCCAATGGCTCAAGAGGCTGCCTTTGCACCTGTCCTACTAATAATTAAATTCAATGCATTGCTGAACCATGAGTCTCACTACCAGGATCTTGGGCATAAGCGGCACAAATGTATAACCAAAAGTGCTTACAATCTTTGTTCTGGACCCTACATATCAGTGATCCTGAATTTGTTTTCAATCACAGATAACTCTGAGAAGCTGATCAAAGCTATGGATCATCTCCAGGAAATTGTGAATACACATTTGAAGCACCATGGATGTCAGGTTAAGATCCCCTGCTAGAGTCAGACAGGAGGTGAAAAGCGAAGTTAACACCTTAGTCTACTAAAAGGAAGTAAATGGCACACATCTGTTGGATACAGCTGTTCCCAGAGCAAGGTTATCCTGGGCTGGCCGGAGGTAGAATAATGTAGGCAGCTTCCTTTGCTCAGAAGCAGAGGGAGTTTTCGGTCACAGATGGTGCTGTTTGACCACAACATTCTCAGTAGCGTAGGCTGCTCTGCTAACTGTGTATTGTCCACTGGTGGTAGGGCTAACTAAGAAAACCCTTCAAAAGAGACAAAGAAGTGATCAGACAGAAAAGCAGAGCTTTGAAAGCCAGCATTAAAGCAACCCATGTTGAAAACAATGGTAAATTTGTGTGTATTTGTGTGTGTGTGTGTAAGGTGTGGAAGAAATATTTTAAAAACTGACAAGATAAGTCTCTTGAGTTGGCCAAAAGACTTTCCCTAGTTGTGAGCTGGGATGAAAGGGGTTGGAAGAAGAGACCAGATATATATCTATTGTTTTAAAGTACTGAGTGGTCCCATCTTACCTGCAATAGTTGTGCTCACCCAGGCCCCCCTCCCCGTTGGGGTATTTCAGAGTGTTGTATGGATGCTGGAAAGTCTCGTTCCAAAACAGACATGGCTTCCCGCCTTGTAGTGCTGTCCAGTTCTGTGTTCCCCTATAATCCGCACCATTGGCTGTGAAACACTCTAGAAGAAAGAAAAGACAGAGCAAACTAATTTTCTGGCAACATTCATAGTTTCCTCCCTCTTTGGTTGATGTTTTGTTTTGTTTGGACCAAGTTGGAAATGGATAGTGTCTTGCTAGATCCTGGACACAGTGCAGTTAACACTTCTGGGGCTGAACAAATCTGAAACAAGGTACCCTCAAAAAGCTAGGCTAATCTTGGCACTAGCTTATCTACAGACACTAGAACATTTTCCCCTAAAGTATACAGATCCCAACTAGGACATAAACAGGGAGTTGAAGTGTACTGAAGCCCATGAAGTGAACCAGGAAACCCCCAAATCTGGGAACAGTTGGTAACAGCCATCCATGTGGAATTGTGGGTACTCGGAGGGGGTCACTGCTCTAGCCAGTGTCTCTGTGTGGTAACTAGAACCAGGTCACCAGCTGTAACTGAGCTCTCCCCTACAGTCTGAAAAGCTGCACTGACACTTGGATTTAATAAGACCATCGGATACAGCAATGCTTTGGAATCCCAATCACACAAATCTGGGAATGACTCACATTCCCTGGTAATGAAGAACAGTCCTCCCCATGCTGTTTGAGATAGAGGTGCAACAAAACAGACAATCAACATGAGGGAGGAAGGGCCGGGCTGGCATTTTCTCTCACCTCTTTCTGAAATTCTTTTGATGAGGCACATTGAAAATGGTCTCAGGTCCAATTTAATAAAATGACAAATCCTCACAGGTGCAACAATGTGTTTCTAAAATCTGCTTCTCAGACTTTGGGGGATGGGGACTGAGGCTGATAGGATTTTCACCCACATATTGCATGCATTAAACTCGAAGAGGTTCATGAGACAGGCACAGTACAAAGAACAACTTTTTAAAATTAGCTTAGTTGAAACTGACAGATAGAAGCACTTCAAACACTTCTTTAAGATATATCACTAGAAAACTGACAATCTGGGGGAGTTACACTAGCAGTCTTAGCTGCATTTCTTTCCTTCTCCTGGCATGTACTGACCTATAACTTCCAGTATTAAAGACTCTTAATACCATCTCCTGTTGTCATCCATGTGCCTACTCCAGTCTAAGCGTCTGAACAACATGAACGCATTCTGGAAGATATTTCTTTTAATACTTCAATCTATACACAGAACATCTCTCTTCCAGCACCCCCTTCCTCCGACCATCCAGGCCCTGTGTTTTGTCTGGAATGGCACCATTTTATGGATAGCCAAAATAATCTGAACATCCACCTGTGCAGGAAACCCTAGCAATTTATTTTTTATTATTTTTATTTTTTGAGATAGAGTCTCACTCTGTTGCCCAGGCTGGAGTGCAGTGGCGCAATCTCAGCTCACTGCAACCTCTGTCTCCCAGGTTCAAGCGATTCTCCTGCCTCGGCCTCCCTAGTAACAGGGATTATAGGCACCCTCCACCATGCCCAGCTAATTTTGTGTTTTTAGTAGAGAAAGGGTTTCACCATGTTGGCCAGGCTGGTCTCAAACTCCCAACCTCAAGTGATCCGCCCACCTGGGCCTCCCAAAGTGCTGGAATTATAGGTGTGAGCCACCATGCCCCGCCAACCCTAGCAATTTATCATGTCTGGTACAACACTCATGTGTTATGATAAGTGCAATTCTTCGTGTACCATGAGGACCAAACCCCTCTACCAAGAGTCTGCATAAATAAGTTCAAAGGAGGCATAAATTGAAGGAGGCAGCTCAGTGTAGCATAAAATGCACTAAACCAAGAGACTAAGCCTTGGCTTCTTGTCCTGGACCTGCTGCTGACCAGCTGTGCGACCTTGGATGAATAAACATCATCCAAATCACTTCTAATATTTACACAGTGTTTTACCATGTGCCAAACTCTGTCTAAGTGCTTTACAAATGTCAACTTGCCACCAACCCAGAGAGGTACCTTAGTACCCCATTTTGCAGATAAGGGAACTGGGCACTCGACCATACCCTATACTGCCTCTAATGGAACCTCTT
The DNA here is from genome assembly GCF_024542745.1 of Macaca thibetana thibetana. Lineage (NCBI taxonomy): Eukaryota > Metazoa > Chordata > Mammalia > Primates > Cercopithecidae > Macaca > Macaca thibetana. The sequence goes on from NC_065587.1 coordinate 21,809,258, forward strand.
CGGCATCATTCTTGCTTCCCCCATTCTCTCCCTCACTCCACTTCCGATTTTCGTCAGCAAGTCCTGTTGACTTCCCTAAAACATATACGCTGAAACTGCCTTCTCCTCTCCATCTTTGATGCCACCAGTATAGTCCCTTTTATCATCAGAGAACTGTTTGGGTCTCACAGCTTCCACTTTTGTTCTCTTACAATCCATTCTCCATAGTTCTTAAGAGAATGATGGCACTCAAAACAAAACTCAGACTCTTCCTTGGTGTGTGCAAGGCCTCTGTGACGCAGCCTCAGCCCCTTCCCTCCACTGAAGCAGAGCTCTTCCCTTACTCATTCGCTGTGCTCCAGCCACCCTGGTCTGCTTTTAATTCTGTGAACACACTATGCTATTTCCTGCCCAAAATGTTCTTCCCCTAATACTTCCCATCACAGACTAAATACTACCTTCTCAGAAAACCCTTCTTATCATCTTTACTCCTATTTTTCTGCCCTTTGTTTGCTTCACAACACTTACTATCACAAGGAATATATGTGATCTGAGAGAGAGAGAGAGAAAGAGAGAGAGAGAGACAATGTGTGTGGTATGTACCACACCAGACACACCAGAGCTCTATCCCAACCCCAGAGCTAGAGCAGGACCTGAAACCTATAGTTCTGAAAGGCAGTCCAGGTGGTTCTGTTAAGTAATCAGGTTTGAGAACCACTAGACTAGATGATTCTAAGAACATCAGCCAACCTTTACCAATTGCTAGAATTTTAATTGCTGTGTGTTAATACATGTTTTTCTCCTATCAGAACTTGCATATCAAAACATCACACTGTACCCCTTAAATAAATAGGATAAAAATAAATTTTTTAAAAAAGTGTGAAGGGTGATCCAGGGCCAGAAATGCAGCTCAATAGATCAATGGAAGGTCTTAGCTATACATAGCAACCTGCAGGACAGGTGGGGTTCCTGAGACTCAGATGACTTGGTTTGTAATACAAAATAATATGGCAGAATGTGTAATAAAAAGAATCCATGGCTGGGCACAGTGGCTCAAGCTTGTAATCCCAGCACTTTGGGAGGCTGAGGCAGGTGGATCACCTGAGGTCGGGAGTTCGAGATCAGCCTGGCCAACATGGAGAAACGCCGTCTCTACTAAAAATACAAAATTAGCTGGGGGTGGTGGTGCATGCCTGTAATCCCAGCTACTTGGGAGGCTGAGGCAGGAGAATCGCTTGAACCCGGGAGGTGGAGGTTGTGGTGAGCTGAGATCGCACCATTGCACTCCAGCCGGGGCAACAAGAGTGAAACTCAGTATCAATAAATAAATAAATAAAATCCACGCACCCGGCAGTCCTCATGGAAACGAGATGGATCTGAGAGTGGAAACGGGAAAGTGCAGGCTTCTTTGCTTGGGTCTGTTCCTCTCAGACCCAATCTTATTCTCAGTTACACTGGTGAAACTGAGGCAATGTATCAGATTCTGTGGTTATTTTTTGACCAGACTTGCCCAGTACATATAAATGATGGAGAAAAGCAAGGAAAACAAACTTGAAAGCTCTGCATTTAAAGTCATCTAGTGCATCCTGATTTCATCAGAGTACTAGGGTATATATTAGGTAAATATGACCCTACCTCCCTTATTTTTTTTTTTTCTTCAAAACAGTGATTTTATTTCCTTTGACTATATACCTAGAACTGAGATTGCTGGAATATGGTCATTCTATTTTGAATCATTTGAGGAACTTCCATACTGTTTTCTATCGTGATTATGTTAAATTTGTTTAACTTTTATTTTGGGTTCAGGCGTACATGTGAAGGTTTGTTGCATAGGTAAATTCATGTCACAGGGATTTGTTGTACAGATTATTTCATCACCCAGGTACCCAAACAGTTCTCTTTCCTGCTGCTTTCCCTCCTCCCTCCCTCCACCCTCAAGTAGACCCCAGTGTCTGTTGTTTCCTTCTTTGTGTTCATAAGTTCTATCATGTAGCTCCCAGCCTCCCTTATTTTCTACTGCTATGAAACTGATGTAAGCTTTGGCTAAATAAGCAAGGAGTGGCTTACACCAACATGAAACGCACACACACACACTGAGCCAACTGTTTATTTATGTATTCAGTGAAAAGAGAATGAGTGAAAGCAAGAGATCTAATGTCTAGGAAATTATTCATTAATTAATTCAGCAAATATTTATTCAATACTATGTGCCTGGCACTGTTCACAGCCCTGGGGCTACAGAGACGAACAAATATCCTGTATTCATGGGGCTTACATGTTTATAATAAACTGATGAAAATGAATGTCATACAGTGGTAAGTGCTATTAGGAGGAATGAAGCAGAGGAGAGGGTGTAAGATGGAATGGTGAGGGTTCTCTCTTAGGGTGGGTCAGGGAAAGCCTAGTGAGCAGAGTTGTGGATGAAGGGAGGAAGCAAACCCAGTGAATGAGGCGGGAGGTGTGTAACCGGCAGAGGGTCCAGCAAATGCACAGCCTCTGCAAATGGCAATATGCTTGGCAGGTTTGGGGAGCTACAAAGCTGCTCCTCTAATCCGACTGGAGCAGGAGAATGAGCAGGGAAGGGCAGGCAAGGCCAGGACATGTAAGGTCTTGAGGGTTAGATAAATGAGATTTTGGCTTTTGTTCTAAGTGTAAGGGGAAGCCACTGGAGGGTTTAGAGCAGGGGAATGACATAATGTGACTTATCTTTATTTTTATTTATTTATTTTTGTGACTTATCTTTTAATAGAATTGTCTAACTGTTGGGTGGAGGAAAACCCGTTGACAGGCAGGAACTAGGCAAGGAGAAAAGTAGGTAGTTACCGTAGAAGGATGGGCAAGAAAGAAGGATGGCCTGGACTAGGCTGGCAGCTGTGGGGTGGTGAGAAGTGGACCGATTCCAGATATATTTTGAAGGTAGTGGCAAAAGTATTTGCTGGGGGTTTGGATACAGGGTCTGAGAGACAGAGGGGTCACACAGCACACCAAAAGGGCCTGAGCAACCAGGTGAGTAGTGATACCATTTACTGTAATAGGGAGGGCTCAGGAATGTCACAGTATTTGTGGGGTAGAATCAAGAATTTGGTTTTGGGTAGGTTAAGTTTGACATCTTCGGAAAACTGAATGGAGATGTAGAATAAGCAAATGGCTACATGAGTCTGGAGTTCAGGAAAAAGGCTGAGGCTAAAGCTAGAGATATGATCCCCAGCACTTACATGTAGAGGGAATAGGATTCTGTGTGTATCAGCCCCAGCATCTGGGGCTGAGCCCGGGGGCCTCCAACATATCACACTTTGCAATGATGACCAAGAAAGTACAGCCTGTGGGGTAGGAGAAAAGCTAGGAAAATGTTTTCAGTAATTTTTGTTTTCTTTATCACACAACTTCTAGCAACAATGTGGTACAGTATGGAAAGTGTATGTTAGGGGCTCTAGAACCAGACCTCAGCTTTTCAGTTTACAAGCTACAAGCACTTGCCTAACCTCTTTGAGCCTCAGTTTCTTGACTTGCAAATTGAGGGATTTGATTATCTACAGCTCAGGGCAGTTGGAAGAATTGGAAAGTGTGCAAGTAAAGTACTTGGTACATAGTAGGTATCCAAAAATTATTATTGTATAATCATAAAGGTATAAAAATAATCAAGCTTTATATAAGCTTAGAAATATTATAAGCATCATGATAATTTAGGTTATTCTGAGGCTAGGCACGGTGGCTTACACCTGTAATCCCAGCACTTTGGGAGGCTGAGGCGTGCAGATCACTTGATATCAGGAGTTCGAGACCAGCCTGGGCAACATGGCGAAACCCCGTCTCTATCAAAAATATAAAAAATTAGCCAAGCATGGTGGTGTGGGCTTGTGGTCACAGCTACTCAGAAGGCTGAGGTAGGAGGATCGTTTGAGTCTGGGAGGCAGAGGTTGCAGTGAGCCAAGATCACGTCACGGCACTATACCCTGGGTGACAGAGTGAGAACCCCATCTCAAAATGTGTGTGTGTGTTGGGGGGGCACATTATTCTGGTCCATAAAATAATTAGCTATAAAAGGCAAGATAACATGAGTATGTGGGCACATCATCCTACTACAATTCTGTTTAAAGTTAGGCTAAATCAAAATGGAACATATATATGGTTTGAATCCTGTGTTGAATCCTAGCGTTCAATGGATAAGCAGTAAGGGAAAAAGATACAGAGAAGCAAATAGGTTTTTCTTTTTCTTTTTTTTCTTTTGAGACGGAGTCTCGCTCTATCACCCAGGCTGGAGTGCAGTGACTGAATCTCAGCTCACTGCAAGCTCCGCCTCCTGGGTTTATGCCATTCTCCTGCCTCAGCCTCTCCAGCCTCCGCCTCCTGGGTTTATGCCATTCTCCTGCCTAGCTGGGACTACAGGCGCCCGCCACCTCGCCCGGCTAGTTTTTTGTATTTTTTAGTAGAGACGGGGTTTCACTGTGTTAGCCAGGATGGTCTCGATCTCCTGACCTCGTGATCCGCCTGTCTCGGCCTCCCAAAGTGCTGGGATTACAGGCTTGAGCCACCGCGTCCGGCCAGGTTTTTCTTAATCAAAATTTCAGCTGTAAATATGATGAAACACATCTTCATTTATTTATGCTACTAAAATCACATAATTCAATATTTATACTAATCATAAGTGAGGAAGACACAAGTTAATAGAGTCCCAGGAAAAACTCTGCCAGATTGTATAATACCTGCTCTGTAGTTGTAAAGTTCATGTTTAAACTATAACAAGGTATTCTTTTAAAATAATTAAAACTTGGCCAGGCGCGGTGGCTCACACCTGTAATCCCAGCACTTTGGGAGGGCGAGGTGTGCAGATCACCTGAGGTCGGGAGTTCGAGACCAGCCTAATCAATATGGAGAAACCCCATCTCTACTAAAAATACAAAATTAGCCAGGCATGGTGGTGCATGCCTGTAATTCCAGCTACTCGGGAGGCTGAGGCAGGAGAAGCACTTAAACCCGGGAGGTGGAGGTTGCAATGAGCCAAGATTGCACCATTGAACTCCAGCCTGGGCAACAAGAGTGAAACTCCATTAAAAAAAAAAAACAAAACTTGACATGTATAAGGTAGTGGTAGGAAAAGAGTAGTTAATCCAGTAGTTAATCTAAAAGACATCCTAATCTTTGGTAAGATTTAATAAAGCTGAAGAATTTGCTCTCTGTAAAGCTCTATAAGTAGGTAATTCTTAATTTGTCCAAAAACACACTATTGAGAAATACAACATTTTTATCATATTGAATCTAGAATATTCCTGGTTTTCTGGTAGAATTACTAGCTAGATCTTTATATATGATGCTTGTGAGAGTCATGTTTTTTTTTTTAATCCACCAAAGTTAAGTCTCCGTTCTCTGTGGGACCACTTAGCACTTCTACTGATCTTATGTTGGAAGAATCTGTCTGGTTTCAACCTGGCTTGAAATCAACATCAATCAATTCACATTAAAACAGCATCTTAAAGCAAGACGGCAGAGAACATATTCCAATGAGAATATCCTTTGCTCTTTAAAAAATGTCTATGAAGCTTGGTAGGTGGATAGATTATAGAAATCTAAGGTTTAGGTGTAAATGCTTTTTTTTTTTTTTTTTTTTTTTTGAGATGGAGTCTCTCTCTGCTGCCCAGGCTGGAGTGCAGTGGCCGGATCTCAGCTCACTGCAAGCTCCGCCTCCCGGGTTCACGCCATTCTCCTGCCTCAGCCTCCCGAGTAGCTGGGACCACAGGCGCCCGCCACCTCACCCGGCTAGTTTTTTGTATTTTTTAGTAGAGACGGGGTTTCACCGTGTCAGCCAGGATGGTCTCGATCTCCTGACCTCGTGATCCGCCCGTCTCGGCCTCCCAAAGTGCTGGGATTACAGGCTTGAGCCACCGCGCCCGGCCCTTTTTTTTTTTTTTTTTTTTTTTTTTTAATGTTTAGAGGGTATGGCTCAAGCCTATAATCCCAGAACTTTGGGAGGCAAAGGCAAGAGGATCACTTGAGCCCAGGAGTTCAAGACCAACCTGGGCAACGTAGGGAGACCCCCATCTCTACAAAATTAAAATTAAAATTCAAAATGTGCTGGGTGTGGTGGTATGTGCTTATAATCCTAGTTATTTGGGAGGCTGAGGTGGAGCCCAGGAAGTCAAAGCTGCAGTGAGCCATGGTCATGTCACTGCACTCTAGCCTGGGTGATGGAGTGAGACCCTATCTCAAAAAACATATATATAGAGAGAGGGCAAAATGACAGTGTTGTCAAATATTCACATAGCACACCTATTGCCCTGTTGGGTTTCAAATACAGACTGGTGCCCAGTGGGAACTTGCACCACTTCAAAGCTCCTGGGCAGACTACCCTTTGCCCTCAGACACTCAAAAGCACTATGGGAAAGCTGCTTTCAGTTATGTGAAACCCTGTAGTAAAGGGGCCTGTGGCCCTGGGAAGGCAGGGGTTCCCAGCCTTTTCCAACCCAACACCACTGAGGCTATGATAGGACACACTCCTATCTTCAAACATGGCTCTCCAAGAGCAGTGATTTCTACAATTGCACAGAGGAATGTCATCAGATCTAGAATAGAGAGAGGACAGTTTAGAGAAAAAACAACAATCCTGTACATACATAGTACATATGGAGAATCAGTGCAATAAAGGGGAAATGATATCAGAGAAGCAGCTAACACTGTGGTTTGAACAAACCACCCAGATGTCATTCGGCCTCAGTTTCTTCCTTGGTTTCCTCATTTGTGAAATTAGGAGGGTTGAGCCACATTATCTCAACGTCCCTTCACTGTAAATGTCTACAATTTCAAGTTCAAGATCTAACAAAATGAAACTCAGGTTCAAAAGTCTGGGGTGATATGACTGGAAAGGACTCATGGCTAAAAATCTCTTCCAGGCTTAAAATTCTCTAATTCTATATTTCTCTAATGGAAGTAAGAATTCTATGGTTTAAAAAAAACAAACAAACCTCACCTCCCATGTGGGCCTTCCCTCTGAGAGGCACTTAGGCCCTTTTTTTTCTTTTTTTTAAAGTCAGGGTGTTGCTCTGTCACACAGGCTGGAGTGCAGTGGAGCAATCATGGCTCACTGCAGCCTCTACCTCCCGGGCTCAAGTGATCCTCCCATCTCAGCCTCCCACATAGTTGCGACTATAGGCATGTGTCACCACACCTGGCTAATTTTTTAATTTTTTGTAGATATGGGGTCTACATTGTCTAGGCCAATCTCGAACTCCTGGGCTCAAGCTCTCCACTTGCCTCTGCCTCCCAAAGTGCTAGGATTACAGGCAAGAGCTATTGTGCCCGGCCTACTTAGGCATTCTTCTTGCTTAAAAGAAACTACATCTTCAGCAAGTAAATTGCAAGAAAATAAAAAAAGGGGAAATCTAAGGGTTAACAGAGATTTAGGACTCACATTATCTAAATACACCTTGTTTAGATCTTGCCTGAAGTGTCAAAAATACTAATAAGACAACCAGGAAAATTTGAGCATTGACTGGATATTTGATGGCATTAAGGAATTATTCTTTTTTCCAGGTGTAATAACAGTACTATTACTATGTTTTTGAAGGGAATCCTTAGCATTTAGAGATACATACTAAAATGTTTACAGATGAGGTGACCTATCTGAAATTGGTTACAAAGTAATGTAGTAAGGGGAATGAAGAGGGTATAGATGAAATAACATTAGCCATGGTTAATAATTGTGGGAGTCGGGAGACAGATACATGGGACTTCCTTGCACTCTCTTCTCTATTTGCGTCCTGAACAAATAAAAAATAAAAAATTTTTCAAAGGACATCTTGAAAATAGTTACCAACATGTTATTTTGAAATTAATCTACCTTAGCCTTTTTTCAAGAACTATAAATAAATTCAGCCATAAAGTTAGCCATCTAAAATCGATATTCATATATCATGTTCTTGGATTATGTATTAACAGTGCCAAATGACCGTAGAACGAGCTGCCCTTTTGCCCAAAGTGGAATTACCACAACAAAAATCACTGCAATGTTTTACATATTAGTTGCTTTTTCATTAAAATACCTTTTAGATCTTTTCCGTTTAAGGAGACGGTGCCCTTAAAAACAGCACAGAAGGAAAGGCCATGCCTCTCAAAGATACTTTAACTAAAGAATTTATACTTTTGGAAGGGGACGTGAGTTCTTCTATTTGAATCTCCAACTTATTTATCTCTACTAAGAGATGAAATATTTAATTACTTAAAAGACAATTCCAAGAAAAATTGAACTTACAGAGCAAGCATAAGACCAGATGTTTGAATTCAGAAGAACCATGAAAATGCTTCAGAGAGGGGGCCTTATTTGTTAAATAAAAATTCAAAAAACAAATAATTATCAAGGCAGAGAAAGTCCAGAATGCAGTGGCTTGGGTACCACTCTTTTCCCATCTGGCTCTCATCTTGAATATGCTCCACTCCTACCCAGGCAGGGTCCCCTGGAAAACATGCCATGCTTGTCACTGTGAGCATGTGTGTTTCTGCCAGGAATAGTCATTATAAATATGCATTAGTGTTGAGGAATTTTTATTTATCATTTACCATATTATAAACCCATATAATAGGGGCATTTGAGTCAGAGCCACTCCATCTTGAACAGCAGATGGGTAAAATGAGGCTGGAACCTGCTGGGCTACATCCCCAATTTAGGCATTCTTAGTCACAGGATGAGATAGGTCAGCACAAGATACAGGTCACGAAGACTCCGCTGATAAAACAGGATGTGGTAAAGAAGCCAGTCAAAACCCCCCAAAACCAAGATGGCGACGAAAGTGATCTCTGGTCATCCTACTGCTCATTACACACTAATTACAATATATTAGCAAACCAAAAGTCACCCCTACAAGCACCATGACAGTTTACAAATACCACAGCAACATCCAGAAGTTACCCTATATGATCTAAAAAAAAGGAACCCTCAGTTCCGGCAACTCCTCACCCCTTTCCCGGAAATCTCATGAATAATCCACCCCTTGTTTAGCATATGGTTAAGAAATAACCATAAAAATAGCCAACTAGCTACCCTCGGGGCTGCTCTGCCTATGGAGTAGCCATTCTTTTGTTTATTTACTTCTCTAATAAACTAGCTTTTACTTTACTCTGTGGACTTGCCCTGAATTCTTTCTTTTTTTTTTTTGAGATGAGTCTCACTCTGTGGCCCAGGCTGGAGTGTAGCGGCACAATCTCGGCTCACTGCAACCTCCGCCTCCCAGGTTCAAGCGATTCTCCTGCCTCAGCCTCCCTAGTAGCTGGGATTACAGGCGCCCATCACCATGCTTGGCTAATTTTTGAATTTTTAGTAGGGACAGGGTTTCACCATGTTCACCAGGCTGGTCTCAAACTCCTGACCTCAGGTGATCCGCCCGCCTCCGCCTCCCAAAGTGCTGGGATTACAGGCGTGAGCCACTGTGCTGGACCCCTGAATTCTTTCTTATGCAAGATCCAAGAACCCCCTTTTGGGGTCTAGATCAGGACCCCTTTCTGGTATCACAACCATCAAATTGAAGCCCAAAAGATACTTTTTGAGGAAAAAAAGTCCATTAACCTAGGAACATTCAGGTCTATAATATGTAGAGATTAAACCTCAGTTAAAGAATGGATTCATTCAAATAGTCAAAAGTCACTGACTCAGCAGAACTCTAAGAAAAATATTTCATTTATTAACCAAAGCACCTTGATGGATTTTACTTCTAATACCAATAGAATATATTCTATTATACTTTGGTGATGTAAAGCATCTATCTCTCAATGTAATATGTGAGTACAAATAAATCTACCTTAGATATTTATTCATAAATATCTTCCTGAATCTTGAAATAAAATTTCATACTAGAAAGTTTTCATAGCCTGGCAACATAGTGAAACGCTGTCTCTACAAAAAATATTTTTTAAAAATTAGGGTGCCTCCCAGCTACTCGGGAGGCTGGGGCAAGGGTCTCTCTTGAGCCTTGGGAGGTCGAGTCTTCAGTGAGCTGTAATCACGCCTGGGTGACAGAGCGAGACCTTGTCTCAAAAAAAGAAGTTTTCATATAAGGATACGGGAAACGTGAGATGTTTTAAAGCTGTAAGTCCAGCTTGCTGAGGGACAATACCTCAGCTCATTATAAGCCAGCTCTAAAGAAAACAAAAAGACAAAAGACGGAGAACTATTTGAAGGCTCAGGGTCTAGAATAGGTAGCACTAACTTCTATAGAAACCAGGGGTTTTGAAACAAGTCACACAGTACCTGCTGCCACAGCTCTTAAAGGACTTGATTCCCTTGAACTGTAATTGCTCAGGAAGCACACAGCCCTGTTTCCAATAGCTTGTGAGCATCTTACTCACCTTTGTATCCTCAGCAACTACAGACCACATAGAAGGTGCCTGGCAAAATGTCTGTTGAAAAAGGGAAGCTGGTGAATGAGGGGCTAGGGGAAAGCTCCACTACAGATACATTCAGGGTGCATTAGTTTCCTCACCAATGTATTCCTCTAGCCCAGCCTCAAGACTTACCTAGCAATACCTATGAGAAGTTCTAGGAAAGTTTATGTAAATCAAGTATAAGTTTATGTAAATCAAGAAAATAAAATATTTGCTATTTAAACCAGGGACTCTGCTATTTAAAGGAAATGGATGGTGGCTGGGTACAGTGGCTCACCCTTGTAATCCCAGTATTTTGGGAGGCCAAGGCGGGAGGATCACTTGAGGCCAGGAGTTCGAGACTAGCCTGGCCAACATAATGAAACTCCGTCTCTGCTGAAAATACAAAAATTAGCTAGGTGTGTTGGTGCACACTTGCAGTCGCAGTTACTTGGGAAGCTGAGGCATGAGAATTGCTTGAACCCAGTAGACAGAGGCTACAGTGAGCCAAGATTGTGCCACTGCACTCCAGCCTGGGTGACAGAGCGAGACTCCATCTAAAAAAATAAAATAAAATAAAATAAAACAATAAATATGAATTTTATATTCTTAGTTCGCTTTAAGCAGGAGGCACCCAGCTCAAATCTATGCCTTGCCTCACTCGCTTGAGCAAACTTTTTCCGTATTGTCTGAAGTTCTCAATTAGACGAAAAGGAGATAAACTGATATGATCCAGCTTCTAGACAAGTTTTGTTAGTAATGCCTGTGACCTATTTTTAATGTCAGATGGCAAGAAAGTTCCCCAATAATGGAGTCCTGGAGGGCAGCCAATACCCCATGGAAGCCAGACTCTGGGCTTTTCGGCTTCCCTCGGCTGATATGGGATAGACAAATAATACAAGAGCTCCTGACTGGGAAGCTGACACCAGGTAGACCATGTATCTCTAGAGTACATTTCAAAGTAAAACCCGAAGCAACAAAGTTGTAGCCTTCTGTCAATTGGCAGAGGGATAAGTCCTAATCAGAGATGCTGGGCACACAGTAGGAATTTGATAAATACCTGTTAATTGGTCCCAACATAAAAATATGACTCAAGAGATGGGTTTCATAAGTTCTGGCCAGGGAGACAGTTTAGGGCAGAAGGAAAGGCTCAGTTTAAAACTGATTTATAAATAGATGGAACTATCATCTCTGGTCACTTGGAGCAATAAGAATAAGAGCAGATAGTGGCCAACAGATTAATTCTGATTGTCAAAGCTTTAAAGTTTCATGGAGTGTTCCATGAAGCTCAATTAGGGTTGCCAGATTTGACAAATAAAAACAGAATTCTCAGTGAAATTTGAATTTCAGATAAACACCAAAGAATTTTTTAAGACAAGTATTCCTAAACATTGCATGAAACAGACTTATCATTAAAAATTCTTTGGAGTTTATCTGAAATTCAAATTTAATTGGGCGTCCTGTAATGTATCTGACAACTGTACTCTAGAGAGAATAAAAAGACAGTGAATCACAGACCCCTTACCGCATTAAGGTTTCTGAAACACTGTCAACAGAAATGCTTAAAGAGGTTTGATGTGGATAATGAAGAATTTGCTTAAGAGTGAAAAAAGGCCGGGCGCGGTGGCTCATGCCTGTAATCCCAGCCCTTTGGGAGTCCGAGGCGGGCGGATCACGAGGTCAGGAGATCGAGACCATCCTGGCTAACACGGCGAAACCCTATCTCTACTAAAAATACAAAAAATTAGCCGGGCCTGGTGGCGGGCGCCTGTAGTCCCAGCTACTCAGGAGGCTGAGCCAGAAGAATGGCATGAACCCAGGAGGCGGAGCTTGCAGTGAGCCGAGATCGTGCCACTGCACTCCAGCCTGGGCGACAGAGCAATACTCCGTCTCAAAAAAAACAAAAACAAAAACAAAAAAAAAAACAAAAAAAAGAGTGAAAAAAGATGCTCATCAGAATCAATTGTTCCTAAGCAGGCAACTAACAATAAAAAGAAGAACAAAAGGATAATACAATCGGGACGGGGTTTCTCAACCTCAGCGCTACTGACATTTTGGGCTGTATAACTCTTTGGCGTGGGGGCTCTCCTGTGCATTCTAGGATGTTTAGCAGCAGCATCCCTGGCCTCTACCTGCTAGATGCCAGTAGTACCTCTTTAGTTGTGAGAGCCAAAAATGAATCCAACTATTGCAAAATGTCCCTAGGGGGCAAAATCTCCTCCAGTTGAAATCACTGAGTTAGAAGAAATGGTCAAATAAACAAAGTGTCACATCCATTAACCAGTGGTCATATAACTAAAGATTGTTCTCAAGGGAGACTTTCTCAGCTCAGCCCCTGGTCCCTCCAAGCCCCTAACAAAGAAGGCCTAGTCATTTCAGCTAAGACAATCAGAAACCCTTCATCTGCCAGAAGCGCTAGGGAAGAATCTTTGGTGAGTCAGGCCAGTGAAGCTCTGCATGGCCATGCACACATCACAGCAAGCAGGGCATCGCACCCAGCCTTTGAAGACACTCCTTTTAAGTTAATCTCCCCTCCAACTAAACTTTTTCCAAATCTCTTCCTGCCATTTGGAAGTTGAGTGATTCTCAGCTGAAAAGGCCTGTATAGACGAGGTGCAGATGGCAGCAGTTACAGCCCTCACCAGATGCTACAGTCTCTAATTTGATTGAAAGGATATAATTAGACAACAGAAACACTTTAATGAAAGAGCAAAACATGGAGGGAGGGAAGGATTGAAGGCCCTTAACTGATGCCAAAACACCCACCAGTAATAGAGGCTTTGAGTCTGGGGAAAGGGAAGGGGAAAGCCCCTTAAAAGGACAATCCCCATCCTGTTTATTTCCCCATAGACATAGGAATAGGGATTTTATTATTGTAGATTTCCACTGTATTTTATGTGGGAACAATCTGATTAGAACCAGAAGGGTCTTCGGAAGAACATCAAAGAAAAACAAATATGGCTTCTGTGGTCATTATTAAAAATATTTTTACCAGCCCAATAATTTTCTTTGAAGATGAATTTTTATAGATTGAACAGCAGCAAGTAATTTACATACTGTGATGGGATTGGTTAGCAGTCCCTACTAGTCTAGAAGAAAACTACTTGGTTGCCATGTTTTCATCTAACTTTAGGACACTAAGGCACATGCATGGCCATCTAATATGTCTGTTTGGAAGGTATGAAGAAACCATGCAGAGTCAATCATACATGCTGATAACTACAAGCACTCTGATTCATCTTTAAAAGTTGCCTACACTGTTTTTACTATTTCCTAGCTTTAAAATTTTGAGTGTGAGTATACTGTTCTGGTTCTAACCAAGAATCTAACCAAACTGAAAGAAATCCAGCCCTCAAAGTCTGCAGTTGCTAATGTGGTGTGACACTTGGGTTTGGAAGCGGCTGCAGCCTCCTCAGCCCACTAGAAGCAGGGCCCCACCCTTGTGGCAAATTGAACAATAAAAGTTTAATGCTTTGGCTACTTGCCAGCGATTAAATCCGTGGCAAGGGAAGCTAGAAGCTGGGCCCAGCAGAGGGGTAGCTCTGAGACGGCCCTGTTGTGTAAATGCAGGGAGAGAGGCAACCTTGCGTGTGAGGTGGCCTAAAACATTTTGTCTGCCAAGGTGCTCCCTAGAACCCCAATTCATTCATTCCTCTTTAAACTGGTACAAGCCCAGGCTAGGGAGGTATTTACCTAGAAAGAGAATTTAAAAAGCGGGGAAGGGATTCCCTTAGAAGAGGAAAAGTCACGTTTCTGTGAAGTAGTTGTTTGTGAGGTGTATGGACACCCATGTGACATTTTTCTACGATGGCCTCTTTCCTTTCCCTCATCAGTATGAATCCAGACAAAGTCTCAGAAGGTGAGGTGAGGGTTGAGGGAAGCACTGCCATCTTGGGAGGAAGACTATGAAGATAAGAGAGGGAGGAAAAATAGAGTGACCTCAGACTGCTCCTCCTAGACTAATACTTACGAGTTCCAGCTGGATTCTCAAGGTCAAACTGAATATAGAAGGAATGTCAACCATCATTCTCACCAATGACGAGGCTGCACAGTGAGCCGGCCAGAAAGTAACCTGCCAAGTGGCATCGGAGGTGCTGGATCTCACTTCAAAACCTATACAGGTAGTTTTCTAAGGGACACATTCACTTCCTCCTACGTTGTCCTTATTCAGGCGGCAGACATTCAGGCAAAAGCTACAGATCCAAACTTCCGGCCTCTCTCAAGTGTTTTGCATTAACTGTTCCACAGTACAAGCACAATCAACTTGGTATGTTTGAATGTTTCATTTTGTTTTTTCAGAAATGTTTTAATTAAAACAAAATAATCAGCCATGCTAAGCACATTGTTGTTTTTTAAAACGACTTTAAATATGACAACAGAACCTTGGAAATAAAAATTAACTGCTTAGGAAAGTGACAGAAGTTTGTTTTCTTCTTCTTCTTCTTCTTTTTTTTTTTCCTGGCTGTTTTTCTGTGTCAGGGCTGGTGCCACCTGCTGCCTGGGCTTTCCTCTGAGAAATAGATCTCTCAACGGTTTGTTCTAAGCAACATCTGCAGGCACAGTTGAACAAACCATAGGCCAGTTCCAAGGCAGGCACTATTTATGTAGTGCACACTGAACCACGCTGAATTTCTCTTTAGGACATTTTCAAGGTTTTTTTTTTTTGAGACAGGGTCTTGCTCTGTTGCCCAGACTGGAGTACAGTGGCACAATCTCAGCTCACTGCAGCCCTGACCTCCCAGGCTCAAGTGATCCTCCCACCTCAGCCTCCTGAGTAGCTAGGACTACACGACATCTGGCTAATTTTTGTCTATTTTTTGTAGAGATGGGGTCTCACAGAGATGGGGTCTCACTATGTTGCCTAGGCTGGTCTCAAACTTCTGGGCTCAAGGGATCCAATCACCTGGGTCGTCTAAACTGCTGGGATTACAGGCGTGAGCCACTGCGCCTGGTCTAAAAGTCCTATTAAAGACCCAAATGTATGTGCATGAACTTTTCCCCATACATATCTTTTTAAAAAAATTGTGGTAAAAAATAACGTAAAATTTACCATTTTAACCATTTCTCCCATATGTATCTTAAAGTTAGTTAACAGTAAATGGTAAAAGTTTCATTCATTCACCAAAATCAAGCCTCCTTGTCACCTTTTCTAGACCAGTGAACACTGAAAAAAATCAGAAGACATGGACCTTGAACAGAACTCGGCAAAGCACAGCCTGTGGCCCAAATCTGGCTCACTGCCTGCTTCTGTATGGCCCACAAGCTAAGACTTTAAAAATCTATAATTTAAAAAATATTTTAGTTTTGAAAAATCAAATGAACAGTATTTTTTTAACATAAAAATTACAGGAAATTCCCAGCCTGGGCAACATGGTGAAAGTCCATCTCTACTAAAAATAAAATACTAGCCAGGCATGGTGATGCACGCCTGTTATCCCAGCTACTTGAGAGGCTGAGGCAGGAGAACTGCTAGAACCCGGGAGGCAGAGGTTGCGGTGTGAGCCGAGATTGCGCCACTGCACTTCAGCTCGGGTGACAGAGTGAGACTCCGTCCCTAAAAATAAATAAATAAATAAATAAATAAATAAATTATAGGAAATTCAAATTTCAGTGTCCATAAAGTTTTACTGAAACATAGTCACATCCATTCATTTATCTTTTGTCTATGCTGCTTTTGCCCTACAGAGTTGAATAATTGCAACAGAGATAGTGTAAGTCCCATGAATCTCGTATTATTTACTATCTTCCCTTTACAAAAAATGTTTGCCCATACCTGACCTAGATTATCAGTTGACATTTCCATACTCAAAAATTCTAAATTAAGGATGGTATACTCCCCATCACCAAAAATCCCTAATCTGTATATTGTGAAGCTATTTAAAACAATGTATTTCATCTTACTAATTTATTGTTTTTGGTCTAACTATGTTAAACCATGAGTGTATCAATAATATCTATATTGAGTGTATCAACTTTCTGTTTATGAGTAGTGAGCCTAAAAGGAATGCTTTCTTGCTTTAGGATTTATAAAAGGGCTCATTGCCTATCTCAAATATTTTTTATTGATTGATTGATTTTGAAACAGAGTTTTGCTCTTGTTGCCCAGGCTGGAGTGCAATGGTGCGATCTCGACTCACTGCAACCTCCGCCTCCTGGGTTCAAGCAATTCTCCTGCCTCAGTCTCCCAAGTAGCTGGAATTACAGGTGCCCGCCACCATGCCCAGCTAATTTTTTGTATTTTTAGTAGAGATGGGGTTTCACTATGTTGGCCAGGCTGGTCTCGAACACCTGACCTCAGGTGATCCACCTGCCTTGACCTCCCAAAATGCTGGGATTACAGGCGTAAGCCACCGCGCCTGGCCTCAAAGATTTAAATAGTTTGTCTAGGGGCCAAAATATATTTTCACAAAAATATCAGAGGTCTCTGATACCACGTCGAAATGGTGTTTATTAAAATACTCAGAGCATACAAGTAACTGGTATGCACCCTTCACTCCTTCACTGCTTCAGCCCCTATATTGCTTACAGATAATTCTATTAGCATTAATGAAGTCCCCAAGAGGGCCAAGAATTGGTAGACAGTATGAACTCTAGCTGTTAACTGAACTCATAGGTTTTATGGCAAACACACTACTGGCTAGTGGGGCAAATTCCAGATGAGGAGTTAGAGGAGAATGAGCATCAATCTATAAACTTATAAAAGGTATTCACAGCAAACATAACCTGAGTGGAGAAGCTCTGTTGATGCGCATCTGATAGACCCTAAAGGTAGTAAAACACCCAAGTGAGTAGACCATAAATTCCATACATTCCAGATGGGACCCACTACAGAGAACCCATCGACCGCATGGCCCTAGCTGCACTCCTCCTTGAAGGAAAGTCTAGATTCCATTACCTTCTATTTTCCTTCTTATGAGTTGTGAAGGAAGGAAGAGAATCTTAGAGGAAGAATGAAAAGGGAGATCATTTGGGGTTGGGTACACATTGTAATTAGAAGTAGGATTGATGGGGAATGAGCTAACTGTTTTTATAAAGTCAGCATTCAAAAATGCAAACCACCAGTAATTTAAATATTACAAAATTGCGCAGAATACAAATATTGAAATAATTTTTTCCATCCACAAAATTTTAGAGAAAATTACAGTATCAAAAAATATAAAATGGCAAGTTTGGCATATCCTCAGAGTAAAATGTGTGTGTGTGTGTGTTTTATTGGAAAAGATTTTAAAAGCTAGTGGGTAGGATCTAGACAGGATGTGTTGGTGAAGACCATGTGGTATCTCCCTAAAACTGCTTTTGCAACTAGGCAGGAAAAGTCAAAAAAGCAAAGCACTGAGTTACCAGGACGGTAAGACACCAAGCTGGCAAGGCTCAGTGAATTGGGAACTTGGGCCACTTATCACAAATCATTTCACAATGATTATTTGCCCTTACCCCAGACTCCTAAATAAAAGTACACCAAAATTTGGGGTGCAAACTTCATAAGAGCTGCTGCATTTGATCTTAAAAAAGCAAAGATATCTGGGAAGAGAATAGCTTCCAACAAACTTAAGCAGAGTTGGCTCACTTGATGCTTTTCAGAGCTACTACTCTGCCCTTTCCAGAAGGGGAACCAGTCTATTTCCACCCATACCTCTCTCTTTGTAGGGGACATTAAATCCTGACCACACAGATAGCAAAGTGGAGCTAAGGGGTTACTAGGTTACAGTTATGTTGACATATCCTGGCTCTCGGAATGTCTGTCACTCCTCACAACAGTAGAAGCGATCATACTGTAGAAGTCCCATAAAAGGCAGTGATCACTCAGAAACCACTCACTGAGCCTCAGGTTTACAACACTTGGAGACCCCAGTTCTACCAGTTTAAAGCCAAGCTTTGCCTTTTACAGAAATGAATCAGACAGAAAGCTCTTAGCACTCCCAGGGTAAATGAGGTGTCTAGCACTCGATGAACTGTGAGGTCCTATAAAAGTATTATTAAAATATGTTTATTGACTCCCTCCTATATGCGGGTATGTTACCTACAGTATATCATTTAATATTCACAACACTCTGCAAAGTTATCCTGTCTTTACAGATGAGGAAACTGAGGCTCAGAGAGCTGAAGGCATGGCCCAAAGTCACGCAGTAAGTGACAATACCAAGTCCTAGCTTTTTCGTTAATCCAAGCCAATAAGTAAACAAAGCAACTCTGAGTTTTCTTACACCAGCAAAATCCCATCCTTTCCAATATCAGTCTGTGACTTTGGGTGGTGAACCCAGAGGCGGGTTTTCTTACTCCTGCAGACTGGTAATAAACTCTTCCCATCC
Organism: Macaca thibetana thibetana; assembly: GCF_024542745.1. Lineage (NCBI taxonomy): Eukaryota > Metazoa > Chordata > Mammalia > Primates > Cercopithecidae > Macaca > Macaca thibetana. Next base: position 21,827,890 of record NC_065587.1, read on the forward strand.
CTTTCACAAATGTCCTATGCTCAACATCCGAACAACCTGCAGAGAAATGCAACGCCCTCTTGCCTTCTCTTCAACTTCAGAAAGGATTTGGCTACAAAGTTGCGTGTGGAAGTTAAGCAAAGTCCAAGCTTCATCCTGGACCAGAGCCCCCCCTCGGGAAGACCTGGCCTTGGCCTTGGACTTGGCCTGGGGAGTGAGTGACCTGTCTAAGGTGTGGGGTGACCGAAACACGGAGCTCGGCGTTGCACCCTTAGGAAGAGCACCCTAAGCTCAGTAGGGGAGAAGTTTCCCATCACCGCTTCCTTTTTCCTCTCCCCCTGCTGCGCCATCACCTAAGTCATACGGAAGTTCAAAGCGGCCCAGCGGAGAGAGAGGGCACGTCCCGTCCGTCTGGGTACAAGGTCGTCCCAGGACCCTAACCTGCCTCTAGCAGGGCGAACAAGTCCATCCCGTTCCTCGCGAGGCAGAAGTTACAATGTCCGCCAAGCGGGTGCAGCCGAGGACTCGGGAAAAGGGGCTGAGCGCCGGCTCCTCCCGCCTCCGCTCTGCTCTGTGCGGGGAGGCGCCGGGTTCCACCGGTGTAGGAGGGAGGAGAGGACTGGGGGACGCGGGGGCGTCGTAGTGAGGCTCAGGGAGGGGACCTTGGCCCGGGGGAGGGATGTCGCTGAGGGTCTTGCAGAGAGGGATGTAGCCTCTTGTAGCAGGGGAGCCGTCCCAGTGCAAGGTGCGTCGATGAAGGACTTGGGGCGGGATCCCAGGAGGTACTGGGGAGCAGGGGTCGTCCCAGCCCGGGAGGGGTCGCTGGGGACTTGGGGACGGGATCCCAGGAGGTAACGGGAAGCAGGGGGCGTCCTGGCCCGCGGGGAGTCGCTGGGGATTTTGAGACGAGATCCCAGGAGGTACCGGGGAGCAGGGGTCGCCCCGGCCCGGGGGGGAGTCGCTGGGGACTTGGGATGGGATCCCAGGAGGTACCGGGGAGAGGGGGCGTCCCAGCCTGGTTGGGGTCGCTGAGGGACTCGGGCAGCGGGTCCCGGATCCCAAGACAGAGGAGATGTCCCAGCCCGGGGGGCGTCGCGGAGGGCCTTGGAGGTCTCAAGGCGAAGGGGGCGTCCTGGGCTGAGGGGCGTCGCTGAGAAGCACCGGGTCCTGCAGCCGGGGGACAGTACCCGGCCCGGGGGCGTCGATGACGGGCCTGGGGGGAGCCCAGGTCCCAGGGAGGGACCGTCCCAGCCTGAGGGGCGTCGCCGAGGGGCCCTGGGAAGGGGCCCGAAAGGTCCTGAGGTGGGAGGGAGGGGGCCCTCAGGCCGGCCGGCTCTTGTCGCCCCTCGAGTGTGCTCCGCTCAGGGCGGGCGGCGGGGGTCGCTCACACTCACCGGGTCCGGGGCCGAGGCCGGGGCTGGGCGCGGGCCGGGCCGCCAGCGTGAGCGCCGCGGCGGAGAGCAGGGCGAGGCGGGCGGCGGGCGGCGCCATGGGCCGTCAGTGCGGGGCCCCGGGGCGCGGCCCGGGGGAAAGGGGGCAGCGCGGGGAGCCGGGGGCGGCCATGGGAGCAGGACGCGGGGCCCGAGTGTAGCCCCGCCCCGACTGCCCGGCCGCCCCGCCCAGGCCCGCCCAGCTCAGCGCCGCCACCGCCCCTGCAGCCTGGGGCCCGCCTGGATCCGCGGAGAGGCCCGGAGGGCGGAGCCTACCGCGCGCGCACGCCCCGCCCCGGCCGCGTGCCTCTCCTGCCACTCACGCATCAGGCCCCGCCCATCCCTCGCCTCACCTGGGCCCGCCCCTCAGGGCCCTCTGTTTGTCCCATTCACGGTTGGGATCAGCAGGTGAGGGCGGGGCCTCGGCCCGGCCTCCAAGTCACCAAGCGGCTTGGCCGGGCTGAAATAGGCCCGGCTCCCAGTGACCCCTCCTCCACCCTCACTCGGGTCGTGACCCACACGCGAGCTCAGCTACAGCGATAATAATTACAACAGCAGTTTGCAAGCTGTTTTCCCTTGCTTAGCTCATCGTAATGGTGAAAAAAAGAATGCTTTGGAGAGTTCACATCCCACTTGGTCACCTGTAAGATCTTGGACATGTTTAAAGGAAAAATAGCTCTTACCTCAATTTCCTCATCTGTTAAATGGAGGTGATAATAGCTACTACTCCCCAGAGCGGTTGCACTAAATAAGAACGCCTAGAGCCGGGCGCTGTGGCTAACAAATCCTGGGATCCCAGCACTTTGGGAGGAGGCCGAGACGGAAGAATCGCTTGAGCCCCGGAGTTCGAGACCAACCTGGGCAAAGCAGTGAGACCCCATCTCTACAGGAAAAAATAAATAAATCAGTGGTCCCAGCTACTCAGGAGACTGAGGCAGGAGGATCGCTTGAGCCAGGAAGGTCGGGGTTGCAGCAAGCCTTGTTCACACCACTGCACTCCAGCCTGGGTGACAGAGCAAGACCCTGTCTCAAAAAACAAAACAAAACGAAAGCATGGAAGCTTTTACGCACGCACAGTAGGAGCTCAGCAAATGTTGAATTCCTTTCTCCACCCCAAGTTTGCAGCCACATACTGACCCCCTGGTTCCGTATCTTATCACATAGCCAGTTTCAACTAGGGCAAGTTTCCTGATGTGTCCGAGGCTCAGCCGTTTGCAGAATAGGAATAATAAAAGGCCTTCAGAGGAGTCGATGAGATAGAAGCAAGTAAAACGCCCAGTGCAACGACCAGAAATGGATGGGATAGTGCTGCTTATCCTACATCCTCTGATGTTAGGCATCAGAGAGCGCGCGGCTTGCTTAAACTTTCGGCCCGCGTGTGGTAGGCCCTTTGCCCTCCTCCCCGCCGACCCCAGCAAGGTCTTTCCCTGCCTCACCCGGGGTCGGTCGTGGGCCGTCCTCCTCCCCCGCCCTCCCCCAAGGCAGAAGGGATTTTCCTACAGCTCCCGCCTAAAGCGCAGAGGTGACGCCCGGCGGGGCAGGTCTGGGCGGCGCGCCGGCAGCTTTCAAGTCTCTGGTCCCGGGCTTGCAAGTGCAGACCTGCGCCCGGCGCGGCGGCGGGAACATCTGCCCCAGTGTGCAGACTCGCCGCACCCAGAGCGCGGCTGGGCGGGACAGGCCCGACTTAGGTACACTCGCCCCTGGGCCCCCTCAACCCCCGGGCGCCGCCCCCTTGCCCACTCCCAGAGCCCGCGTTCCCCCATACTCCTTTCTCCACCCACGGCTGCTCTCAGGTCCGGGCCCGAAGGGCGCAGCTACCTCCCACGAGGCCTCTCAATCTCTGTCCCTCTCCACCCACACTACTCAGCGCTGTAGCAAGAAGAATCTTGTTCAGTTATTGTTTTCATGTGTCACTCCCGAGTTCAAGGACCCTCTGATCTTCTTATTGGAGCTTAGGGGCACCCACCATCCCCTCACCCAGCCAGCCTCGGTCCTGGGGAGCCCCCCACCTCCTACCACCGGTGATCCCCATTTTTGTCCAGCTTTCCCCTTTTCCACAATTTTGGGCCCTTCCCACCTTCTCCACCGGACCTGAGAACCCTTACTCTGGGACTTCTGTGCCCTCCCAGACAGCAGTGCCTTTGAAGAGAATGAAATGAGAAGATGCAGGTGAAGCCCTCAGCCCAAAGCAAACAATAAAGTCGAACTTTCCTTTGTTCAGCAAATATTCAGCGAGGAACTTGCTGAGGGCTGAGGACACAGCCACCAAGACCAAACCTTCCTCTTGGAACTTACATTCTAGTCAATCTGAAAACACGCAAATTCCTGAGAACAAAAAGTAATACAAAGACAAGAAAATTATGTTAACTGAAGGCTCTGTGGATTTTTTTTTCTTTTTTTTTTTCTGAAGACAGGGCCTCCCTCTGTCGCCCACACTGGAGTGCAGTGATGAGATCATGGATCACTGCAGCCTCCAATTCTTGGGCTCCAATGATCCTCCCGCCTCAGCCTCCTGGGTAGCTGGGACTACAGAGGCACGCCATCACACCCAGCTAACCTTTGGGCTACTTTAAACAGGATGCCAGAGAAAGACTTTAGCAAAGCAGGACACAGTTCTCTACAGTTTCCAAGGTTCTTTCGACATCTCATTCAGGTTTCAGAGAAGAAAATAGGAAGGGCACCCAGGAGGCTGGAAACAAGGTTTATTTGGCCAAGTCTGGGCAGCCATGCCCTGTGATAGTAGCTTTGGTCTGCCCTGCCTGCTGTGGGAAGGCACCCCTCCTGGGCTGGCAGCAGCCCCTCCTCCAGTTGGCTCTCTCTGTCATGTGCACTCCTTAGGACCAGCCATATAATTGGCATGGCACAGTGAGAAATGAAAACGTATGTCCTTTGTCCAAACTTATTAAGAATTTCAAGACAGGCCAGGCGCCGTGGGTCACACCTATAATCCCAGCATTTAGGGAGGCCAAGGCAGGTGGATCACCTGAGATCAGAAGTTTGAGACCAGCCTGGCCAACATGGTGAAACCCCATCTCGGCCGGGCGCGGTGGCTCAAGCCTGTAATCCCAGCACTTTGGGAGGCCGAGACAGGCGGATCACGAGGTCAGGAGATCGAGACCATCCTGGCTAACATGGTGAAACCCCGTCTCTACTAAAAAATACAAAAAACTAGCCGGGCGAGGTGGCGGGCGCCTGTAGTCCCAGCTACTCGGGAGGCTGAGGCAGGAGAATGGTCTAAACCCGGGAGGCGGAGCTTGCAGTGAGCTGAGATCCGGCCACTGCACCCCAGCCTGGGCGACAGAGCAAGACTCTGTCTCAAAAAAAAAAAAAAAAAAAAAAAAAAAGAAACCCCATCTCTACTAAAAATACAAAAAATTGTATCCGGGAGCGGTGGTAGGCGCCTGTAATCCCAGCTACTCAGGAGGCTGAGACAGGAGAATTGCTTGAAACTGGGAGGTGGAGGTTGCAGTGAGCCAAAATCGTGCCACACAGCAAGACTCCATCTCAAAAAAAAAAAAAAAAAAAAAAAAAAGAATTTCAAGACAGTGACAGCAGAAGATAAAAAGATAAAGCATGTATGAGGCCCTTCCAAGCAAGTAGCAAGGGGGCCTATGTTAATATACCTGTTGCACGCCCATGAAAATAGCCCTGTTGTACAACAGGACTCGGAAATCCTGGCAAGCTCCTCCTGGCACTGGCTGCGGTAAGAAACATCCCTCTAGCCTTCTCCACCCCCACCTTCTCTTTTCCAGCTGAAAGCCCAGCACAGGTGATGGAAACAGTGCACAAGAGGCTAAAAATACAGCCCGGCGTGTCTAGGTCATGGCGCTTAACAGCTCAAGGTCTTTTGCTCCACTATGTGGTCCTGGCTTCTGGCAGAGAGCAACCCGGGATACTCATTTCAGTGCTTTACATGCCTGGGGTGTTTAGCAGCTTTATTTCATGGAAAGAGTGAGGACGCTGAATGCAGCTCTTGGGCCTCCAGAAAGATGTTGGTGTCCGTTTGTTTGCACTGTGCAAGTCAGGCCCCTTTCTTCCTCCGAGGACAGCAGGATTGGTCAAGAAGCCAGGAGACCTACGATGTTGGAGTTTTGGTCATTCAAGTGTCTTTGAAACTCCAGTTGGGATGATTTCCACTCAAAGGACAGTCTTTTTATGGAGAGACCCCTGGAGGAGGGGGCCGGATTATAGTGACAGCAATAGCAAACGTTTACTGCGGACTCAACTAAGGCTGTGTAGGGCGTCCATGGTTGCATTTCACAAAATCCTCCCAGTAACCTTGTGAGGGAGGCATTCTTACCAGCCCACACCCACCCCAGTACAAAGAGAGATTAAATGACTTGCCCAAAGATGACATCGTGGTGGAGCTGGGCTTTGAACCCAGGCAGTGGAACCCTAGTCTTACCCTCTTAAGTACCAGGCTGGGCCAGGTGCGGTGGCTCACACCTGTATCCCAGCACTTTGGAAGGCCAAGGCAGGTGGATCACAAGGTCAGGAGTTCAAGACCAGCCTGATCAACATAGTGAAACCCCATATCTACAAAAATACAAAAACTAGCTGGGCGTACTGGCAGGCACCTGTAGTCTCAGGTACTTGGGAGGCTGAGGCCAGAGAATTGCTTGAACCCAGGAGGCAGAGGTTGCAGTGAGCTGAGATCACGTCACTGCACTCCAGCCTAGGCGACAGACCGAGACTCTGTCTCAAAAAAAAAAAAAAAAAAAAGCCAAAAAGCCAGGCTGAGCCACCTCCTTGTCTTTTTTGTTTTAAAGACAGGGTCTTGGAACCAGGTGTGGTGGCTCATACCTGTAATCACAGCACTTTGGGAGGCCGAGGCAGGTGGATCACTTGAGGTTAGGGGTTCCAGACCAGCTTGGCCAACATGGTGAAACCCCATCTGTACCAAAAAAAAAAAATATATATATATATATATATATATATATATTTTATATATATACAAAAAATAGCCAGGTGTGGGAGCATGCGCCTGTAATCCCAGCCTGATCAACATAGTAAAACCCTATCTCTACAAAAATACAAAAACTAGCTGGGCGTAGTGGCAGGCACCTGTAGTCTCAGGTACTTGGGATGCTGAGGCAGGAGAATCGCTTGAACCTGAGAGGCAGAAGTTGTAGTGAGCATGTATAGTGCCACTGTCCTCCAACCCAGGCAAGAGTGAGACTCTGTCTCAAAAAAAAAAAAAAAAAAAAAAAAGACAGGGTTTGATATGTCGCCCAGGTTGGAGTGCAGTGATAATTCACAATCATGGCACACTACAGCCTCGAATTCCTGGGCTCCAACAATCCTCTTGCCTCAGACTTAGTAGCTGGGGCTACAGGTGCTTGCTACTGTACCTAATGCTTCCTTGTTCTGTCATTAAGCCAGGTGTGGTGGCTCACGCTTGTAATCCCAGCACCTTGGGAAGCTGAGGTGGGAGGATCTCTTGAATTCAGTAGTTTGAGGTTACAGTGAACTAGGATAGAGCCACTGCAATCCAGCCTGTCTCTAAAATTAATAGTAACAGGCTGGGTGCGGTGGCTCATGCTTGTAATCTCATTGCTTTGGGAGTCTGACGCTGGCAGATCACCTGAGGTCAGGAGTTTGAGTCCAGCCTGGCCAATATGGCAAAGCCACATTTCTGCTAAAAATACAAAAATTAGCCGGGAGTGGTGGCTCATGCCTGTAATCCCAGCTACTTGGGAGGCTGACACAGGAGAATCGCTTGAACCCTGGTGGTGGAAGTTGTAGGGAGCCGAGGTTGTGTCACTGAACTCTTGCCTGGGTGACAATGTGAGAGTCCGTCTCAAAAAAAAGAAAAGAAAAGAAAAGAAAAGAAAATTAATAATAATAATTAATAAAAAATAAAATAATAGGGTTCTGTCACCAAATGCTGAGTGGACAGAGCTGGGATTGGAATGAGGCAAGTGAGGTATGTGCCTCAGGCACAGAGTTTAAGAGGACTTTTAGAAAACATGATAAAAAATCCTGTAATCAAGATAAATATTATTTAATAGATATTTTATACATCGAATAATATATTTAATAAATAGTATTTAATGCAATATTTTAAAATAATTTTTAACATCTAAATGAATGCAAAAAAATCCATTATGAACAGACTATCTCAACTTTAAATGAAGATAAGATCTGTATTCCCGATTTTCCTTCAGTCTCAGGCTTGAGTCTGCACTGTGTCATTACGGAGTCTCCCAGGATTCTGGCTCAGACAACTAGTGATGGGAAATTCAAGAGAGGCAGTCATTTGCTTGTTCTGATGGGGGTGAAGGAAGAGAAAGAATCTGGTCTTGAACATAATGAGTTAGATGTGTCTGTGGGGCATCCAGGTGGGCACCTCTGAAGGCTCACAGCAGGGTTTGGGTTAGCAATGCGGAGGCACTGGCTGGGTGCGGTGGCTCACGCTTGTAATCCCAGCACTTTGGGAGGCTGAGGCGGGTGGATCACCTGAGGTCAGGAGTTCAAGACCAGCCTGGCCAACATGATGAAACCCCGTCTCTACTAAAAATACAAAAATTAGCCGGGTGTGGTGGTGAGTGCCTGTAATTCCAGCTACTTGGAAGGCTGAGGCAGGAGAATTGCTTGAACCCAGGAGGCAGAGGTTGCAGTCAGCCAAGATCATGCCACTGCACTCCAGCCTGGGCAGCAGAGCGAGACTCCATCTCAAAAAAAAGAAAAGAAAAGAAAAGGAGAAAGGAAGGAAGGAAGGAAGGAAGGAAGGAAGGAAGGAAGGAAGGAAGGAAGGAAGGAAGGAAGGAAGGAAGGAAGGAAGGAAGGAAGGAAAGAAGCAGGAGTCTCTGCGGGAGTCAGGTGAGAACTGGTGGGAAGCAGACAGGACACCATTATTTCACATACTTGGCCCACGATTGGAGCATATTCAGCACATGTGGTCCAAATCATTGGTCCTCGGAGTTTGCATCATAGTTCAGGAATCTTTTCCAATTCTTTCCCATCCAAAGTGTTTCTCTTCTGCATCATGAACCTCAGATATGTTCCCACATGGGTATGAAAGTTTACTGCTTGGGTGTTAAAACAAAAACATCTGAGGAAATTAAAAGCAACTAAATTCCGCTAGAATTGCGTGGGTGGGGCGGGGCCATAGAGGCAGAAGACAAGAATTAATAGAAATTGACTCAATTTCTTCTTTATTAGCTGATCCACCAGAAGGAGAATAAGAGCTAAGAGAAGCTAAAAAGAAGAAAGGTAGTAGTAAAGGAAAGACCAAAAAAAAAAAAAAAAAAAAAAAAAGGAAGAAGGAAGATTATAGGAGCTAAAAATACTGTCAGGAAAGTTTGGCTAAACATCAAAGAAGGACAGATGTGTTTGCAAATAGAAGCAGTGGTTTAGATATGTCAGGAAGCACAGCTCCAAATGATGGGTGGAAAATAAAGGTTAGTGAGACTGAGCTCAGCAGAATAAAAAACCTTCATGGAAGAATCAAACTAAGGAAGAGGTCTTTCAGCAACTTGGAAGCCCTACTGCTTTAACCCTGAGTTCCCCGGATCAAGTGCTGGCACCCATGATGGAAATTCTTGCCATGGTTTCAGTACCCTGGACCAAATAGTCATTCTATCCTGACTTTATAATTCTAAACAACCTTTGATGGGACAATCTCTGCTAAAGACTAACCACTTCCTTATCTTATCTTCAGCTACCTGCTTCCCTTTCCATGTAACAAAGCATAGAATATTCTGAACCACTCCCATAACCAGGGGATGTAGCTCCTCTACATTCAACACTTCTGTGAGGTCAATCAATGCGACAAATACATAATAAAGATGAATCATGAAAGTCGGATACCCAAGTCAGATCAGAAACATTCCCTACTTCCAAGAGGCTCATTGCTTGACCTCATACACTAGATTATTTTTCTTTGTTCTTTTTCTTTTTTGTAGAGATGGGGTCTTGCTTTGTTGCCCAAGCTCATCTTGAACTCCTGGATTCAAGTGATCCTTCTGCCTGAGCCTCCCAAAGTGCTGGGATTATAGGTGGGAACCACCACACCCGGCCATAAACCAGATTGATGCACATGAGTGACCTGAGATGAAGATCATATCAAATGTTGCATTACATCACTTAGACCATGGGCAACAGGAGCTCAAAAAACGGTCAGATGAGTAAATGAACCATAATATTAATAACATTCACATGGTCAGGCGCCCCGGTGGCTGACGCCTGAAATCCCAGCACTTTGGGAGGTGAAGGCGGGTAGATCACAAGGTCAGGAGTTCGACACCAGCCTGGCCAACATGGTGAAACCTTGTCTATGCTAAAAATATAAAAATTAGCTGGGCGTGGTGGTGGGCACCTGTAATCCCAGCTACTTGGGAGGCTGAGGCAGGAGAATTGCTTGAACCTGGGAGGCAGAGGTTGCAGTGAGCTGAGAAATGTGCCACTGCACTCCAGCCTGGGTGACAGATTGAGACTCTGTCTCAAAATAAATAAATAAATAAATAATAACGTTCACATGGGATGGGTGTGTTGGTTCACAGCTGTAGTCCCAGCACTTTGGGAGGATCACTTGAGCCCAGGAGTTCCAGACTAAGCTGAGCAACATAGGGAGACCTCATCTCTACAAAAAAAAAAAAAAAAAAAAAAAAAAAAAAAAAAAATTAGCTGGGCATGGTGGCACAAGCCTGTGATCCCAGCTACTTGGGAGGCCAAAGTGGGAGGACTGCTTGAGCCCAGGAGGTCGACGCTCCCATTAACCATGATCACACCACTACACTCCAGCCTAGGTGACAGACTAAGACCCTGTCTCAAAACAAAAACAAAAATACAAAAAAGCAAATATTTATTGAGTGCTTACTATACACCAGGAGCCATGCCAAGTACTTCAGATGCATTGTCCCACTTCACCCTCACAATAATCCTTAGGTAGGCACTATGACTAGGCCCATTTCATAGCTGAGGAAATTAAGGTTCACGGGTATGAATTCACTTGCCTAATGAAAGATGGATCTGGGATGCCAACACAGGCAGACTCTCTCATGAGCCTAGAGAAAGTCTCATGACAGGGACAGGACTAGAACTGGGCCTGGGTATGGTAGATGGATAGGCTGACTAACAGCGAGGCCAGGCATCACGGTGATAACTGTGAGCGTTTAAGAACAAGGACAGTAGGGCTGGGTGTGGTGATTCATTCCTGTAATCCCAGCACTTTGGGAGGCCAAGGTGGGTGGATCACCCGAGGTCAGGAGTTTGAGACTAGCCTGGCCAACATGGTGAAACCCCATCTCTACTAAAAATACAAAAATTAGACAGGCATGGTAGTGCGTGCCTGTAATCCCAGCTACTTGGGAGGCTGAGGCAGGAGAATCCCTTGAACCCGGGAAGTGGAGGTTGCAGTGAGCCAAGATCGTGCCACTGTACTCCAGCTGCCTGGGCAACAAGAGTGAAACTAAAAAAAAAAAACAAAAACAAAAAACCCAAGAGCATTATACAGGGCATTGTAGACTTTGGTTGGGTTGGGTTCAGCCTTTGTTGGTTACTTGGGGCATGATAATTGAGCAATTTGTGCCTCAGTTTCTTTATCTGTAAAACAGGGAATAGTACTCAAACTCATAGGACTGTTGGTAGCATTTCATGACATGATGCTAATAAAGTGGCTAGAACAGTGCCTGGCCTTCAGGAAGGATTCAATAAATACTAGTTTTATTGACATAGGAGAAATAGGTTAGACCAAGGTACCCTGGGTTAGTTTTAAGGAAGGCTGAGAGGGTTACCTGTTGTGGCATAGTCAATTGAAGTGAGTTACAATGAAGGCAAAGAAGGCAGAATTTGACTGAACTTGAAGAGTATGTATCAAGTACTGCCCATGTGAACGGCTCTGTGCTGGAAGAAGGAGATTGAGGCTGGGCACAGGCTCACGCCTGTAATCCCAGCACTTTGGGAGGCCAAGGTGGGTGGATCACTTGAGACCAGGAGTTTGAGAACAGCCAGGCCAACATGATGAAAACTCATCTCTACTAAAAATACAGAAATTCGCTGGGCTTGGTGGTGCGCGCCTGTAATCCCAGCTTCTTGGGTGGCTGAGGACAAGAATTGCTTGAACCCCAGGACGCGGAGGTTGCAGTGAGCTGAGATCACGCCACTGCACTCCAGCCTGTGGACAGAGTGAGTAAAAGACCTAGCAGAGTCATTGAGTAAAAGACCTAGCAAAGTAAATCTAACAGATGAGTGTCTGGAAAGATGAGGTGCAGGAAAGCCAAACTCAAGATGGGGAAGGAGAAAAGAGAAACAAATGACCTATTCCTATTATGCCTTTTTTTTTTTTGCTTGACATTTCCCTCCTGTCCCTGCTTTGCAGAGTAAAGACAGATGGTAATTTCCAGGTAGCCCAGGAGCCCCGTGCCATTTTTCCAAGATTGACCAGCTTTGAAAAGTTGCTTGCCTGCCCAGTCTCCAGACATTCGCAAACTCTTCCCAAAGACAAACCCTTTCCAAAGCCCTGCTCTAAAACCGACCCAGCTCTTAGGAGGTGAGGCCAGGGCTCGCTACTGAAAGGAAACCATTGTCCTCCCAAGTGTCTGTGGGTCCAGCTGCCATAGGCCTGGAGGTGGTTCCACCACAGCCTGTGGTGCAGTCCGCCTGCAGGCTTTGATTCACTCCAGGGACAACACTTAAAAACTCCAACAGGCAACACATGCGATTCCAGGAGCCCCTGCCAGATTCATACTCTGTTTTTCCATCATTTCACTCTCCTCCCCCTCAGGAGGGAGGCTCCCGAGGCATTTTACAAATAAAAAAATCAAACCCACCAACAGGACGAGCACCTGATAAGGAGTGAGGCATTGCCCAAGAGTTCTCAGGAAGAGGCGGCTTTGTTCTCGTTTCAAGCCCTTGACACTGCTAACAGCTCTAATTACTGCATTTGCCATGGGATGTAAAATAAAACCACATTCCAGAAACCATGTAGTCTTCCTGGGAGAGACACGCAGGGAAAGGTGCCCAGGGCTGCAGGAACGTGTTCTTTCATTTCTGGTCCCTAACCTTGGCAGCTATTCTGAGAACTTAACAGTGCCTCCTTTATGTACATGAAGGAGGGCACTTTTGCACATGTAGGGATGCATCTCACTACCTGTATCCCCAAATCTGGTCTGCACATTTGACTACATTTCCTGCAAAACATACTTCATAAGAACATGAAGATCTTCAAAATTAATCCAAGCCATTTTGGGGGAAATGAGGACTTCAGAAGTTTCTGAGGCTAGAAACAAAACCATATAGAACTTCTTCCCACATAATTTAACTATAAAGTCTGATGATGTAACACCCACCCACACCCACATCACAAACCAAAGTGACATCACAAATACTAGAGATAATGGCTCAAAGCTGCCGGCATTAAGCCCAAATCTAAACAAACAGCAATTTGCCCATACGTGACTGAGGCAGAGAAAGACAGGTGACTAGAAATATTAAAACAAAACAAAACAAACAAACAAAAAAAAAACAGAGAGCGAGAAAAGGGAAAGAGAAAATACATATTTCTTCCCCCTACTAAGCTAGCGAAAATAAAATTTAAGGCAACTGAAATATGGTAAGGTGATTTTATTTCTATAGATGACATTTCTAAGAAAGCCAGGTCTCTTTAAATATGTGATTCTGATCTATCCAAATTGTTCTGTTGCTCTTAGTTGGCCCCAGGAAATGGAGGCCGACAGCATTAATGTTTTCATATTGCTTTTATGGTCCCCTGAGGATATTGATTTCCCTGTGAATGAGCTCTTCTTGGCACCTGGCCGTTGGTTAGAACGTGTATTCAGCCGGGCGTGGTGGATCACGCTTGTAATCCCAGCACTTTGGGAGGCTGAGGCAGGCGGATCATCTGAGGTCGTGAGTTCGAGACTAGCCTGACCAACATGGAGAAACCCCGTCTCTACTAAAAATACAAAATTAGCTGGGCATGGTGGCGCATACCTGTAATCCCAGCTACTTGGGAGGCTGAGGCAGGAGAATCACTTGAACCCGGGAGGCGGAGGTTGCGGTGAGCCGACATCGCGCCATTGCACTCCAGCCTAGGCAACAAGAGCTAAACTCCGTACCCGCACCCCCCCCACCATAAAAAAGAAAGTGTAAAGCGTATTCAGGGTTTGGCAGAACTTACTGGCTGTCATGTCTGTGTTGCAGCATAGTTGAGTGTCTACAGCTCATATGAAGTCTTGAGTGACCCTGCCTTCCATATTTTCCAGCAGGCAGGAATTGCCTTCAATTCCTCGTGAACCCTCCCTGACCCCTGACTTCCTGCCCCAGCATGCTATGTTCTTTGAGAGCCTGAATATTACTGTAACCTTGTGGAGTTACTATCTCCTCCCTACTTGGTATAAAAGGCTTTAGTGAGCAGGAGAGGACATATAGTAAAATTCTAAGAACTGGGTGGAAGGAATGACCTATAAAAAGATGTTAACATTTTGCCTTCAAAGTAGATCTTTTATTCTCTGCTGAAGAACGGTCCTTTTAAAATTCATTTCTCCCTCTTATAATTCTAGCACCCCATCAATGTGAGACAAGACCCCAGCATCCCTATCTATGGACTCCGACAGTCCATCTTATTAAATACCAGGCTTCAGGACTGCTATGTGGACTCACCAGCTCTCACCAACATCTGGATGGCCAGAACGTGTGCAAAGCAGAACATTAACGCCACAGCACCAGCTACCACTTCCTCTTGGGAAGTTGTAAGGAACCCATTAATTGCCAATTCCTTCTCCCTGGTTAAGCTTGTACTCAGGCGGCAACTGAAGAATAAGTGCTGCCCAGCACCACGCAAGTGTGGAGAAGCAAAACTCTCGAAGAGATTAAAACACAAGGACGATTCAGTGATGAAAGCCACCCAGCAGGCCAGGAAAAGAAACTCCATCAGTTCCAAGAGCAAGCGGCCAGCAGGGCACAGGAGGCCTGCAGGAGGCATTAGAGAGGTAGATGAGGGCCAGTGGTGGGGAAAATGTGATGGGCGAGGGGAGGGAAAAGATAAAGCCAGAGAACACTAATGGTTGAGATTATATGGCGTGCAGCTACCGCCTGTAATCTCAGCACTTTGGGAGGCCAAGTAGGGAGGATCGCTTGAGCTCAGAGAGTTCAAGACCAGCCTGGGCAACATAGGGAGACCTCATCTCTACTAAAAAAAAAAAAAAAAATTGCCAGGCATGATGGCACATGCCTGTGATCCCAGCTACTTGGGAGGTTAAGGAGGGAGGATTACTTGAGCCCAGGAGGTTGAGGCTGCAGTGAGCCATCATTGCACTACTGCATTCCTGATTGGGCAACAGAGCAAGACTCTGTCTCAAAAACAAAAAACAAAAAACAAAAAAAAACAAAGATCAATACCAAGTGAAGGAAATCCTAAAGTTGAAGACAGAATGTGGGGAGGAGGTGTAGCATGTTAGAGTGGAAGAATGCCCCTGATTGTGGGGTCATGCTATTTATCATTTATACCATATCATTTATACTATGCTTAGTTCTAGAGAAGGATGAGGTGGCTTTCACAACCAAGACTTGACATGAAGGAAAAATAAGGGTGAGAAGGAAGGCTAGGATATGGGTAGTGCGTGCTTGTGTGCGCGCGCGCACACACACACACACACACACCAGTGGTCGGCTATAGATTTGGATTGTGAGCGTCCACATGGAGAACTTCACCTACGAAGGCCTGATTGGAGTCCAGGTCTGTTACCCCATGGTGGCCAGCCGAGCTCAGTGTACCCTGGAGCTAGGCCATCAAGATTCAAATCCCAACTCTGACTATAACTGAGGACGACCTGGGGCTTAATTTCTTTGTGCCTTGATATTATCATATTAAATGGAGGATAATGGCCCTTCCCTCACAGGGCTTCATGAAGATTAAATAAGTCAATACATGCAAAAGGCTTTTGAACAGAGCCTGGCAGAGGGTAAATAATTAGCATCTTGAGTGGTATTCAATAGATGACAGCTGTGGTTATTAACCTTCTAGCTGTGTGGCCTTGGGCAAACCAATTCCAATTTCTTTGCCTTTAAAGCTGTCTCCTGCTGACCTCACAGGGTTATGGAGAACACACGCAGTGGTATGTACATAAAGGAATTCAGTAAACTAGAACATGCTAGACAAATGTTGGTTGTTGCTGTAACCAAGACTCTGGGACACAAATCCCAGATAATTATTCTGAGCTCCCCTCTCAAGTTTTAGCTTTGACTTCTCTGCTTTCTTCCTGGCTAGAGTAAAGAAAGTTCAAAGGAGAAAAAACTAACAGTCCGCCAAGATCTTGAGGACAGATATGCTGAACATGTGGCTGCCACCCAAGCACTACCCCAAGACAGTGGGACAGCAGCCTGGAAGGGCCCAGTGTTGCTTCCTGAAACCCAAAAGAGACAGCAGTTGTCGGAGGACACGCTAACCATCCACGGTCTCCCCACAGAGGGTTACCAGGCTCTGTACCACGCTGTGGTAGAGCCAATGCTGTGGAATCCTTCAGGGACCCCCAAGAGGTACAGCCTGGAGTTGGGCAAGGCCATTAAACAAAAGCTCTGGGAGGCTCTGTGCAGTCAGGGTGCCATCTCTGAAGGTGCTCAGAAGGACCGGTTCCCTGGCAGGAAGCGGCCAGGTGTCCACGAGGAGCCTGTACTCAATAAATGGCCCAAGTTAAAGAGCAAAAAATAGGAACAGGAACTCATGGGATTAGGGTATTCTCTGCTAGAGATCTGAAAAATAAACACAACTTTGCACCTTCCCTGTCATCTGAGTGCTTTACAAATTAGTGACACCCTCTCAGGGAAACAAAGAGGAACCAGATTCGCTCAAGACCAAACGGTCCCTTTCCACTCATGATTAGGTCATTTTGAGGGGTAGATGCTGGGAGTATTTTTTCCTCCAAGGCCTTGAGGGTCTGTTAGTCTTCCAGGTAGGAAAAGGCCTGACAGATAAAGCAGATGTTTTACATTCAGGCTATGGTTCCTTATTTCCTTCCTTCTTTCCCTTTCTTTTCTTTCTTTTGAGACAGCTCTGTTGCCCAGGCTGGAGTGCAGTGGCATGATCATAGCTCACTGCAGTCTCGACTTCCTGGGCTCAAGCAATCCTCCTGCCTCAGCCTCCTGAGTAGCTAAGACTACATGTGGACCCCAACATGTATAGCTTTTTTTTTTCTTCTAGTAGAGAGATGGGGTCTCACTATGTTGCTGAGGCTGGTCTCCAACTCCTACCTCAAGAGATCCTCCTGCTTCAACCTCCTGAATAGCTGGGATTATAGGTATGAGCTCCCACGGCTGGCCATATGGTTCCCGATTTTTAAAAAGTGGACCACTAGGCTCGATCACTATCACTCTCCCTAGCTCCTTCTACATAGGGCTGAGCAGAAAGCCTACCATTCTCACAAGGATATAAACTCACACACCCTATAACAGATGCTCTCCTGTGACACTGCCTAAACCCTCAATAACCTGGATTCTATATTAACAGGAGAGAAAGTTGTATGAACGCTTCCATGGGCAAGTAGAAGTTAAAAGTACTGCCCCATGCGAACTTCCCCTTGTTGAATCTGTAGACTTTTACTGAACAGAGCAATGACGACATATAACACATACTTGATAAAATTGTATTTTTTTTACAGTCATTTGTACAATTTGTTACAAAACCATAGAAGACTACAACTTGTTTTAAATCATTTTTGGTCTGCAAATATGTAAAATCTGTGTGCAATTATCATGTATTTACAGGGTCTTGTGTTAGTCATTTTCAATGATTATTCCAACAATGTCACACTCTCAACATAAGACATGGCTTAAGATAAATATATTAGTAAATAAATATTCTGAGAACATATTTCCATAAATGAAATGTGCTGCTATACATATACAGAATATACATAAGTTGTTTTCTAGCTTTTAAAACATTTTTTAAAAATGGTAATGTTGGAAAAAGAGCCCTTAGACCATTTTATTACAAAATCTTTACAGCAAAGTCTTTACAAAATCTCTTTTAAGTGCTATGGGAGAAATTAAAAAATTTTAAAATAGTGCCTTGTTAGACCAACACAATAGAAAGAGTTTACATATAGAAAAAGGCAGTTCTGTTTAAAGAATAATATTCTCGATTAGTAATTTTTTAGACCTCATTTTAAAAGCATTAGTCCTGCACAAACTTCGAGTAGAGACTAGCAGCACATAAATATGTGAGCAGTGGGACAGATGGGGCTTTATTTTATAAAAGGGCTTGGGTTTAGGAGGAGATGGGGAAGGAGCTGAGGTTAAAGCCAGCTTACTGGGGCTGCATCCGTAAAGAGGTACCTTGTTGGTAAATACCCAAACTTCCACGTTTAGCTGGTTCTAGAACTCTTCACCGTACATGGCTGTCCTACACCCAGGGCTGGGTCACTTAACCATGCCCAACTGTCACACCCCAACTTAGAGGGATTGGGGGCAGGGGTTCTCAGTAGAAAATGAGATACTCCCAGTTTCCATGGCTATAAAACCACTACAAACCACTCAAGAATCCACCTAAAAGGGTATCTGTCATTGGTGGAATCTTAAAACTTCAAAGAGGGCATTTCTTTTGATTTATGTGTGAAAAAAATAAGACCATTGGTTATTTTATTCTGGTGATCTCCCTGTCTGAGAGGCGAACACAAATTTAAAAGACAATCGTTGGTGTTACCAGCGCGGTGGCTCACATCTGTAATTCCAGCACTTTGGGAGGCCGAGGCGGGTGGATCACCTGAGGTCGGGAATTCAAGACTAGCCTGACCAACATGGAGAAACCTCGTCTCTACTAAAAATACAAAATTAGTCGGGCATGGTGGTGCATGCCTGTAATCCCAGCTACTTGGGAGGCTGAGGCAGAAGAATCACTTGGACTCGGGAGGCGGAAGTTGCGGTAAGCTGAGATTGCGCCACTGCACTCCACCCTGGGCAACAAGAGCGAAACTCCGTCTCAAAAAACAAACAAACAAACAAACAAACAAAGACAATGGTTGGTATTTGGTATTTAAGGTTTTAAAATTGCATTTTTGTTTCTACCACCTGTAAGCTACAAAAATTAAATGGGTTTCTTTTGCCATCTGCGGTTATCACTGGTTCAAGTGAAAACTAGACACACTTATTTTAATAAGCCCAGTGGAAGCCACATTCCGTACTCATCTATTTATTGCTTAAGGCTATTGAGGGGTGGTTTTCCAGCCAGGGCTAAAGAAAGCCACTTTGGGAGTTCGGTTTCAGACGAGGAAGAAAATATGCACTCAAAGGCATTAAAAACAAAACAAAACACCACCCCCCCCCCCCCACAAACAACAACAAAATCTCAATGAGAAGCTGCTTTTTGCAGTTCATATTAAAAGTCAGATCCCGCTTCCTTAAAACCATGTAATGCAAGCTGTTGTCCTTAGCAGCTGCTACTCCTGGCCCGAGAAATGAAGGCGTCCCAGATCACATGTCACCAGCTTAGGCGCTTCTCACACCCTCGGTAACAGGTGTGCGGGGCACAGTGCGAGGAGAAGCCCTCAAGGGACTGCACCCGAGGATGGAGGACGGATCTCACCAGTGAAGCCTCAATGGCAAATGTTTTGATCATTTGATGTTGGAATAGATGTCAAATCCTAGCTAGAGATAAGTAAATTTCCTCATCATACACTGAGGTTAAGAAAAACATTCTGGGCCGGGCGCGGTGGCTCAAGCCTGTAATCCCAGCACTTTGGGAGGCCGAGACGGGCGGATCACGAGGTCAGGAGTTCGAGACCATCCTGGCTAACACGGTGAAACCCCGTCTCTACTAAAAAATACAAAAAACTAGCCGGGCGAGGTGGTGGGCGCCTGTAGTCCCGGCTACTCGGGAGGCTGAGGCAGGAGAATGGCGTAAAAACCCGGGAGGCGGAGCTTGCAGTGAGCTGAGATCCGGCCACTGCACTCCACCCTGGGCGACATAGCGAGACTCCGTCTCAAAAAAAAAAAAAAAAAAAAGAAAAACATTCTGATAGAGATTCTCGTTCAAGACTGGAGAAAGACCAGCACCATCACCTGGCAATCCAGGTGGTCCTTGTTCTCCTACCCACAGGGGGCCAGGTCTCAAGTTTCCTATTCTCAAGCGAGCTTTCAGACCCAATAGGCCAGTTCTTTCAGATGGCAACAAATATCTGATGAATGAATGAATAAATACAAGTGACCAGAAGAGTTAGTGAACACAAGGACTAATACGATTAGTTCCCTCTAAAAAAATTTTTTTTAAAGAACAAGGAATACATTGGACAAAAAGGATGACAATCCCTGATCTGAAATAGCTTTAAATAGATTCTCTCTCCCTTTTAAAAATGAAACACCTTAAAACCACAACGGTTTGGGCTTTTAAACTCTCCCCTTCCCCTTAATAAAAAAGGCTGGAAAAATATACAAAAACCTACCCTTTGGGTGTAAACTATCTGATAGTCTCTCTCTCTGTCTCATGGAGAATCAATACATAATAGTGCATTAGGTAGACAGGATAGTAGACATCTGCAGACGAGATGAGCAGTTTCAGCCATGAGGCAGAGGACTGAATAACCCTGAAGCGGTGCTTCCATGGGGAAACGGGATGGGGAAGGTATCATTCAAATGGAGCTCAGTGCAGACCTCGTAGGTCCAGGCACATGCCCCTAGAAAGGCAGCCCAAGGAAGCAGCAGCCGAGGGGTGTGGCTGCCCCCACACAGACGCATGCGCACTGCACATCGGTGTGCCGCTGGGTCAGTGGAGAGCACTCTCCCCCAGCCCCGTTGGACACCAAGGCCACAAAAGTACATTCCTTCTGGGTGTCTGTCCCCACACACCCCGTCGAGCCATTTCTGCAGCCAGTGGCAGGGAGCCCAAAACATTTTTGCAAAGGACTCCAAAGTCAGGACAACCAAAGGGGACAGCCTCCTCTTCCCTGCCCCGAGGGTCAGAGTTCAGGCTGAGGGTCCCAAGAACATGCCCTTACTATGACCTGGACCTCAGCCAAGACCAGGGCTGTGAACTCTGTTGTTTCACTTGGGACCATGACCTGAGGGGACAGATTGAGGGCACTGGGCAGAATTGTCCCCATCACCCTGGAGCTTTCGTAGCAGCGGCTTGACCTGGCTCCGCAGGGCTGTGGATCATGTACACCCTATTCCTAGCTGCTGCCATCACCTGCCTAAAGGCGTGGGCTGGAGGGGCGTGGCATCTGAGACCTGAAATAGTATACACTGGCATTTGCCACGAGAAAGAAAGAGGCAGCTTTGCACTCAGAGCCTGTACCCATATCAACTAGCTTTACTTCAAGTTTCTGGTTCATTTTCTAAGGCAGGTGAAGCCCTGAGCTTTTCAAAGGCCTGAGCTCCCTCCAGGGAGACAACAGTATCTACACATGATGTGGTTCATTTAATGCAGCAGTGATTTTTTTTTCTTTTTCAGCAAAAGTTGGCAGTTAGGGTTCTTTAAAATATATATTTAAATAACTTTTTACATTTACATACAATATCTTAAAAAAAAAAAAAGCAGAGAACTGAATCCCACACCTCAGAACCCCAAGCACACACACTTTACAAAACAGAACAACAACATGTTATCAAAAGAGGCAAAGGACTCGGATAATTTTGTCTGTTGATTTGTTAATGGGGTAGGGGGTGGTTTTGCCACAGGGGGCTCACATTTTGGGTTGACAAGGAGGGCTCTCTTTATTACCACTTTTGTGTGTTTGTCAAAGCTAAAAAATTTTTTTGTTTTTGTTTTTTGAAGGAAGTCAGTTTGGAGTCTCCATACAGTTCTCCATTTCCAGGTTAAGAGTTCCTCCTGAGCTCAGGCTCCGGTGCTGCTGCTGTCTGCTGAGCGAGATCTCGGTCCTGGGAAAGAGAGAGAACAATCATCAGGGGAGGGAGCTGGCACCACACATGGGACCAGGCAAGGGACTCAGGTGGCCCTGTCCCCAGCGTGTGGCAGGCCTGTGTATGCTAAAGGGCTGAAGCAGGCTCCAGTTCCCAGAGGGGCTCCATCTGTGCTGAGAGCACAGGTGCCCGCTGGAGACCCAGCCTCTCTCATTTGGATGTACTAAGAGCTTTCTAGAAGCCCTTAGGTAGCATGAAAACCCAATATATTAGAGATGGTAACTGCGTGTCCAGTGTGCGTCAGGCCCTGAGAAAAGCAGGAGAGAGGACCCCCTCACAGAGCTTACGGACCTTAAGAGAAAGTAATTTAGCAATAGGATAACAGGAAGTGAACAGAGGGTGTGCAGGTGATCTCAGAGGGGGCTGGAGTGTCGCTTAATCTAAGATTTGGAGGACAGAAGTAGTGGAGAGGTCTGGGAGCTGGAGTAAGCTTGGCATATGGGGAGAACGGGACGGGGCCACAGAGGGTGAAAGCAGCAAGCAAGGAGAGTGAACCAGCTCATCAGATGGGCTGGCAGGGGCTGGATCACACAGAACTGAGATGCTAACATTTATTATTATTAATTTTTGAGACAGAGTCTTACTGTGTTGCCTAGGTTTAAGTGCAGTGGTGAGATCATGACTACAGCCTCAATCCTTGGGCTCAAGTGAGTAGCCAATCTCTTGGGCTCAGCCTCCTGAGTATCTGGGACTAATGGCATGTGTCACCCTGCCAAGCTAATTAAAAAAAAAAGAGATAGGTTCATTCTCTTCCCCAGGCTGATCTCCAACTCCTGGCCTCAAGTGATCCTGCTTTGGCCTTCCAAAGCACTGGGCCAGAAGTTAACTTTTTTTTTTTTTGAGATGGAGTCTCGCTCTGTTGCCAGGTGGGAACACAATGGGGCGATCTCGGCTCACTGCAACCTCTGTGTCCCGGGTTCAAGCATTTCTCCTGCCTCAGTCTCCTGAGTAGCTGAAACTACAGGCGCCCACCACCATGCCCAGCTAATTTTCGTATTTTTATTAGAGATGCGGTTTCGCCATGTTGGCCAGGATGGTCTCGATCTCTTGACCTGGTGATCTGCCTGCCTCAGCCTCCCAAAGTGCTGGGATTACAGGCGTGAGTCGACACACCTGGCCAACATTTTTAAGATTTTAAAGGTAATGGCAAGTCATGGAAGGATTTTCCAGCACAAAGACGTCAACTTACGTTTCAAAAAAGGCCACTCTGGCTCCAGGCGGAATAGAAAGCAAGACCAGTGACAGCAGACCAGTCAGAGGTTATTGCCTCCGTCCTGGAGAGGAAAATGGGGCTGGACTGAGGGGATAGCAATGAGGGTGCAGAGAAGTAGATATATTTGGGATGTACTTTGCAGGTAGATCTTGTTGCAGTGCTACTCAGAGGTGCTAGACTCCACAGTTTATTACTGAGGCAGCATATTTGGAAATCTTGTAGCAATCTGATGTCTGTTGAATCTAATAATAAAATATCTGGACTGGTATCTTACATGTCTTTTGCTAAGTTTCATTTTCTGGGAATTCATTTTCATGGACTGAGGCAAAAACAAACAACTGGGGTCCTTCACAGACAAGTTGAGAAGCCCAGGAGGCTGGAGTGCAAGGGGCAGGGTGGGCATAGGGATGGGTCCTAGGCTTTTTTTTGTTTTTGAGATGGAGTCTTGCTCTGTCACCTAGGCTGGAGTGCAGTGGTGTGATTGCGGCTCACTGCAACCTCCACCTCCCAGGTTCAGGCGATTCTCCTGCCTCAGCCTCCCGAGTAGCTGGAATTACAGGTGCCCGCTATGTCTAGCTAATTTTTTTTGTATTTTAGAGATGGGGTTTCACCATATTGGCCAAGCTGGTCTCGAACTCCTGAATTCAAGTGATTGACCCGCCTTGGCCTCCCAAAGTGCAGGGATTACAGGCGTGAGCCACTGGGTCCGGCCTTTTTTTTTTTTTTTTTTTTGAGATGGAGTCTCGCTGTGTCCCCCAGGCTGGAGTGCAGTGGCGCAATCTCGGCTCACTGCAAGCTTCGCCTCCCAGGTTCACGCCACTCTCCTGCCTCAGCCTCCCGAGTAGCTGGGACTACGGGCGCCCACTACCGCGTCTGGCTAATTTTTTGTATTTTTAGTAGAGACGGGGTTTCACCGTGGTCTCAATCTCCTGACCTTGTGATCCGCCCGCCTCGGCCTCCCAAAGTGCTGGGATTACAGGCGTGAGCCACCGCGCCCGGCCTTTTTTTTTTTTTTTTTTTTTTTGAGACAGTGTCTTGCTCTGTCGCCCAGGCTGGAGTGCAGTAGCTTGATCTTGGCTCACTATAACCTCTGCCAACCAGGTTCAAGCGATTCTTCTGCCTCAGCCTCCCGAGCAGCTGGGATTGCAGGCACCTGCCACCACCCCCGGCTAATTTTTGTACTGAGTAACGAGAATGTTTACGAAGTGCCTCCTACATAATATCCCAGCCCTGCGAGTCATGAACAGACTCCATGGTTTTGCCATGTTGGCCAGGCTGGTCTCCAACCCCCGGCCTCAAGTGATCCTCGGCCTCGGCCTCCTAAAGTGTTGGGATTACAGGCATGAGCCACTACCCTCAGCTGGTGCTAGGTTTTTGGTGTGAGCATGTGGATGGGAAGCAGGGCAGAGGGGGAAATAAGAGCACTGCTGTGGACATGACAGGCTGCAGGCATCTTGGAGGAGAGATCCCGAGATTGTGGAAGCAGAGGGCTCAAAGGGTCTGAACTCCAAGGGAGGAGGGCTAGGCTGAGGAGTAACCCTTGGAAGTCTTCAGTCTCAGACGGTGTTTAAAACTAAGGGCAAAAAAGAAGTAACTCAGAAAACGCTTAAGACAGAAGATGAGGAGACCACCCTGATGGAAACTCCTGCTCTGATCTACTGCCATTTCCTGCTCTCACCTGCAGCCTCAGCGGCCGTGGCGCTGGACTCCTGAGTGTCCTGGAGGGCATAAGGGAAGCTGGCCCTGGCAGCACCCGCCTCCTCCGGAGGGCAGCCAGGCCGCAGCAGGGCCCTAGCCTGGCAGCACAGAGCCCGCTCCTCTTCCCGGGTTGCTCCCAGGCCCCTATGGGGCCGTGGGGTGTCCGGGCCCCGCGTCCCACCCCAGGAGCCGAGGCTGTGGGTCCCTTGGCAGTCCGAGGGCAGGCCCAGGTCACAGTCCACATCCTCCGGAATGATGGGGATGCGCTGGCTCAGGTCCCGGGCCCCGGGGTAGCAGCCGGGCGGGGGCTCCTCGGTGAGCGTGTACTGCACACTCACCGAGTAGTCCTCAGTGTAGCAGCCGCTGCCCCCTCCGCCGCCACGGGCCACCTGCTTCTCTTCATAGAAGCAGCAGGGCAGGCCCTCGTATTTCACCCCATCTGTCCTGGGCAAATGGTCAGGGTGAAGGCCGTACAGGCCCTGGGAGCTTCCTGACTGGGGCTCCCCACCCGCCGGGCCGGAGCCCTCGTAAAGGTGGGGCCCCAGGAACAAGGTGCTGCTGCCAGCTGCTCCGGCACTAGGTCCGGGTGGGGAGGGTTGGGGCTCGCAGCAGCAGGCACACGACGGCCCCTCGTGGCCCCCCTTCCAGGTCCTCCTGAGGTCCGGGGCGGCCCCAGGAGAAGCCTCGAGCCCCACTTCTGAGGTAGAGCTATTGGGCCCCCTGTGCTCCAGGGAGGAGTTGCTGCTGTAGTTCATCTCCAGGCTGCAGGTGGACACCTGATCCCCCGAGGGAGAGGCAGGGCCCGGCCAAGGCTCGCCCCGCCCAGCACCATGACTGTGCACCACCGGGAGCTCCTCGGGGGGCGGGGAGCCCTCGAAGCACACGGCAGGCCCCCGGCCCGAGCTGCCCGAGCCCCCCGCCTCACTGGCACGACAGGGGCTCCGGCTGCGGTAGATGAAGGGGTCATAGTCGCTGCTGAGGGAGCTGCGGAAGGTGGAGCAGCTCCCGTACACGCCCTGGTTGCTGACCTCAGTGCAGTCTACCACAGAGTCACTGGAGGAACAATGGCACTGGCCGGAGCTGCTGCTGCTGCTGCTGTCGCTGCCCGGGCAGTCGGCCAGGTAGCCACTGCACACCGAGCGGTGGCCGTGATAGCAGCTGAAGCTGGACGTGCTGCCGCTCTCCAGGTGGGAGTGGGAGGGCGGGGCCACGTGCACCACTGTGGGGAAGAGCAGGCTGCCACTGCCGCTGGGAGGAAAGGCGCTGGGAGGAAAGGCACGGGCCGGGCCCCGGGGCGTGAGGCTAGGCGGGGACTGCCCCTCCTGCTCCGGGTAGCTGAGGCCCTGGAAGTAGTAGTGCTGGTACATGGTCTCATACTGGGAGAAGCAAGCTGCCTTGGAGAAGCTGCGGCCGCTCAACTTGGGTCTGCGGAAGGGGTGGGCTGGAGAGTAGGCCCGGTGCTCCAGGCCGCAGCGGTGAGCGGCCAGGCTGTGGTCCAGGTGGAGGGGTGGGTAGCTGCGGATGTAGGCGGGGGTCTGCGGGGAATAAAGGCTCTGCTCCCCGTTCTGGTCCACGGTCAGCAAGGTGACGGGGTTGCCGTGGGAGTCCATGCTTGTCCTCGTAGGGTAGGCTGGGATGGCGTTGGTCCTGTGCACGCGGCCGGGGTAATGCACTGGCAGGGTCACCCTCTGCTGCCGACCACGTGAAAGGTTGCTGGTCTCCACACACACCGCACTTGGGTTTCCCTTTTGTTCTGGGGACAAGCAGAGGAAACAGAGTAGGCAGGGCTGAGCATACTGGTGTCAGGGGCTAGAGGGATTTTTAAAACGGGCAGAGGCTGAAGCAGCAGGCTTGGTCACCTGCCGAGGTGCCCATTCTCACAACCCTGCCCCCAAACTCAGCTGCGGCGGCAGAGGTTGACCTGCCTATCTGTGTGAAATGGCCCATCTCCTGTAAAGGCCCCGCTCCCAACTCCCCACTGCTCTGCCTGACTGGGCACCACAGGAGTCTGCAGAAAAGAATCGGACTCAAAGACGCCAGTGTCCCTCCACCCCTGTTTAATGACACAGTGATGCAGGAGCAACAGCACGAGCTGGCCACTGCACACTCATCGTCCCTCATGG
Source organism: Macaca thibetana thibetana (assembly GCF_024542745.1). Classification (NCBI taxonomy): domain Eukaryota; kingdom Metazoa; phylum Chordata; class Mammalia; order Primates; family Cercopithecidae; genus Macaca; species Macaca thibetana. The sequence continues at coordinate 21,854,184 of NC_065587.1, forward strand.
TCCTAGGACCACCCCATGGTACGGGGTGTGGGCAACCACCATTACTGTTATTGCCACTAAAGACATTAGGGGTCTCAGGCCTGGGAGAGGCCAGATGTCTTGCCTGAGGTCAGGAAGCTGCTTAATGTGAAGCCCAAACTTGAACTCAGGGTGATTCTTAATGCCAGGCTCTCCTAAGGGTTGTGCAGACAACCTCCAAAACCCAGGGCTGCCAGGCCTCCAAGTCCAGAGGGCAGTGCCACAGTGGCTCTGCTCGCTCCCAAGCGTGTGGTGTGTGTCACACTCTAGCTAGGCACTTGGTAGGGACAGCGTCCTCTAACTTGACTCTTCAGCAATGGCTGAGGCAGGTGACAGTTACCTATGATGTTGTGCCGACAGTGGGGGCAGGTGTGGTGCTGCAGCAGCCAGGGGTCCACGCACTTCCTGTGAAACCGGTGAGTACAGGGGATGACCCGCAGCTCCTGGGCAGGGAGAGAGGGGACACAGGTCTGCCTTCAGCCTCGCAAGTGTGTCCTCCTGCAGAGCCCAGCACAGACCAAGGAGCACTGCACTGCATGCCAGTGCCCTTCCCCACTCCCCTCCCCACCTTCTGCTCTCCTCCCCACCTCCAATTAGGGCTCAATTTCCTAGAAGCAGGGCCCACCCATATGTTGTAGGGAGAAGGAAACTGCCAGCAGTCAGCCCCCACCACAGTCCTCAGTGTTAAGGGAGTGGGCACGCACAGAGGCAGGCGTCTTTCCTGTAGTTGGAGGAGGGCAAGCACACTCATGCCTCCACCCAGGGAAGGCCAAGACCTTGTGCTAGTGAGGATGCAAGGCCTAGGGGTATGGAGAGAGGACCAGGTATACCCCAAGATATTCTGCATCTCTGAGGTGCTGCCTACCCCCGGGTATCCCAAATGGGCAAGAGTAGAAAGGAAGATGCCTGGGACTCATGACTGACAGATGGGGCAGCAAAGGGGCAAAGCTCTGCTCTCCCCTCCTTTACTGGACCCTGAACCTTATCATGGGGGTACATGGTTTATAAGAAAAGCAACCTATCTAGACAGATGGAGTTATTGGGATAGAACCACCTTCAGAGTTCCTAAGCCTAAGCATCTTCCACATTTGCTCATTTTACTTTGTCTTTCAATTTTCTGACCTGTCTAGCACAATATTCCAGCTCATACCTAACACTGTGCCTGACAGAATGACAAAGGGTCTACCCTGGATCTTCTCATGGAACCCTCATTATCACCTGGAATACTGGTCAGTGTTGGGCCCATGTCACAAGAAAACAAAATCACTTGCCCAAGGTCACAAAACTAGAATCCACCCAGGCCAGGATTAGAATCCAGAGTCTGTGTAAGAATCTAACTATTCTATTCTGCAAAAATTCCGTTTCCATCCAACAGTCTCTGCAGCAGTGGAATATTTTCAGCAAAGGGGCATCAAATGTCTGTAATTCTCAAGTGGTTTGCGCCCTACCCCCCAAATATGTTTATGTATGTATCTGTCTAGAAAGAGGGAGAGTGAGGGAGGGTGAGCAAGTGTGGCAAAATGTACATCATGGATGATTCTAGGCCCTTAACATATATCGTCTATGGTACTAGTCTTTTCTGAAGGTCTGAAATTTTCTTTCTGAGAGAGACAAGGTCTCACTCTGTTGCCCAGGCTGGCATGCAGTGGTGTAATAATAGCTCACTGCAGCCTCGAATTCCTAGCCTCAACTGATCCTTCCACCTCAGCCTCCCAAGTAGCTAGGACTACAGGCATGACGCTAGGCCTAAAATTTTTAAAGAGCTACAAGAAAAAAAAGTGAGGGATATAAAATCCCGTCTCTTTGTAAGTAAAAACACCCAGTCAAGTATCAAGTTAAGTCTCAGAATTTTCAGAAGAGCGACTCTAAAAGTTGACGTGTGTGATGGAACACAGGGCCCTGTCCTTCTAGGTCTTGGGCACCTCTGCTGACCTGTCTATGTTTTCCCACCCAGGATGGGACTGCTTCTGCCATTACCTCTCCATCAATGTACTTCTCCAGACAGATGGCACAGTCGGATGTGGAGCTGCTGCTGAGTGTGTCCAGGGCCCCACAGCTCCCCTCCCGGCGCCCCTTGCTCTTGGAGTTGAACTTTCTGGTTTCCATCTTCTCCAGAGCCTGCACAGCCAGCCTGTTCATGGAATTCTGCATGGCAGAATGTGGTCTGTGTGAGGGTCCAGTACATATGACAGTGGCAGTCACCCCAGGGACATGACACTCGATTCACTGGGTCAGGCGGACAATTCTCTATCACGCCAGAACACTTCTGAGAAGTCGCTCAAAACTCAGACTGCCATAGCACATATTCTCCAGACGCATGGGGCGTCCACGACATCAACCTAGGCTTTTCCCAAGTGGCAAGACTAGCAGGGGTCTCTCTGATTTGAAGGCAGGGGTCTCCTCCAATTACCTGGACTTGCTGCCTCCTAACTCTGCCAGACCCTCAGTTATCAACCTGTTCTATGCCAAGGGTTCCTCCTCTTTCTGTTGAAAGAGGTGGTGATAGTAAATAGACAATGTGTAAGTGCTTAGCACCTGGCAAATAGGCTGTGCTTAAAAAACACAAGCCATCATCCTGTTGGGGTTGGTCGCTTAACCTTCATGAGAACTTTGGTGATTCTCTTCTCTACAGATTGCCTTCCAGGATCCACCATCTCTCCCCTGAGACATGACCCTGCCATACATTTGCGGGTCCAGATCTCTGCTTATCCTCTCACCACCTTCCACCCCTGAGTTTCTCCTTCCTACAAGCACAAAGTGATGTGGTAGCTGCAGTGCTACAGCAGCTACTGTTCATCAAGCATCACCCGGAGAGCCTGGTATACTGTGTAGGTGGTCTGAAGTGGGGCCTGAGACCCTGCATTTCTATCAGGCTTCCAGGTGCTGTTGTTGCTGCTGGACCACAGATCCTATCTGAGGACCAAGGCTCTAGGGCGCCACTTGATGCACTGGGACAGGCAAACACTTCTCAATCACGCCAGAATAGACTTCTGAGAAAGCACTCAAAATTCAGACTGCCACAGCACATATTCTAGACCTGTGGAGTGTTTATAATACTTATTAACATTGATTTAAACACTTCCTTTGGGCCAGGCGCGGTGGCTCATGCCTGTAATCCTAGCATTTTGGGAGGCCAAGGCAGGCGGATCACCTGAGGTTAGGAGTTTGAGACCAGCCTGGCCAACATGTTGAAACCCCATCTCTACTAAAAATACAAAAATTAGCCGGGTGCCTGTAATTCCAGCTACTCGGGAGGCTGAGGCACGAGATTCACTTGACCCTGGGAGGTGGAGGTTGCAGTGAGCCGAGATCATGCCACTGCACTCCAGCCTGGGTGACAGAGTGAGATCTTGTCTCAAATAAATAAAAAAATAAAATAAACACTTCCTTCGAAACACCTGCTGGGGATATTCCCAATGCTCAGCCTTTGTAGGACTAGCCCTTTTAGAACAGAGAAGGCACTGGGCTGTAAGTTTTGCTCTCTCTCTCTCTTTTTTTTTTTTTTTTTTTTTTTTTTTTGAGACAGGGTCTTACTCTGTTACTAAGGCTGGAATGCAGTGGTGCGATCATAGCTCATTGCAACCTCTGTCCCCCAGGCTCAAGTGATCCTCCCACCTCAGTCTCCCAAGTAGCTAGGACTACAGGTACGTGCCACCATGCCCAGATAATTTTTATATTTTTGCTAGAGACGGGGTTTTGCCATGTTGACCAGGCTGGTCTTGAACTCGTGAGCTCAAGTGATCTGCCTGCGTCAGCCTCCCAAAGTGCTGGGATTGCAGGCGTGAGCCATGGTGCCTGGCCTAGTTTGCGCTTACTTTTTTTCCATCTTTGCTGTTTCTAGGCCACTGGGAACACGCTGCGGAGCTCAGAGTCCACAGCTGTGAGGCTCCATGTTGCACCATCAAAAAATAAGGTGGTAAGAGTCCTGGTTTTCCCCAGTGTCAGGGCAACAGGGGTTACTGCTCATGGGTTACACATAGAGGCCCTACCTGACTGCGTCGCTGCTTCAGCTTGATTTTGACAAGAAGGATGAGGCAGACCAAGGAGACCACGACGAAGAAAGCCAGGAAAATCCCCATGTCAAAGTATTCAGTGGGTTGCTGGAATGGAACACAGACACAGTGAGTCACAGCCTCTCTGCAGCCTGGTAATCGGCACATGGGCTATCTTGGCTTGGTCAGGATAAGGATGGGGTGACTGGGATGAGTTTCCCCTCAATTTGCAGGAAACTCCTGGGGTTCTGCTCACATGTACATGGTGTGCTCCCTAGGCCCATGTAGTGCCTTCGGTGTGGCCCAGGGGGATGCCTGTGGCGATCTCAGCCAGGCCCCCCAAGAGCCAAGGGGACTCTTGGTAAAGCCTGGCTCCCCGTGGAATACTGCAAAGTTGGCTGTAACTGGTAAGAAAGGCCCTTCCAAATAAACACAAATAATCACATTTATAGGACAAAAGAGTAAGTGTCATGTTTTGAGGGAACAGTGATTACTAACCATATAATTAATGGTTTACAACAACTCAGAAAATTGTATGCTGCTTCCACAATTATCAGCTTCCACTACAATGCGTCATATTTACCAAAGCGCTTTTTTTTTCCTTTAAAAAGAAGCCAGCAAGTCAGTTCAGCAAACTCCCTCTACTTTTAGTTCTTACCTTTTCCTCACTGCCTCCTAAAACCTCGCAGCCACCTTATCTGGGACCTCCATTTGGCCAATGGGAATAGAGCTTTGCAAAGTGGAAGCTGCATGTATCCGGCTATGTTGTGCATGGGAAAGCATCATCCTACATTGTGAATGTCCCAGTATTTGTGAGGAGGAAATAACACCAATATAGGGCACCAGCCCAAGGTTCCTGGAATTCTTCAGCTTGAGGTTTGAGCAGAAGAGGCCGGTTAAGAGTTAGTGGCCAGTAGTGTCTCTTCCACATACTTAAGAGATGCAGATGCTATTCATTAGCCATCGAACTCAATCCCAGTTGAAAGCTAACTTTTCCAGACTTAAATTAACTTGGGGAGTTTCAATAAGGTAATCTACTTTACAGGAAGAAGGAAATACAAGCCTTTTTTCTAGTGTCTAAGTCAGATTGAAGAAGGAAGACACGGGAAGGCAGGTGCTCAGTCCTCCTCAGTTTGCCTTTCAGAGGGAGATGGGATGGAAAAGAAAGGATGAGGGATTGCCAAGAGGGAATGCCAGGTGGAAGAGGCCAGAGACATCTTAGCACAAACGTATCTATTTCTGGTAGGATTTTTCCAATTCGCTATAAAGGAACACGAGTAACATTTCTCCCTGGCCTTGAGTCCAGTAGGTGATCTAAGCCTGCAGGAACCTGGGGTTGCCAGCATTTTAGAGAGATAGGAATGAAAGGCCAAGGGAAATAAAGGGACAGGTAGTAGCAGAGAAGGCCCCGAGCCTGTGCCAAACAGTGTGGAGGCTCACTCGAGGAGGGCGGTGCTGGATCCTTGCTCGAGCCACTTTCTGCTTGTTGACGATGTTCATCAGCTTAATGGCATCTGCACCCTTCACATACACCACCGGCCTCTTGAGTGGGTCTTCCGAGCCCTGGTTCAGCTAAGGAAGAAAAGAGGGCTCTGGTTAAAAGGTGTGCTTACTTTAAGAAGCAGTAGAAAGAAAGGCTGGAGGGAAGGAACATTGAATACCTGTCTAGAATCCTCCAGCTCTTCCAACATTACAGCCTTCCCAATGTTCTTTTGGGAACATTACAGAGTTCCCAAAAGAGCAAGGCTGAGAATAACGCTTGCTTGGGGATGGACTGGGCAAGCAGAAGGGCCAGAAAGGTCTTAGAAAATGCCCCATGAGCCCGGCGCAGTGGCTCACGCCTGTAATCCCAGCACTTTGGGAGGCTGAGGCAGATGGATCACAAGGTCAAGAGTTCCAGCCTGGCCAACATGGTGAAACCCCATCTCTACTAAAAATACAAAAATTAGCCAGGCGTGGTGGCGCATGCCTATAATCCCAGATACTTGGGACGCTGAGGCAGGAGAATCGTTTTAACCCGGGAGGTGGAGATTGCAGTGAGCTGAGATTGTGTCAGTACACTCCAGCCTGGCGACAGAGCAAGACTGTCTCGGGGGGAAAAAAGAGAAAATGCCTCCTGTGCCCCAATTCCCTGGCTCTTAACCTCGCCCAGTACACCTCCCTTGGGGATTATGCCTAAACATGGACATCTAACTTCAGAAGACAAGAGCAAATGCCCTGAGATGAGGGTGACATAACCGGGACAAGCCAAGCTCACTAAAGGAAGTGCCTTTCTCAGGGAGGCTGCAGTGTTGGCATGGCCTGAGGAGTTTACCTGGTCAATAGCTTCTGGGTTTTCAGACACATCAAAGATGACTGCAGTAGCTCCCCGCTGTACCGCTCGCTTGGCCTGCCAGAGTAAAAAAGAGCAGGTTGGCCCTCTGGTCCTCTTACCTTTCCAAAGCTGGCCTTGGCATTCAGGCCTGTAATCAAATGCAGAATCTGACAGTTACCAACTTATGTGACATCAGGGACGTTATCTCACTTTCCTAACCCTCAATTTTCCCATCTATAAAGAAGGGGACCGATAACTAGAGTTAACAATAATACATAGTTTCAAATAGCTAGGAGGAGGATATTCCCAGTACAAAGAAGTGATAAATGTTTGAGATAATGGGTATGCTAATTACCCTGATCTGATCACTATACCTTGTATGTATTATCACTATGTACCCCACGAATATGTACAATTATTATCTGTCAATTAAAAACTTTTTTTTTTAAAGAGGACAATTTCACCTACCTTGTATAGTAATTGTGAGGTCAGATGACTTATAATAGGGGAAAATACATAATTGATTACTTAACAAACTTTTGTCTTCCTATCCAGCCCAAATACTGAAAACGACCTACACATTAACAACCTGCCCGGTCAGTACAGAGGTACTGATTTCAGTATTTCCTGTTTCAGAGTCACTGGCAACCAAAGCAAATGCCTTTGGTCCATCTCATGTGGTTCCTTTTTCCTTCCCATGTCACCCAGTTAGAAGAATATATTGAGTATTTCTGAATGAGTCTCAAAATGGTTAATTTTAATAAGTGACACAAGCTGAAGACCTCTGGAGACACTGTCGGTGGTGGGAGCTGTGAAAAATAATTGTAAATGGGGTTTTGAAGCAGTTGGCTGCCAGACCTGGCTACACATCAAAAGCCACTTGGGAAGTTTGTAAAGCAGATTTCCTGGCTCAAACCACAGAGACTGATTGAGCAGAGCTGGAGTCAGGCCCAGGAAACTGAGTTGTGTATGCTTTCTGGGGGATTCAGATGATTCAACCATTTGGGGAACTACCGATCAGAGAGATGAGATTAGAATGTTTTAGGAACAAATGAGAAGTGATGGGATTCTTTTTGGGAGAGGTGGGGGAAGGACTCCTTTCCATCCCAAAGAACCTTCTAATTCCATGTCCAGCTAAGGTGACAGCAAGGTAGAAGCTGTGGAAAAACAAGACTTAAGATATAGCCTGGCTGGAGTTCGAGACCAGTCTAGGCAACATAGCAAGACCCCATATCTAAAAAATAACAGAAAAATTAGCTCGGTGTGGCAGGGCATGCCTGTAGTCTCAGCTACTCAGGAGGCTGAGGCAGGAGGTTTGATTGAGCCCAAGAGGTAGAGATTGAGTTGTGATTGGACCACTTCATTCTAGCCTGAGTGACAGCGCAAGACCCTGTCTTCACAAAATACATACATACATACATGCATACCCTGGCTTTTAGGAGCCTGAATCTTGTTAGAGAAGTAGGACACTTCTAATGTGTGTATGTATAGAAGGCAAAACCAGCCTTCTATAAGATGGGCAAATGATGGCTAGTGCTTAGAGATCAATAGAGTTAATATTGGCCACAGTGCTTGAGAAAGAATAAAATTGAAATTCCTTTCCATAGGAATAATCACTCTACATTGACGGGGCCTGAGAAAGCAACATTGCCCAGAACACAGCTAGACCAATGGCTCCACTGGGCCACTAGAGGGCAGTCTCACCCTATAGCTTTTACAACAAACCAATTCCTTGTATTTAGCACCAAACAGTACCAAAAACAACTTCAGTAAAATCTTCAGTATACTGCAAGTTCCTTGGCAGTTCAAGAAGTTCTGGCACCCTGGACAATCTGTCCTTGTCTTGCAGGGGACCCTTTCTTTTTGAATGGAGATTCAATGCATTGAAAGTCTCAATGCATTGTTCACCACACCCTGTTTCATCACCAGATTGCTAGTCTAGGAGTCAGGAATGAATGCTGGGAGCTATTCCTGCCTCTGCCACTGGCATGCTGCTAACAGTGGACAAGTCACTCAATCGCTTTCAGCCTCAGCCTCAGTTTCCCCATCTGTTAAAAATAAAAAGGCGGTGGGGGATGGCTGGGCACGGTGGCCTATGCCTGTAATTCCGGCACTCTGGGAGGCTGAGGCTGGTGGATCACCTGAGGTCAGGAGTTCCAGACCAGCCTGGCCAACATGGTGAAAGCCTGTCTCTACCAAAAATGCAAAAAATCAGCTGGATGTGGTGGCATGTGCTTGTACTCCGGGAGGCTGAGGCAGGAGAATCGCTTGAGCCTGGGAGGCAGAGGTTGCAGAGATCATGCCACGGCACTCCAGCCTGGGCGAGAGTGAGTGAGACTCTGTCTCAAAAAAAAAAAGGGGGGGGCCGGGCGCAGTGGCTCAAGCCTGTAATCCCAGCACTTTGGGAGGCCAAGACGGGCGGATCACGAGGTCAGGAGATGGAGACCATCCTAGCTAACACGGTGAAACCCCATCTCTACTAAAAAAATATAAAAAACTAGCCGGGCAAGGTGGTGGGTGCCTGTAGTCCCAGCTACTTGGGAGGCTGAGGCAGGAGAATGGCGTAAACCTGGGAGGCGGAGCTTTGCAGTGAGCTGAGATCTGGCCACTGCACTCCAGCCTGGGCGACTCCAGAGCAAGACTCCAGTCTCAGAAAAAAAAAAAAAAGGGGGGGGTGGGTGGGTGCGGGGAGGCCGCCTATGTTATTATGACTAGGGTCCTTTCTAAATTCCCAGCCTTGGCCACTCAACTGAGAAGCAGTGGGCTATCAGAGCAACTCAGAACTGCACTGGCCCTGTCACCCTCCTCCAGGAAGAGAGGATGCTGATGACAGCTGAGAAAGTGTGAAGCCAGGGTGGCGTCACTTTCCTCCACCATAGAGCTATCTATCTTTCTATCTATCAGAGATGGGCTTTCACTCTGTCACCTGGGCTGGAGTGGTGCGATCACAGCTCACTGCTGCCTGAAACTCCTGGGTTGGAATGATCCTCCTGCCTCAGCCTCCTGAGTAGCTGGGATTGCAGGTGCATGCTACCATGCCAGGCTAATTTTTTTTTTTTTTTTTTTGTAGAGACAAGGTCTCACTATGTTGCCCAGGTTGGTCTTGAGCTCCTGGGCTCAAGTGATCCTCCCATTCCGGCCTCCCAAAGTGCTGAGATTACAGGCATGAGCCATGGACAACCATACTGGCTATCCATAGAGTTCTTTAGGGACACAGACTACTTTGCCTGAGGCCAACAGCTCATGGATCTCATGGATGCCAGAGTTAATATAATTGTAAGTAGATGCTGGTGTTTTCCGCTTAGGTGGTATCCCAGGCTTTTTCATAAATTCCTTCTCCAGACATAGAAGGGCCCTGAGGAAAAGCACTAAAAATGAGGAAATAAACAGGCCCTCTCATTCCTTTATTTGGCTTTCATTCCACAATCAAGCACATCAAACAGCACCCTCGGGGAATGTGCAATTCAGATAAGTCCAGATCAGGAGCGCTGTGCGGTACCTGCACTTTGATGCGGGTGCACCTGGAGAGTCTAATGGCCTCGGGATGAAAGGCTGCAGGATCTGGGGTAGGGAATGCCTTCCCAGGAGAGACATGCCTCAGGGAAGCCATTTAGCCACATGGCCTTCTTAAAGTTCAGGCTTCCCTGCTCCGCCCAGAACGTGGAGGTCTCAAGGACTCAGAGGTTCCGAATGAAGCATGATCCATTTGAGAGACATAAAATACGTTTTTCACAAAATCTTGGACATGGTGATATGTTTCCTGGCTTTTACAGTGAAGAGGGCAGGTCAATAATAAGGCAGCTGGTTGCAGTTGCATGGGCCTGTAATCCCAGCTACTTGGGAGGCTGAGGCGGGAGTATCACTTGAGCCCAGGGTTTTGAACCTGTTTCTCTGTCTCTATATATATATATGGTGCTTAAATTCCATTTACAGCTTGACTTCCAATACAACCAGGCTAATGTACGGGATCTAAGGACACATATCTTGTTTGAGAAAATGCTTCATTCACACAGGTGATCTACTTTTAAAATTACATTTAATGTAAACTACTATTAAAATAAGTTTGCACTTCCTGTACATACCAGGACTGGACAGGAGAGAAGCCAAGCTAAGACCCTATTGGGAATTCGCTTGTCAGAAGCCAGCTTAGGATTTAAAATAGGCTACGAATAACTCATATTTAGAAGAAGACACCTTTATTATATTGTTCGGAAAGGAAATTTAAAAAAATACAGGCCAGGTGCAGTGGCTCATGCCTGTAATCTCAGCACTTTTGGAGGCTGAGGCAGGAGGATTGCTTGAAGCCAGGAGTTCAAGACTAGCCTGGGTAATATAGCAAGACCGTCTCCACAAAAAAGTTAAAAACTATCCAGGCATGGTGGCGTTCACCTGTAGTCCCACCTACTCAGGAGGCTGAGGTGGACTGCTTGAGCCCAGGAGGCTGAAGGTGTAGTGAGCCATGATTGTGTCACTGCACTCCAGCCTGGGTGACAGGGCGAGACCCTGTCTTAAAAAAAAAAACACAAACAGAACATTACATGGTCATTCTCTGCCCCTTGCCCATATTTTCAGTTTAAAAATTGATGAGGCATATTCCTTGAACCAATCACTCTCATAGATCATTCACCATTTTACTTACTCAAGTGTAGACCAGAATATTATTTCAAAACAAACCTAGACCCTAGTTAGGAGTTCACAGTCTTGTGACCACCAGAAATCCTATCTTGAGGATCTTTAAGTCACATACTTAACGTGCAAAACTCTGAAGCTGGGGCCCTTTCAAAGAAAGGATGGGATGCAGCCTGGTGGATATGGTTGGATGAAAGTCACTGGTAAACTGGGCTGTAGCTGGAGAGGGCCGTTATCCCTAAACTGTGCACAGCCTGGAGTGCAAGATTAAGAGAAGGGTGTGACCGCAGAACACAGGTGGGAAGTTTTGGCAAGGCCTCCCAGAAGCAGCCAAAGGCCTTGTCTTGCTGCCCTCTGTGTGCCCTTCCCTCTTCCTCACCCACAAGGGTATCTTCACATTCTTCATCACCTTTGCTACTTCCATCCTTGCTCAGGCCAGGGCAGGTTGGCACCAGCCAGCAGGTGACTGGAAACCCAAAGCAGAGTGCTGAATATAAAGTTGCCATGGTCCCTTATTTACCTTCCCAGGGCTGCTGGACCCAAGACTAGACAATGTAGTCACTGAGACAAGTAGCAACAGAGCAAACACTTGCACCCTTAAAATACATTTACAAAGTACAAAATTCCAGCCTCTAGAAGACAGGGTTCTACTGTGGTTGGCACTTACCACTCCTATGGTTATTCAATAAATGTTTATTATAAGTGAAAGCAAGCCTGCCTGGTACCATACTCAGGTTATTACTGGTAAAAAGAAAGTGCTCCCTAACTCTGAATGTGATGTGCTTTTCTCATAAGGAAGTGCTTTTATTAGTAAGAGTGAGTCTAGAATGTCCCAGTGCAAATGTACCAATTATGATGAGAATTGTCCCATCACCACTTTGTGGGTGGGAAAACGTGAAGCCTAGAGCCCGCCACATACCAGGAATTCCACTCAGGAATGGATCTGGCATTTTCCCCAGTGTGTGTAGTTATACCCAGACTTGGTATGGGGCTTGGACCTACCCCCATACCTATTCCCTGGAGTCTTTGGGACACGGATTCCACTTTCACCTGTTTACCTGTTCCTCTGTCAAGCTCTTGGATGTGGTATCCCTAGTGCCTACCCTTTATTGCAGGAAAACTTTGACAGAATACAGTTTTAATAGAAAATAACCCAAAAGATGACTAAAAATCTCATTTGTCTCACATTCCTGACCATAAGATAACCAAGGAAGCTGGACTGTTAGTGCTAATATGAAGATATGTCTTCAACCTCTTACAGGAAGTTGCAGACATATGGGAGCCCCAAACAGACTTTTTTTGCCTCTACTGAATACAATTTTGCCTTCTGGCTTTTTTATCATAAGCTTCTAAGTTATTAAAAATTCTTTGTAAATATTTTAAATGGCTGTGATTTTTTTTCTTATATGCTACACATGTATTTCTGATATTTGGGTTGTTCCAGTTTTTAAAATTATAATTAATACTACATTGAATAAATATTGGTTTCCATTTCTAGTTTTCAGAGGACATAGGCCCTGTGCCAAAGAATATAAAGATTATGAATAATCTCAATAAAATCCATATCAAATTTTAATGTCCCTCCTTATATACCCACCCAACTCTTATTTACCTGCATAAATGACAAGATAGCTAGACTGGCACAGACAATACAGGCAAATTTGTCAACAGATTTAATTTCTGGGTTAGGTGGCCTGTTGATGAGCTGGGTGGAAGGGAGAAAGAAGTCAGTTTGAGGGTAACTCTCTAGATGATATTTCACATGCAGACAGACACTTTAGAGTGAACTATAATGAGCTGATCATATTAATACGAATACTACTAATCCTTCAAGGTCAAGTTCCTGTGCAACCTTTTCCATAAAACCAATGGTGCTTCTCCTCAGCCAAAGGACAGGTAAGATACCTCTCTCTGAGCTCTAATATCTTAGGGTTTCTCTTCTGTTGTTTACTACTTCTGTAATACATTTTCCCTGAAAATACGATCATCTTTAGAGTTTTTGCTATTTATAAGGGTAATATGTGTATGAGGTGAACAATTTAAAATAACTCAGCTACTGAAAGCAAAAAATAACTCATCTGTTACCCCCTATATCCCAGCATTTTAACATAATGGTGTGGTTTATATCCTCCAATTTTTTTTTTTTTTTTTTTTTTTGAGACGGAGTCTCGCTCTGTCGCCCAGGCTGGAGTGCAGTGGCGGGATCTCCGCTCATTGCAAGCTCCGCCTCCTGGGTTTACGCCATTCTCCTGCCTCAGCCTCCCGAGTAGCTAGGACTACAGGCGCCTGCCACCTCGCCCAGCTAGTTTTTTGTATTTTTTAGTAGAGACGGGGTTTCACCGTGTTAGCCAGGATGGTCTCGATCTCCTGACCTTGTGATCCACCCGTCTCGGCCTCCCAAAATGCTGGGATTACAGGCTTGAGCCACCGCGCCTGGCTCCAATGTTTTTTAAACCCATATATTGGCAAGAATAAAATGCATATGTGTTGCAGACACACACACACCAAAATGTAGTTAAAAATATGCTGGATGAGTACCTATAATCCCAGCTACTTGGGAGGCTGAGGAGGGAGGATCGCTTGAGCCCAGGAGCTTGAGGGCCAGCCTGGGCAACATAGACCCCGGCTGTTAAAAATTTTGTTAAAAATAAATACATTGGACATATTGGACATACACTGTTCTGTACTCTACTCCCCCCTTAACTCAACAATTTACTCAACAAGGCCGGGCGCAGTGGCTCACGTCTGTAATCCCAGCACTTTGGGAGGCTGAGGCGGGTGGATCACAAGGTCAGGAGATCGAGACCATCCTGGCTAAAACGGTGAAACCCCGTCTCTACTAAAAATACAAAAAATTAGCCGGGCGCGGAGGCGGGCGCCTGTGGTCCCAGCTACTCGGGAGGCTGAGGCAGGAGAATGGCGTCGGCCTGGGAGGCGGAGCTTGCAGTGAGCCGAGATCGCGCCACTGCACTCCAGCCTGGGCGACAGATCGAGACTCCGTCTCAAAAAAAAAAAAAACAAAAAACAATTTACTCAACAATATTTATATGCATTGATGTGGGAAAACGTTCATTTTTCTTTTTTTTTTTTTTTTTTTTTTTGAGACGGAGTCTCGCTCTGTCGCCCAGGCTGGAGTGCAGTGGCGCGATCTCGGCTCACTGCAAGCTCCGCCTCCTGGGTTCACGCCATTCTCCTGCCTCAGCCTCCCGAGTAGCTGGGACTACAGGCGCCCACAACCGCGCCCGGCTAATTTTTTGTATTTTTAGTAGAGACGGGGTTTCACCGTGGTCTCGATCTCCTGACCTTGTGATCCGCCCGCCTCGGCCTCCCAAAGTGCTGGGATTACAGGCGTGAGCCACCGCGCCCGGCAGAAAACGTTCATTTTTCTTACCAGCTACACATATCATTCCATTGTATGGTTATTCAGAGCTCCTTTAATGACCATCTCCCTGAGAGGCATATAGCAGATTTCTACATTTTCTCTGTTATAAACAGTGTTGTATTCATATCCTTGTACTCATATTCTAGAGGCAACGGTCCTTAAAATAGCCATGAGTGGTCCTGCTGAGTCAAAGGGTATCGATGTCCTATACATAAAGGCCTAGCTTGGGTGCCAGGCATACCCTTGGAGATTAACAGAAACTCCCAGGAGCCAGGAGGTAGACCTTACTGACCACACTGGTATGCCCCATAAAGCCTAACATGGCTAGGCATGGTGGCTCACACCTGTAATCCCAGCACTTTGGGAGGCTGAGGTGGGAGGATCACTTGAGGCCAGGAGTTTGAGACCAGCCTGGCCAATATAGCAAGACTCTGTGTGTCTTTAAAAAAAAAAAAAAAAAGCCTAACAAAGCAGATGGCCCTGGGCATGGTTCATACTCAAATTAACACAGTCAAATTCTATTTGCATTAACCATATATTAATTTAGTTGTTCTACGGTAGTTATTAACTGGTTACTATGTGTTCTAGACCCTGGGGACTCATACAGCAGCAGGCAGCAAGCATGGTCACAGACTCCTGTCCTCACCAAGCACACATCCTGCCCATGGTGCTGGTAGATCCCTCTCTGAAGAGGCCAGGAGAGTCCTAAGGAAGAGCATGTACATTTAGTTCCAAGGGCAAATGGGTAAGAAATTAAGAACATGGCTTCACTTGCCTCATATCTCTATAGTAGCCTTTCCCAAAGTGCATCTAAGGGAATGATTTTCCTGGTCAGTGTCCTTTGAGAAATGCTGCATATTCCAGAGCTATCCCTGACATATACATCATTAATATGCGAGAGACTCCTATTTTACCCAGCATCCCAAACTTTTTTGGACACAAAGCCTGTTTGCAGCAACTCTATGGAGCAGGCTTTAGGACTCTGCTCCTTGGGTCTTGACATGGGCCTGCTCTTCATACAATCCTTACTTCCCTACAACCTGGGCTCCCTCCTCAAGGAGGTACCCCATCTCTCCCATTCCTTCACCCACGGGGCCAAGTCAAAACTGCAGCCCTTTGCCTTTTCACCTATGCCCAATGGCTTGCCCAATTTTGCTGATTCTCCATCGTTTTTTCATCCCCACTGCTGCCACCCTGGCCAGGACACCAGATTTCTGACATGAGTCTCAACAACATTCTCCTCTGGGGGCTCCTGAGCCCAGCCCACCTTGCATGCCCCTGCCCCCTCCCCAACACGGTCTCCATGCAGTAGCAGAGGGACCATTCTCAATCATGGATCTGACCTGTACCACCCTTCTCCAATGACTGTGCTGCTCTTAGAGCAAGATGTGACCTCCTCCTGCTTATTATTTCCGAACACAACACTCAAACTCCTAAGTTGAACTAGATTGAGCTTTTTTTTTTTTTTTTTTTTTTGAGATGGAGTCTCACTCTGTCACCCATGCTGGAGTGCAGTGGCACGATCTTAGCTCACTGCAGCCTCCATCTCCTGGGTTCAAGCGATTCTCCTGCCTCAGCCTCCTGAGTAGTTGGGATTACAGGTGTGCACCATCGTGCCTGGCTAATTTTTTCTATTTTTAGTAGAGACAGGGTTTTGCCATGTTGGCCAGGCTGGTCTCGAACTCCTGGCCTCAGGTGATCCACCCTCCTTGGCCTCCCAAAGTGCTGGGATTACAGGCCTGAGCCACTACATCCGGCCTAGACTGAGCTTCTTTTAGTTCTCTTCAAAATCCCAAACTCAATGGTGGCCTCATTTGGGGTAACAGGAAACCAACCATGAGGAGCACATTACCCCCTTCACACACAGGGTTCATCTTTACTGCTTCTCTCTTTCTGCTCGGTATTATTCGCTCAGGCTGCGGTGCCCAGTGGCCTTATGCTGTGCTCTGCCACTGTGGCACTTATGGCGTCACACTGTCATTGTTTACTTAAAATGCCTCCTTCACTAAAGGGCAGCCAGTGTGTCAGACTTCTTTCCTGCTGAATTCCCAGAACCTGGCAAAAGGCCTGGCACAGGGTAAATGGCCAAGAAATGTTTGTTGATTAACCTAAAGGATCAGTTTTTGCCCTAGGGGTTAGCATCAAACACCAAGGGCCCTGCTACTGAAAGCACTGATTGCAGCTCACTCTAGGCCACCTGTCTCCTCCCTTTGACTTTTGGGAAAGGTCTGTTCTCTAACAAATCTTCTTGGAACATAATATTCTTCGTACTTTAGATTCTCAGGATTCAGTTTCTTATTACTGGTGCCATCTTTTGCTGTTGCATTTCCTGACAGCCTTTTTACTGGTTGTCAGTTTGAATGCAGGCATCGTGTCTCCTCTGGCCAACCTTGACCCCAGGCACTAAAAGTGGCTTGGCCTTGTTGCGGATCTGTATCAGGCCCCAGCCCCTGCGTGTGCTCATCTCTGGATATCAAAGCTCTCTGAAAACAAGCCCAGCCACTTGCAGTGTTTGTTTCTTCCATTCTGCAGGAATGGGAGCCTCCCTTAGTACCTTTACCAAAAGAAAGCTGGCCAGATGACTACCCTTGGCCATGTCCACAAGAACAGGCTGCATGTGAATTTTCACAGCATCCTCCCATTATCACTAGGGGGCCTTGACTTTCCTCCAGCCTAAAAGACTGATGGAGTTCATCCTGTACCTGTGGAGAAATATGGCCACACCACACAGGGGTCCAACCCCAGGAAAGTGCAGGTTTGGCTGCTTTCCCCACCTGGTGCGAAGCTCTGTTGCCTTGGTTCTCTGAGTGAACTGGTGGCAAATTTTACCACAGCTTCAAAATCCCCAACTCCATGGTGCCCTAATTTGGGGTAACAAGAGACCTAAGCATAGATCTGAAGGCTTGAGAGATACAGCCATCTAAAGCCAGAGCCTGGAACACGGCACTGCTGAAATGCAGGGCGGCAGCAACCAGCCCTGTTTCTGTTGCCACCACCAGGCCTGCTCCTGTGGTCAAGGAGGGGAAAAGGGCGGTTAACATGATGGAGAACACCCGGTCGGTCCTAGGGACTGGCCACGCCTGACGCCCAGAGGTCCCTCTTGGCGGGTCCTACCCCAGTCCAGAGAGCCCAGGCTCTTTGAGTTCTGTTATGCCCCTCCCTCTGGAGGCCACTAAGTGGATTTTAAATCCTCACTCCTCACTTTTTCCTTTCCTCCTCCTCGAGTTCTTCACTTAGTAGTGACCACCCAGGCACCAGGCTCTTGAACATTCTGGTCAGCTGCTGTTCTCTGAAGCATGAGTCACTGCATGACACAGGACATTCTCGCTGGGCAAGGGGGCTCCCAAGGCCTGCCTCACCAAGGGCCCTGTTTTCCGACAGAAACTTTTCATTCCATAGGAAATGAGGTCACACACCAGAGCACATGGGTAACCGGTGAGAAAATCCTCGTGCCAGGAAGGGGGGTGGT
This sequence comes from Macaca thibetana thibetana, assembly GCF_024542745.1. Classification (NCBI taxonomy): domain Eukaryota; kingdom Metazoa; phylum Chordata; class Mammalia; order Primates; family Cercopithecidae; genus Macaca; species Macaca thibetana. Next base: position 21,871,988 of record NC_065587.1, read on the forward strand.
GGTGGTAGAAGGGGGGAGGCAAACTAGACCCTAACACTCACAAACCGCCAGAGGGAAATCACCTGCGGCTCTTGGGTAATTTCTACTAGGGTGGGGATGAGAAGGGTGCAGGAAAGGGACGCACACAGCTTAAAAAAAATCTGGTTTCTTTTGAAGTATATACAACATACACGATTTTACTAAGCCAAACTTGCAGGGTATTTGGCTAGCTTACTTTCAAGACTTGGAGCCCCTTAATCTACGGTCTACAGGAGACCAACACACAGAAGGTAAAGAGGGGCAGGGGTAGGATCGGGGGCGAGAGGCCAGGGCGGCCAGGCGGGCTTCACTGCCTAGGGGGTCGGGAGGTGAGGGTGGGTGGCGCAGTGCTGCCAGCTCCACCCGCCGGCTCCTCGCTCCGGGGCTTGGCTGCAGCCCGGCCTGACCTTCCAGGTTTCCCTGGCAGGAGATCAAAGCGCTGAAGCCACAAACACAGCTCAGAACTCCGAGGCCCTGCGGCCAACATCCCCCCTCCCGAGGCTCCTCCCTGCACCAGGAGCCCTCCTCCTCCCTACTCCCATCCCGCCTGCACCGCCCCGCAGCGTCCCTCCTCCCCTCCACCAGCCCTGCTTCTCTATGTTTTCCCCCACCCCCCGAACCCCCAATCCAGCGGGCCGGGACTTTCGGGGCGGGCTGCCAACCGGCCTTCTCCGACCCGGGAAAGTGCCCTCCTCGCCACCGGCCGCGCCCCTCCCCACCGGGAGAAGATATTTCTCGCCATAATTAAGGTCATTAAGCCTCCAAAGGCTCCCGTCGGCTGCAGGTTCTGAGTTCCGGAACGAAGATGATGCATTTTAAGTCCTAGTTAAGATTATGCTGATCTATTTAGGAGACATGTAGCAGCGAGAATTCAGCGGTTAAGTTAGTGGTTATGGCTGCCTAAGTTTAAATAGTGTTACTTATTCTCAAAATATGTAGCAGCCCCACTTAATTTCTCCTAATTAAAGGTACCCGACTGAAGAGGCTGGAGTCCGCGGCCGGGTCGCGGCGCCATTGCACAGGTTGGTACCCTTTTCACAATCAGAAACTAGTGGGTGTCAAACGGAAATGCATTTCCCTAGATCTTAATCTTAAACATAGACGTTTAGACCAGTTCCAAGAAACACAATGATCCTCTTTGTTTTAACACCTGACAAGGAGCACCAAAAACCCAGGAAAGCCTGTGCACACCCTCCTGTTCCATCGATACTGTCCTGTTCCCATCGATACTGTGGGGTGAAAGATGTTACGGAAAAAACTGCAGTGGGGTTGTTTCATTACCTGTCCATGCCTGGAAGATAAGCTTTTGGAAGAACCTGGAAGCCGTTATCTTGGTTGAGTTTCCAGAAGTCCCACTTCAGGCCAAATCTTATATAGTCAGCAACTAGGAACTTCAAAAAGGACCACCCCCCTTCAATGCATATGGCAACTAATTAATATAAACAAGTGTTAATTAGGTGGCAGCATCAGGCTTAACGAGGAACAACAGTGCCTGCAAAGTCTGGACACCCTACAGCCTCTCTGGAGGATGAGAGGTGGCGCGCAGGCTCTTTCTGAAGGCTGAGTTCCTCACAGGCGCAACTGTGCTTCTCAACCTTCGCTCACTGAGGAGGCAACTGGGAAGATTAAAACAAAACAAACAAAAAAACTCGTGCCCAGGACCTACCCCTAGAGATGATTTGATCTATGTGGATAAAACCCCAGCAGCAATATTTTTTTAGAAGTTTCGCAGTTATTTTGAAATTCAGGTAGTGCAGAGAACCACTGATCTAACGTAAAATCGCACACGGCCTCTGGCATGACTGTCCGATGCACATTCTGGAGCTCCTCTCCTGATTCAGTTGGACTGGTGTAGACCCAAAGGTCATCTAACCAGCACGCTCTGGGAATGCTTACAATGAGGCAAAGGAAGGTGTTAGAAAATTGCTGAATCAGGTGGTAAACTTATTGAGAAGGCAGAAAATTATTTTGATTACACTATTTTCTTATTTTTATGAAGAGGAAAGTAATTCGGATGAAAGCATTTTTGCATGCTAGAAGCAGGCTTGCTTCTAACATTTGTGGGACAGGGGACAAGGGCTTACAAACTAGTAAATAAAATAGATCTTACTCTTCTATCTTGACATATGTACCTTCATAAGAACTTGAAACATAGGTTCCAGGTGAGCTTTTTAACTCCTTGGATCTCCTTGCCAGAGCATGTCAATGTGTAGACAGCTGACCCCTGGTCCACCCTGCACTTTGAGGGGGTTGTACACAGGCAGGTGAACACCCCAGGCTTGGAGGCCAAGCTGTGTCTACATCCTTGGGAAGAGGGGCATGCTGCCAGTGCACTGTGCCTCCAGGAGGATGGTCCTAGAAGAGAGGTCTGTAAGGGCTGGAAGCCAACACAAAGTCATCTTAGGGGAGTTTAGGGATGCTGGGAATGGTTTGGATGGGGGCTTCCCCTTGGACTCCTCACCCTGTGGCCAGAAGGTTTAAAAGAGGGGCCTTAAAGCACGGTCCCCCCTGCTTGGTCACAGAGCAGTACTGAGACTCCAAGAGGGAAAGTAAGGAAAGTACCTATTAATGTTCCAGGCAAGGTACCAAGTGCTTTCAAATGGTACTGAATCTGCAGAGCAACTCCGCAAGGGAGGTGGTGTTGATCCCCATTTTACAGCTGGAGGCTCAAAGGTTACATAACTTACCCATGGATACTCAGCCACAGAGTGGAGAGCTGACATTTGACCTAAGCGTCTCTCCATAATCCCAGGCCAGAGAAATACTCACGTTGTCCGAGGGCGTTCTAAAATCAAGTGTAATGGAGATACGTGCACATATATCAACATGAATGCTGAACCTCCAAACATTCCATTAATAGCTTATGTAAGTATTATATTTCCTGGTAACACAAGGAAATTCCAGATAGCTCTTATCCTAACCCACCTGGTCTCCCTCCTCTTGAAATTTCCTTTTACAAATGTCATGCAGCTCATGCAGTCAACATAAGGAGGCATTTTTTCCCCCCTTGCTGCCTATCACACTCATCGCATCACATCTGGCCCTCCCTGGGAGGTGGCAGGGTGGAACATTTCCTTACTTTTGTACAGGGTTACCTGCTTAAAAACTCAAGTCTATTTAGTCAGAGACTATTTCATCCAAAGGGGTTATATTCATTGCCAATGTAGCCAATGCAAGCTCACAAACACTATAACTTTCATCTTTTATTCTTCTTAAGGATCTAAGTTGTTTCAAAATGGTCCCCTGTGTACCCTATGGTATTGACTCCTTTTATGTGATTTTGTATTAGCAGAGTTTAAGAAAAGTTTCACTATCTCTTCACCTTAAACCAAAATCATTTTATAACAGCTACAGAATCAAATCCTTTTCTCTAGAGAAGGGCAGTTACACGACCCCCCTCAGTCATGCTATTCTTATCTGGGTGCAGTCAGTTTGATGACACCCTACCAAAGCCAGGCTGGCCAACCCAGACTGTTTTTAGCACTGCCATAGTGGAAGAGCAGGAAGAAAAGGGGGTACCTCAGACTGCTTGGACTGAAATTCTAGCTCACCTACAGAGCTCTGTGACTGTGAGCATGTGATGAATTTTCTGTTTTATTTCATCTGCACAATGGGGATGACATTGAATCTATCTCCTGAAGGCTTCTGGAAGTTGACATGACCATGCTACACTTCATATACATGCCTGGACGTCCCAGTTTAGGCCAAGAAATGATGCTGTGGCATGAGTCTGGCAGAGGGTGGTCAGTGGCTGTCAGCCCAGTGGTATATTAGAATGCCTGGGGGAGCTTATTAAAAAATAGAGGGGGCCAGGCACAGTGGCTCACGCTTGTAATCCCAGCACTTTGGGAGGCCGAGGCGGGCAGATCACCTGAGGTCAGGAGTTGAAGACCAGCCTGGCCAACATGGTGAAACCCTGTCTCTACTAAAAATACAAAAATTAGCTGGGTGTGGTGGCAGGTGCCTGTAATCCCAACTACTCGAGAGGCTGAGGCAGGAGAATCGCTTGAACCCGGGAGGTGGAGGTTGCAGTGAGCCAAGATTGCGCCATTGCACTCAAGCCTGGGGGACAAGAACAAGACTTTGTCTCAAAAATAAATAAATTAAAAAAATAAAATAAAATAATAAATAAATAAAATAAAAAAATAGAGGGGCAGACTCCTTCCTGGAGACTGACTGATGGGAACTAGGCTGGAGGTAGATCTAGCCTTTGTAGGTTTGAAAGCTCCTCAGGCCAACTCTTAGGTGCAGCCAAGATGGGTAACCACAGACCAAGATGCTAAGGAGGTAAGAGAGGGAGAGATGGTGAGCTGGGAATGTGCTTCTTAACCTAACTCATTAAGCCCTTGTTCTTTCCCTCCTAGAATGGTCCAATTCCTTTCTCAGCTGCATTTCTGGTTTTTAAGAAACCCACTTATGCTACTTTACCTCAGACTTAAGGAAAGTGCTTGTTAAAGAGAAAATGTGTCTTCAAGGCAATAAACAATTGAGCTTTTTGTGATGACTGGGGAAAGATACCCCCAAAGCAGAAGTCTGGGTTGCTCACAATCAAAAGCCTCCAAACAATGATCACAGGCATCCTCTGGTCACCAGGTCTTGGCCTGGTACCTGGAACCCAGCAGGCACGAAAATGCTGGGGGGGCATGGCCATGGGCACAAGAGCAACCATTTATACAGGGCAAGCTTTTGGGGTTCGTGGCAGAAATCCTCCTGACTTTTGGGTCCAGGCCTTTGGCCTCTATGCCACAGGAGTCCCAGGATCTTGCATAGGAGCCTCTGCCTTGAGTAGGAGAGAGCAATGGAATGCAAGTTCCAGATGGGTCTTCTGTGATAACAAGATAAAAATAGACAAAGACGAGAATCTCAAGGACACCATTTTCAGGTTTAAGTCCTATTGAGGCGGGCAGATCACGAGGTCAGGAGATCGAGACCATTCTGGCTAACATGGTGAAACCCGGTCTCTACTAAAAACACAAAAAATTAGCCTGGCGTGGTGGCGGGTGCCTGTAGTCCCAGCTACTCGGGAGGCTGAGGTAGGAGAATGGCGTGAACTCGGGAGGCAGAGCTTGCAGTGAGCTGAGATTGCGCCACTGCACTCCAGCCTCGGTGACAGAGCGAGACTCTATCTCAAAAAAAAAAAAAAAAGAAAGAAAGAAAAAGAAACACATGCTTTCTTGAAGCCAGCCCTCAAACATACTCTGAACTGAGCTAACCAAGTCACAGAACTTGTATGTCAACTGCCCAACTAATATCCACTTCTCTGTGATAAGTGGTGACAGCTCTGCCATTAGAAGCAATTTTAGTGAGGGGATCTGGGGGTGTGGAGAAGGGCTATTGGCCATAGCAGTCATGGGTTAGGCTGTAAAACATAAGTTAAAAGCAGAATGTCCTATATTGAATTAGACCCTAAAATGTCCAATATTTTCGGGTCTAATTCAAATAACAAGGGCTATAATCACCTTTCTATAGGCTAACAGAATGAAGGCTGTGTCAAATCTATGCTTTTATTTCTCCCAAATGCATTCCAGTCCTGGTACTCAATAATAGTCATCACAATGGTACTGATGATGGAGGGGGAAGGAGAAGTGGCAGAGTCACCAAGCTAGCCTTCCTCAGCCCAAAAGCTAATGCTAGCTGGAGAATAAAGGTGCTCCCAAGCATCCCTACCATGCGTCCGGGGTGCAACAATAATCATTAATACTACTTTCTGTCCCATGTTCACAATCCCATCAATGCCCTGCTGGAAAGCAGTGAGGGGCTTGCAATGCACTACGTTAAAGAAATGGAACTAGAGGCTGGGCGTGGTGGCTCATGCCTGTAATCCCAACACTTTGGGAGGCTGAGGCAGGCAGATCACCTGAGGTCAGGAGTTCGAGACCAGCCTGGCCAATATGGTGAAACCCCGTCTCTACTGAAAATACAAAAAAATTAGCTGGGCATGGTGACCTGCACCTGTAATCCCAGCTACTCGGGAGGCTGAGGTAGGAAAATCACTTGAACCCGGGAGGCGGATGCTGCAGTGAACTGAGATCATGCCCTTGTATTTCAGGCTGGGTGACAGAGCAAGACTCTGTCAAAAAAAAAAAAAGAAAAAAAAAGAAAAAGAAAAGAAAGAAAAAGAAATGGAACTAGACCAACAAGGAAAAGAAATGGATTAAGAGTTTAATTGGGTGGGATTATTTTGAAGGATGCTCCATACAGTTCTGCAGTGGAGGAGCCTGGATGGGAGTGATGTATGCCATGTCAGGAAAGACTTCATGGAGGCCAAGCTGCCAGAATGAAGAGGAAGAGAAGGCCAGCCAGCAGTTGGATATCAAAGGTGCTGGTGGAGGCAGCAGACACACCAAATAGCATGAAGGGGAGAGGTTAGCAAAAGCTGGCATAGAGGCCAGGTGCGGTGGCTCGTCTGTAATCCCAGCACTTTGGGAGGCTGAGGCAGGTGGACCACTTGAGGTCAGGAGTTTGAGATCAGCCTGGCCAAGATGGTGAAACCCCGTCTCTACTAAAAATGCAAAAATTAGCTGGGCGTGGTGGTGGGCACCTGTAATCCCAGCTATTCAGGAGGCTGAGGCAGGAGAATCTCTTGAACACGGGAAGTGGAGGTTGCAGTGAGCGAAGATGGCTCCACTGCACTCCAGCCTGAGCGACAGAGTGATACTCTGTCTCAAAAAAAAAAAAAAGTAGCATAGGGTTGCATGGTTGGGTATCATCGTCCACTCACATGGCCATCGTATAAACTTCACAACTATTTAGTGGTTACCCTTTCTGTTGGTGGCAGCTGGCATGTCCACAGTTTAGTTTCTGGAACACAGCATCCAAGCAGTCACTATAGTTTACTGACATTTTTGGGTCACTACCTGAAATTTTATTTTTTTCTGGAAGGGGTTCATAATCTCTACTCCAAGGCCCAGTCCTGTGGCTATGTGCTTCCAGGCAAAATATTCATTAATTTAACAAATACTTATTGAGCATATACCATGAAGATACAATCATATGCCAAAAGAATCTAGTCCTAAAAGATCTAGTGCCTCTTCTCATGGAGTTCCAGTAGTTATACTAGGACCCTACATGCACAGCCAGAGGTAAGTGCCCTGAAGAAGAGGAGTATCACAGGACTGCAAGAAGAAAGCGGGTAGAAAGGCACTGCTGACTGGGCCTATGTGTCTCCACTTTATATCAACTTGTTACCCTGTGAACAGCAAACCTCAGTAGCACCACACGCTGCCTGGGAACCCTCAGCAAATATTAAAGCATCTACTCAATATTAACACTCATATTCACCAACAAATACAGGGGCAATTATTGTTTCAGGAAGGCAGATTAAAGTATAGTTTGACAGCCTTTAACAGTGCAGAAAATTGAAAGAAAAAAAAAACAGTTAATGCCTTTAAAAGTCATTATAATGAAAGAGACTCGAGGGACTCTGAACCACAGAAAGGTGGAGTTGGGCCGGATGGCTTCCTTTGGTCAATAATAGGTGAATGACTGTCATTAAGAAAAGGACTTCTTGCAAAAGAACAGCTTAATCCCAGGAATAGGAAAGAGTAAAAAGGTTACATTAAGGGAATCAGGGATAATCTCTATCAATTACCCAGAGCCTTTCCTGTTAGGAATGTCTCAAAAGAAGAACAGGAAAAGAGCTGGGTCATGATCCAGGGTGCTTACGCTTTGTTTTATGATCCAGGAGTTTGGCAGTCTGGTTTGTGGGTAAGTGGAGAGAGCTGTAACTACAAGCACTATGTAACCCCCACAAATAAGCAGGTAATTGTAGAATATGCCAACACTGGCTCAAGAGGCACCCAGCTATCAGGCAGGCATGGGGAACTGGCTGGTATTTTGAGGATAAACAAATCAAACTGCATACCTACCAGGTGGCTAGGACATTTGGAAAGATTGGTGAGCAAAATCCAGAAGAGGGACCACAAACCACTCCCTTTGGAGGGAAGAGTTCTGGCCAGACGGCCCTACATGGAATAAATGACTGATTCTGCTTCTCCTGGCCCTGGGAGCCAATGTGGTGCACTAGAGGAGACTTAGCCTCCTTATCCCTTCCTGGGAGACGATGCAGCACACCCTAGGAGAGACTGAGCCTGCTTCTCCATTCGTGGGAGCTAATATAGCCCACCATAGGGAACTGAGCCTGCTTCTCCATGCCTGGGAGTTACTGTATCCCATGCAAGGGAAGCAGCCTGCTTCTCCACTCCTGGGAGCCACTTGAAAGTCACTGCAGTCCTCATGCCAGGGGGCAAAGAGGGTCTCTTAGGCAACAGGGTCCTTGACTATGGTCCATCTGAATCAAGTGTCCCTCAGTCCTAGAGTGGGATGAAAGTGCACCTAGTCCCATGTCCAAGATTTGCAAAGGAGGCATGAGTTTCCTGAGGTCAGAGTGTGCTGGCAGTGGGAAAGGGTGTTCCATCAGAGCCAACTGCTTCCTGTCAACCCTGCCCCCACTTCTGTAGAGTCCGTTAAGTTTTATAATATTGAAATTTTTTTTTGTTGACTCCAATGTTAGTTTTTCAATAACTTTAAAATATATTTAATCAGGATCTATTAGTAAACACATAGACATTTTTGTATTATTTCAAGCAATTTTTATCAGAATTACAGAATTACTATACCAGGAGATTTGAAGCCAAGCATTTAAGGAAAGAATTTTTTTTTTTTTTTTTTTTTTTTTTGAGACAGAGTCTTGCTCTGTCGCCTAGGCTGGAGTGCAGTGGTGCGATTTCGGCTCACTGCAAGCTCCGCCTCCCGGGTTCATGCCATTCTCCTGCCTCAGCCTCCCAAGTAGCTGGGACTACAGGCGCCCACCACCACGCCCAGCTAATTTTTTGTATTTTTAATAGAGACGGGGTTTCACCGAGTTAGCCAGGATGGTCTCAATCTCCTGACCTTATAATCCGCCCACCTCGGCCTCCCAAAGTGCTGGGATTACAGGCGTGAGCCACTGCACCCGGCCAAGGAAAGAATTTTTTAAAAACCAATTTGTTGGAGGTGAGCAGGGGTGGAGGATGAGAAATTACTTAATGGGTACAATATACATAATTCAGGTAATGGCTACACTAAAAGCCCTGACGTTTCCACTATGCAATATACCCATGTAACCAAATTATACTTGTACCCCATAAATTTATAATCAAAAAACTCATTTGTTACAGGGAAGCTGATTATAAAGGACCTGCTAGCAGGCAAGTGTATAGTAGCTTATAAGGAAGATGGAATCTTGAAAAGAAGGGTAAATTAAAATATTTTCAAATATACCAGTTGAGTTCACTTAATACATTTTAAAGTGAGTACCTCTGTAACAACAATAAATTCTCCAACCTACTGAGTTTGCTTCTAAGAGGATTAGGACTCAACTCAAACTTACAAGACGGACAGCTGACTAGAGTCAGGGTTGTGGGTTTTTTCCCCCCCATCTGAAACTTCACGAAGTAATTTAAAGTCAGGGTGTTTAACAGAGTACTGCTGGTCATACAGTCACATACCTAACCCTGTCCTCACACTATCATGAGAACATGCTACACCAAGATCTAGTGATGGGCAGGGACCAACCAAGACTCAGAAATATCAGGCTCCCCAAGTCTCCAGTCCTACTTCAGTTTTAGCCTTAAGAGAAAGTGTGTCTGGGATCAGGATCTGACAGTCAAGAGGAGGTTAGGTTTGGGGGTCACGTTAACAGCTAACAGATGAAGTTACAGATTAACTCTTCACTGCCATTAGTTGGTTAATGTACAATTCGTAGGTAACTTCAATCGTCCTGGCCCAAGTTCAGAGTGAAAAAAAACAGCGTTCTCTTTTCTTACTTAAAAAGTAATAAAAGGAATGAACTACTCATATACACAATCCACATGAATGTATCTCAAAATAATTATGTTGAGTCAAAGAAGCCAGAATAAGCAGTACATATGGCAATGATTCCATTCGTATAAAATTCTATAAAATGCAAACTGGTCTACAGTAGGAGAAAGCAGATCAGTAGTTGTCTGGGGTTTGGCAGGGAAGCCAGGAAAGGGAGGGAGGGATTTTAAAAGGGAATTGAGGGAATTTCGGGGGAGCGACAGATATGTTCATCTTGACTGTGATTTCATGGGGGTGTGTGTGTGTGTGTGTGCATATTAGTCAAACCTTATCAAATTGTGCACTTTAAATACATGTTTTTTTATCACGTCTATTATACTTCAATAAAGATTAAAACAAGGCCAGGCGTGGTGGCTTACACCTGTAATCCCAGCACTTTGGGAGGCTGAGGTGGGTGGATCATTTGACGTCAGGAGTTCGAAACCAGCCTAGCCAACATGGTGAAACCCCGCCTCTACTAAATATACAAAAATGAGCCAGGGATAGTGGTGCGTGCCTGTAATCCCAGCTACTCGGGAGGCTGAGGTAGAAGAATCACTTGAACCTGGGAGGTGGAGGTTGCAGTGAGTGAGATCACACCACTGCACTCCAGCCTGGGGGACGGAACGAGACTCTGTCTCAAAAAAAAAAAAAAAAAAAAAAAAAGATTCAAACAAGGAGTGAAGGGAGAAAAGGAGGGGAGAATCTGCAACTATTCTTTTTCCATTGTTGCCCCTTATCACTTCAAAGCAAAACTATTTTGACACAGACAACCTTTTACCATGTGAATGCATTTAATTTTAGTTAATATAGGAAAATTCCAAAGCTAGTTTTAAAAATTATGCAGATCGAGCAAGATAATACCTCTTTCTGATATCTACTAAAACTGGCTCAGTATTTTATTTTATTTATTTTTTTTTTTTGAGACAGAGTTTCGCTCTTGTTTCCCCAGCTGGAGTGCGACAGCGTGACCTTAGCTCACTGCAACCTCCGCCTCCTGGGTTCAAGTGATTCTCCTGCCTCAGCCTTCTGAGTAGCTGAGATTAAAGTATTTTAAAACAGGCTGGGTGTGGTGGCTCACACCTGTAATCCCAGCACTTTGGGAGGCCGAGGCAGACGGATCACGAGGTCAGGGGATCGAGATCATCCTGGCTAACGCGGTGAAACCCTGTCTCTACTAAAAATACAAAAAATTAGCCGTGCATGGAGGCAGGCGCCTGTAGTCCCAGATACTCAAGAGGCTGAGGCAGGAGAATGGCGTGAACGCGGGAGGCGGAGCTTGCAGTGAGTGGAGATCGCCCCACTGCACTCCAGCCTGGGTGACAGAGCGAGACTCTGTCTCTGTCTCTCTCTCTCTCACACACACACAAACACACACACACACACACAAACAAGGCCTCTCTCAATGAAATCTGGATGACTGGGTAAGTTAGACCAGCAGAACAGAGCCCGCCTGGACTCTGGGAGGCAGGCAGACCCCAGGTTAGTAGACATGAGTATACAGTGGGCCCTCCTTATCAGTGGGTTTCACATCTGTGCATTCAACCAACCATGGATGAAAAATACTCGGAAAAGAAAAAGGATGGTTGTGGCCAGGTGTAGTGGCTCATTGTAATCCTACCATTCTGGGAGTCCAAGGCGGGTGGATTGCCTGAGCCTAGGAGTTTAAAACCAGCCTGGGCAACATGGTGAAACCCTGTCTGTACTAAAATACAAAAAATCAGCCGGGCATGGTGGCATGCACCTATAGTCCCAGCTACTCAGGAGGCTGAGGCTCAAGAATCGCTTGAACCCAGGAGGTGAAAGTTGCAGTGAGCCAAGATCATGCCACTGCACCCCAGCCTGGGTGACAAAGCAAAACTGTCTTGGGGGAAAAAAAGAAAAAAAAAAAAAGGATGGTTGTATCTGTACTGAACGTGACTTTTTTTCCTTGTCATTTATTCCCTGAACAATGCATTATGACAACTATTTATTAATACATAGCACTTACATTGTATTAGGTATCATAAAGTAATCAGAGATGATTTAAAGTATACGGGAGGATGTGCATAGGTTATATGCAAACACTGCCGCCATTTTATATAAGGTACTTGAGCATCTGTCGCTTTTGGTATCCATGGGGGGATGTGGGGGTGGGGCAGTCTTGCAACCAATTTCCCACAAATGTGAAGGGACAACTGTATTTCATCAAGATAAGGATAATCAAGATGGGGATGGGGTGGGATGCACACTTGCTAATGCTGCCCACAGTCAGGGGAGCCCAGTGGCCTAAGGGAAATCCCTATTTCCTATTTCTGGTTCTATCACACTTACTGATATCCTTGGGCAAGACACTTAATATTTGATCCCTAGTTTCCTCATCTGTAGAATTAAGACAGTGATTGTACTTTATATGGTTGTTGAGGGGATCAAATAGTTCCTGGGTGTAAAGTGCTTGGTGTAGTTTGGGTACATGGTAGGTGCCAATTAATGATTACTAATAATTGATCTAGTCTTAAATAAATCATGTTACTAAGGTGTTAATTGCTACAAATCAGACAGCACTGTTTTGATAGAGGGGACTTGTGTTTGAGTTTTGAACTGGGTATTATCAATTTCTTTAGTAATCGCTTTAGCTTCATGTCACGAATGCAAGTGGTATGGTTTTTCCTTGCATTACCTTCAGCTTTCATATGGGAACAGAATTAAAATAATGACAATTAAATGGGTCTTCAGAATTTAAGTTGTTCTGCTGTAATCTTCAATCTTTCCTAGCTCAACTGGAAGGAAGTTACATGATTGACCCAAAGAATCAAATATCTCCTGCCAAGTGTTACAAGACATTCACACTTCTTGGAGTAAAGAAAATGGCCACAATATTTTATGATTCCTCCCATCAATAAATTGAGTTTATTTTTCCACCCCTTGAATTTAGGCTTGGCCACATGAGTTGCTTTGGTCAATGGGACATGAGCAAATACAATGCCAGCAGAAGCTTGGAAAGTGCTTGAGGGCATCGAATAGTTCATGGGTGTTCATGCTTGCCCTCTCTTGTGGCTGGGAACCTTGAGAACTATCATGTAAGAAGCCTAGGTTAGTCTACTGGATGATAAGAGACCACATATTGAGAGGGCATGGCTATCCCAGGTGAGGTCCCAAATACTTGAGTGAGGCCATCCTAGATCACTCAGTCCCAGAGGAACCACTAGCTGACCACAGAGATCAGCCAGGCTGGCCCAGACCAGAAGAACTGCTCAGCTAACCCACAGAACATGAGCAATGAAAACGACTGTTGTTTTCAGGGTGCTACATTTTAAGGGCAGTTTGTTATGCAGCAAAAGCTAACTGATACACCTGTGCTAAATGAATGCTCAGGGCCAAGCTACCTCACCTGTGTTGTCATCTGTACTAATGCTACTCTACCAACCTGTTTACATTCCTTTGTGCTCCTCAGCCTGTTTCTGTTTTCTTCTCTCTGAGGTCTTCGGGTTCCCTTCACTGGCTCTTACATGGTCCTAACTCACTTACTTGTTTTCCTTGAAGTCCTATGCTGGGCCCCTTTTCTCTTCCTAGTCTATACTCTTTCTGAACAAGCTCATTCTGGACTCCTGGTCTGAATACACACTCCCCTATCTAATGACTTCTCAACCTTCATCTCTTAGCCCTGACCCTTTTCAGGGCTAGAGTTCAAAGGGTTCCAGTTCAAAGTCAAAGTCAGGGCTCTAATCCTGAACAAAGTCAAAGTCACCAAGTTTCTCCCAAACCTACATTACTTGTCTCAGGTTAATGGAATCACCAGCATGCAAACCTAGAAACCCAAATCTTCCTCCTCTTCTCTCACTACCCCTTCCCCTTCCTCTCTCCACATCCAATCGCCATAGAGAATCACTCTCAGGTGGGCTCTCCCTTTGCATCCCTGCTACCCAGTAATGCAGCAGTTTCTCTGTCTCCACTCTTTTTCCAGTTCATTCCATACATGATGCCCTGAGCTGTCTTCTCATCCTTCTCAGATTCAAGTCTCAATTCCTTATAATGTTCAAGACTCTCCTTTGGATCCAGTTTGGATCCAGTCTGCCCGTCTGCCCTCCCCTCCCATACTATTTGCCCTTTAAGCACCAGATGCTCCACCCACACAGTTCCCCCATTTCTGAAAAGTTAAGGCATACAAACATCTTCCAGCTGTTGCACAGGTTACTCATGTTACCTCAATTGCTCTCCTGGACCCTTGGTTACCTCTCAAAGCCCTTCTCATGCTTAAGGACACATCTAAAAGCCTCCTTTCTCTGCAAAACCTTGCCCAATTTTTCTAGAACAATTTCTATACCAGCATAGCCTCTGTGTGAACTCCTCTTATGAGACTTTTCTGCACCCACCCTGGTTGACGGAATATAAGCTTTCTGTTTTCATGTCACATTCATAGGCCTAGGGTGGCCATAGTTTCTGTCCTAGCATGCCCAGGACAGCCCGTTTACATTTCTCCTCCCACCATAACCCCTTCCATTCTCAGAAGTGTCTCAGCTTGGATGACAAATGATATGGTCACCCTAAATTGGTCTTACAGTGCTTAACAAAATCAGAGTATACAAGTCCGCTAATCCAGCTTCTCTGTGGTCCTTCTTCATATTTATTGTTTGACTGTCAGAAATTATTGGTCTGTGTTCACACTTCATTTGCTCAACTTTCCATAGACAGCCTGGATGATCTTCATCCCTGCAGTTTAAAAATCACACAACACAGACTGCAAACTCAATTGTCCACAGGGGCCACACATAAGATTTATGGCAATAGATGTGCTGCTGCAGTGTGAGGACAGCAGAGAGTGGCAGGCACCGTGGCAGACTGGACAGTGCACACCTGCCTGATGGGGGCAATTTCTAGGCAGCTGGGGTTTCCTTTATCAGGAGGAATGGGGCACCAGCACTGCCAGACCTTCTGATTTTTCAAGAGAAGGTAGAAATGTGAATTTTTTATATTAAATCTTCCAATTCAACTGTTGGCAACCAATTTACACTTAAAATACTGCACAGGTGTACCCTGTGGGGCGAATCCATCTTTGGCCTTCATAAAACTGACAGATCTCTACCTGGACAACATCTCACCTTTGGAAATGGAAATAGACAAGTAGACTCCAGAGGCTGAGCCCATCTTTGGCACTCAATGGCTCTGTCCTGAAGTCCATTTGTGGGGGCAAAGAGTTGCTGTCTCAATTTTGCAGAGAATATAGGGAGCAGACAACCTTCCTTTCTAGCCAAGTGTTACTTTTCCTTCCCACTTCATGTTTCTTGGATGAAAACATATTGCAGAGGTGGCTTTAGTGCACCACTGGGTGGGCACAACCCCTAGTATGCTACAGGTGGTTGACACAGGAAGGAAGTTTCTCCAGGTGAATGAACAATGCTCTGAGATACAGCAGCCGTACTCTGTTCATAGCTCACTCCAACATAAGCCAGTTCTCTCTGCTGGAGCAACTTCTTTAAATCTGAATAGGAAAACGTCTCCTTTGAAACTCCCTGGTTAATCAGTAATCACTCTTAAATAGTAAGAGGTCACGTACATATTAAGGAACAAACACACTTCTGTTTTCATGGCCTTAACAGGTAATTTGCAAAAATCCCTAAATTCAAGCTCCATCTCAAGTCCCATTGGGTCCTTAAATTAACCTTTATTGAACAAGTAAAAGGATGGCCTCATTCAGGCTTTCTCTACTATAATTATTCAGTGTTAGCAAGACTTTACTTAGTGGAACAAAGGAATTGGGTTCTAGTAGAACCTCTTATTTACTAGAGCTCCCACCCCCTGCCCTAGCAAAGCCTTGTTTCCTTATTCACTATTTTCTAAAGAGAAAGTTCTAACCCATTACAACCTGTCTCTAGGCTTTCACCTGTCTTCAAGGCGGTCGCATGCCACTTCACCTCCCAGAATGCACCTATCAGGGGCTGAGAGGACACTTCGTTGATCAGGTCTCTAGATCTTCATGTGAACATGAGGTCGATACACTATGCAGGTCTGCATGAACTATGACAACAACCTTCACTAGTACCAGGGGCATCATTTAGTAATGATCACTTAGCCTCTTACAGCATTATTCAGTTAACAGTATAAGATACAACTCTCATCAGCCAAGCCAGTTTCAGTATTTTTTTTTTTTTTTTTTTTTTTTTTTTTTGAGATGGAGTTTCGCTCTTGTTGCCCAGGCTGGAGTGCAATGGCGCGATCTCGGCTCACCGCAACCTCAGCCTCCCAAGTTCAAGCGATTCTCTTTCCTTTGCCTCCCAAGTAGCTGGGATTACAGGCATATGCCACCACGCCCGGCTAATTTTGTATTTTAGTAGAGACGGGGTTTCACCGTGTTGGTCAGGCTGTTCTTGAACTCCCAACCTCAAGTGATCTAC
Organism: Macaca thibetana thibetana; assembly: GCF_024542745.1. Lineage (NCBI taxonomy): Eukaryota > Metazoa > Chordata > Mammalia > Primates > Cercopithecidae > Macaca > Macaca thibetana. The sequence continues at coordinate 21,888,217 of NC_065587.1, forward strand.
CTGCCTCGGCCTCCCAAAGTGCTGGGATTACAGGTGTGAGCCATCATGCCCAGCTGTCCTTCCCTTCCTAAAACCATGGGAGACGGAAAGAAGTCTGGAAGGAAGAATTTTTTTTTTTTTTTTTTTTTTTTAAAACAGAGTCTTACTCTGTCACCCAGATGGGAGTGCAGTGGTGTAATCTCAGCTCACTGGAACCTCCACCTCCCAGGTTCAAGTGATCCTCCCACCTCAGCCTCCTGAGTAGCTGGGACTACAGGCCTGCACCACCACGCCTGGCTAATTTTTGTATTTTTAGTAGAGACGGGGTTTCACCATGTTGGCCAGGCTGGTCTTGAACTCCTGACCTCAGGTGATCTGCCCGCCTTGGCCTCCCAAAGTGCTGGAATTATAGGCGTGAGCCATGGCGCCCAGCCTGGAAGGAAGAATATTAACTCAAAGCCAAAAAACAAAACTGGATTTCAATTAAACTTTGGACTTCTTAGGCTACACTAAGCATTAAAACAATTCAAACTGGTAAGTTATAGGCAATTATTAGAAAAATAAAGATTTTATATATACATCCTTTTGTATCACATAGCATATTATGCAACTTTCAGAGGATTTAAAAGCAATTGTCACACAATAGTCAAGTAGAGAATATTTAACGAGATACCTAAAATAAGGCAGCTAACTTTCTATAAGACTTGAGTGCCTTCATTTTATTACTTAGCAGACAGGAGGCAGATACTAATACTTATATGGTAGGAAAGTGCTGTTTGATGGGTTAGAAAGTGACAGAATGACAGGAAGCATCAGAGCACACCCCAGATTGCAGATGTGTCAAAGAACAGATGACGGAGCGGAGGCAGGAAAGCTCTGATGTGGGGAGGGGGGTGTGGGAATCTTTCCCTCTCTTCTTTCAGGAACCTTGACTCTGAGCTCTTGGCTCAAGGCAGCCGATGCAGAGAAATGCCCCACTTACCCAGTTTGTTGGTCTTGCAGCTGCATCACAATCTGCAGTTGCCCTGTTTGTTGTGTTTGTGTTTACTTGCTGGTTGTCTGTGTCTCCTCTACTGACCAGGAGCCCCATGGGGGCAGTGAACTTGTCTACTTTAATAAGTACTGTATCAGCAGCGTCTAGCACACTGCTTGGGATATAGGCGGTGCTTAATAAGCATGTGAATGAATTCCAAAAACAGAGTCTGTATTTTACACTGAGCTACAAAAGGGAGATACTTACTCAAGCTCACTATGTCCAGGCTACCTTTAAGTGCAGCTAGGAGGCTGAAGCACCTCTGCTTTCTGTCAAACACGGAGTGGCAGGGAGATGGTGTGTAAGCCTAGCTTCTGAGCAGCTGCAACTGCTGAACTGTTCTTGGTTCAGGGGTCCCACCTACATCGGGAATCACATCATCCAAGCCTGCACTACAACTCCTGCACGTCAGGGGGCTGCTGCCACTCGGGGAACCAGTGGGGACATTCAGGGGATAAATGAGTGACTTCAGATGACTGAACAACATCAAATATGACACTAAGTGAGGGGGTAAGGGGTGAGACATGACCCCAAAGCAAGAAAACCATCAGTGACAATTAGAGTAACATGTCTCAGCTCTTCCTGAGGACAAGATTTTGGCTGGGATCCTCACTGCTGTCACTGCAACACTCGGAATGGCTGTGTGACTTTACAGCAGTGACACAGAAATGACCAGGACAGATGAAAAAAATCCAGGGAAAAGCTATTTAGGGGATAATATTGAGACTATTTAGACTTTCATAATGTTTTTCTCTGAACGCAGACATTTTTAGCACTATTAGCAACGTAAAGCCATCCTGGGAAAGGCTACCACCAATATTCTGTGAGGCCCATGGTTGCTTATGTTAGAGTATTGTGCCCAGCCTAACCAGTCCTCCAGGTCTACCCCATTCAGTGCCTCATGTTAATGAAGCAGCAATGCCAAAAATCCAGTATTATTTAATTTACTCCATATAATCACGCTTTTATGGCCTATACAGGTAATCTAAAAATCTGTGATAGAATCTGGTTCTTGATATCTGAGTCCCCTTCCAAAGCCACTATCATAAATTTAGCCAGGAACGAGTCAAGCTGTTCATTAGGTACAAGTGCAAGTTGACATCCAAATTATCAGGGACCCTCTCCTAACACCATTTTGGTTGGATACAGCTTTAAATTAGCTATAACTGTAACTTGGCAAAGATTTTCAATAATAACAAAGGGTAAAAATTGCCACCATATTTTGCCATTTAATCAGCACATGTTCTAAGGAGCCAAGGAATAAAATCAAAGACAAAAGGGTAATGTGTTGTCTTGCCTTATCTTTTTAGAGGGATCAATGTTGCATCTACAAACCCAGTTCTCTTTTTAGTCCTGGATGTACCTGTTTCCCAATGACTTTAAGTGGTTTCTAGAAGCTTCATTGAAAATTAAACTAAGAAGCTGGAACACGGGAAGTTACTAGCATGGAAGGGATAATCTTCATAGTCATCATTTTGCCCGACAGCAAACAGAATGGGCCATTTTTCTCCAACTGAAGCAGCCTGACCACAAGCAGAGAGCTGAAAAAGAAACATCTTGGGATTCCCTGAAAGCTAACTTTAGACAGCATGAGCAAGCTGAAGATTTCTGGGAAGTAAATGCAGCAGACCTATTTGTCAAGCATGTGGCAACCAGGAATGGGTGGCTCTTCAACAACACTGGGCTTCCCAACAAAGAGGGGGTAGGAGCAGACTATTGGTCAGGAACCTGTCAGTCTGTCATGCAGAACTGTATCACCTACCATCTATAGGCTTAAGTAACTCAAAGGACAGAACTGATGAGAAGAGCAGGAGGTCTGAAGCTAACCTGGGACGGAGCCATGGCTAGTGTCTGTAGCTTAGCCCCTTCCCCTGAGTCTCAATGTATTCATCTTTAAAGCAGGATATCAACCAGCTCACAGAGTTGTAAATATTAAAGATGATTCTCTCTGGACAGAGCCCAGCCTGAGACTCAGTATGGAGTCATGGTTAGGGAGAAGCATCCTTCCTATGTTAGACTAAAAAATGTGTAATTCCCCTTCAGAAGTTTTTGAAGTCACTTAGACACAAGCATCCTGTAGTAAGCTGCGAATTTAACAACAAGTAAGTTAACAGCCCTCGATGGGGGCCCTTCCTACACCTACCAATGTGAAGGATGCTGAAAGGTAAGTCCTTTTCACTTCAGTTATCCACAACTATCTAAAACTGATTCTATCATTCACTGACCAGCTCGATACTTTGGGCCCAGAGAGCTCTACTCAACTGCCCTTTCCAGGGCCAAAGAGAAATGAAATTGAGCAGAATCATCAGTTCTAAGACCCTGAGGATCAATGATGCACCCACAACTGGATCAATGATGCACCCACAACAAAACACTGGCGTGGGCAGATTCTCCACACATGTGATACTTCTGGATGTTTTGAGAACTAAGGTGATCAATTTGAAAGAGAGCACAGTCCCTCTGCCTCACTGTTTAGATCCAATAGTGAAGACCCAAACGGAAGGCTGAGGAGATAAGAGGGCTCCACACCCATTCAATTGGACCTTGGCCCTAGTGCCTCAGAGCTATGGTTCTCTTACTGCTTTGCATTTTGTTCACACTGCTGTTCTCCTTTGGAAGTTAAGAAACTTCACTTGCACTCTAAGCACGGATTTGAGTGTCTCATGGGGCGGGGGCAACATAAGATCCAACTTGGCCAGCAACTTCAAACGACTTGGCCAATCCAGGTGACCCAGCCGCTCCAGCCCAGACCAAGGCTTTTGTTTTGGATTAGGCTGGTTGCGGGGTCCCCCGGCTGTGGTGGGCCCACATTGTCAGCTTGTTGCTTCTTTCCCAAAAGAGGATCTTGTTACAAAGAGAAGCTGGAAATTTCTTTGCACACAAGCAGAGACATGGTGGCCCTGCAAAGGCCCCAGGGTAAGGATTAAAGAAAAACAAAATAGAAACCCTTCCATCTCTAATTAGGGTCTTCATTTGCCAAAGTGCCATTCCCCAGCAGGAGGATTTACATTCAGGCTGTTGCTTGGAGTTACTTGGAAAACGTCTCCCAGCAGGTTGGTTCCTCAGTTCAGGCTCCTTTGAGCCAACAGTTTCTGGTTACTTGGAGGAGAGCTGCCTGCATATTGTTTTAACTGGCCTAGCTTCTGCAGCCAGCTTAGCTGTGTGAACAATCTCCCATTCAGAAACTAAAGATAAAAGCACAGTTTGGTTGAAAAATCTTTTTTATTTTTTTAATTTTTTTAAACTTGCGAATTACAGGTTTCGGAGCTAGCATTATTTCTCTCATACTCAAGAGTGTTTTTCCCCCCTCTGCCTTTGGTTCTCTGCCAGCCAAGGCTGCATCCTGGAGTTCGGCCAGCCGCCAGTCCCCACTTCCTTGCCATTCACACCATGGGGCTGGTGGCAGCTGGCCATGGAGATGGACAGGAGCACCCCATTTGTAAGAGGTTGACCACAGAATAATATAGCCAGCCTGCTGGACCCCTGCAGCCAGCCTAGGGCACCTTTTGTATACTTCCTCATCATTCTTTGTATTCACAACAGCATTTTTTCTTGCACATCAAGACCCCAAGAGCCTAGCCAGGGAAGCAAGAATTCTTTTCCTTTCTGAAATTCTTAGGGCAAACAGTAAATTATAAACCAAGGCTGTGTAGGAAGATATGTTTGTGTAACCTTCTATTTGTTTAAAACAAAAAAAAGGTAGATTAAGATGAATTAAGGAACAAGCACAAAAAAAGACGAGACACCGAAAGCACAGGTGACAAAAGAAAAAATGGATAAAGTGGGCTTCATTAAGAGTAAAAACTTTTGAGGCCAGGTGTAGTGGCTCACGCCTGCAATCCCAGCACTTTGGGAGGCTCAGGCGGGCGGATCACGAGGTCAGGAGATCGAGACCATCCTGGCTAACATGGTGAAACCCCGTCTCTACTAAAAGTGCAAAAAATTGGCTGGACGTGGTAGTGGGCGCCTGTAGTCCCAGCTACTCGGGAGACTGAGGCAGGAGAATGGCGTGAACCTGGGAGGCACAGTTTACAGTAAGCCAAGATCGTGCCACTGGACTCCAGCCTGAGCGACAGAGTGAGACTCCGTCTCAAAAAAAAAGAAGAGGAAAAAGATCTGGAGATAGTCAGTGATGATGGGGGCACAGCAGAGTGAATGTGCTTAAATAAATGCCACTGAACTCGTACACTTAATGGTAAAGCTTATATAATGTATATTTTACCATCATTTTAAAGAGAAGAGAGAAGATTCAAGGAGAAAGAATTAGGACTACAGAGGTGGGGAAATGAGAGCCCTGTTCGTTTTTTTATGTTTCCTGGGCAACTTCTACCAAGTCCCACTTTAGTTCATGTATACAGAAATCCTCTTGGATTTTAAGTTTTAAGGCCTCTAATACATTACCAAGTTTTATTCGTCTCTTTTACTTAAATTGCCACAGAACAGTAATATACAGCAATATCATAGAAATGACCAGACTGGCAATCTATTTCGAGGCCTAAGCACATCCTGTTCCCTCCCTCCACTGCGCACTACTCTTCAGCATGCCTCTTTTTTTGAATTTATTTTTTCAAACTCTACTCTTATGACAGATTATTCTGCACGCCTCATTATTTATGCACTCCCTGGAAATGCCTTCCTTATCGAGGGGACCTTCTCCTGCCTGCTAAAACCATCATGCCCAGTCAAGTTGCTCTTTTTGACTGGCTCTGGGATAACGCCACACATGTTATTTCTGCTCCTGCCAGTCCCACTGCTGGAATTTCCTTTTTCGTCTCTTCCCTACCCCAAACCCAGCCAGTCTTAAAAGTTAAGTTTCATCTCTTCTGTGAAGTCGTCCCTGCTGACAACTATTGGTCCAGAGAGACTTTTAGGAAAAAAGGATGTCTAAGCCAAGACCTGAAGGATCCTGTCCTGATTCCCTCCTCACAGTGGCCCTGCAGTACCAAGGAGGGATGTTGGAGTGCTGTGGGCACTGCAAAGCTGCTGCTGAACATCAAGGGACCAGGGAAACCAGAGCAAAAAAAGAGTTTGGATAGCTCTAGTTCTGAGACACAAGCTAAATTTAACATCCTGGACATGTCCACACCTTAAATTACAAACCCTAGCCCAACAGCAGTATAAATCTTCTTAGTTCACAAGAAAAGAGTAATTGGCTACGTAGATTATCACAGCCACAGAATTTAAACAAGAGAACCGCATTAGAGAATCAACTGTGAGTGGTACGAGATGTCCAACTTCCCTAGTCCTTCTGGTTAAAGCTGCCAACAAGGATAGTTGTTGGTGTTACCAATGAAAAAAACCAACAATCTTCTGAAAAACCACGAATTAAGTCAAGATCTATCACTAATGCACTCTCCACACGCACAGGTGTGAATGAGTCCTAGGCCATCTCCTCCCTCTCCCTATTAAGGAAAACAGAACTTATTCATTCAGCCTTGAAGTTAGACGGCCTTGATGCTGAGGAGAAAGGAAAGACATAAAACCCAAAAAAGTTCGAGTGAATCAGAACTTCAAGCCCCTCTTTCCTAGTCTCTTCAAGACACACATCTGCATCTAAAATGGTCAAAGTAAATCATGCCACCATTAACTTCTGCAGGTCATGTCAGATAAAAGAATCTTAGGAAAGTTGGCTCAGAGCATGGAATAAGTGAAACCATCACCCTCAGGGAGAGCACAAACAGGGTCATCAGCAAACCTGTTCCCCAGGGGAATCCACAGCCATGGCCCAATGCTCTGAAATGTGTGGCTGTGGTGCCCTGGCCAGACTGAACTATTCAGGATCTTCTACGCTCACTAGTAAGAATACAATCTGCTTATCAAACAAGACACAGTGATGATGACATTTTTGAACACAGATTAATTGTGCCACCCTCTCTCATTTCCTTCCTCACTGTTTGAACATACAAATGAGAAAGGTACAATTTCAGGTAACTTTGCAAAAAGGAAATAGAATTTCTATGAAAGGGGCAAACTGACAAAAGAAAAAGGGGAGAGATATGATAAAAATATTACAAAAGGGAAAGATCGGGAGCAAATTAAAAGCTACAGGAGAGGTTTGTTTTCTAGAGATGAGGTCTTGCTTTGTCACCCAGGCTGGAGTACAGTGGTGCAATCACAGCTCACTGCAGCCTCAAACGATCCTCCTGCCTCACCTCCTGAGTAGCTGCACTACAGGTGGGTGCCACCAGGCCCAGCTAGTTGAAAAGAAAAAATTTTTTTTTGTGCAGACAGGGGTCTTGCCATGTTTCCCAGGCTGGTCTTGAACTCCTGGCCTCAAGCGATTCCCCTGCCTCGGCTTCCCAAAGTGCTAGGATTACAGGTGTGAGCCACCGTGCATGACCTGAACAAGATAATTTCGGTGGGATGTTTTGTTCACTTATTAGGTTCCCAAGTACCCAAATGATGAGAAACCAGGTACCTAAATTTAACCAAACTTTCCCCCTAGAATCCATTCAAAGTAATCCCAAAACCACCGGTAGGTACCCCTGTGAAGCCCATTCACTGGAGCCAGGGGCCTGTGCTCCCACCCACCTCTGCCCAGACCAGCTGCATGACCACACACATTATTCAAGTCATTCTGTCCCCTCATCCCTGCATTAGCAGCAAAATGATCATCTGGTAACAATTCTCTCCTAGGATACTGTAAGGATTTCAGATAATGTGTGAAAACGCCTGGCACACAGTAGGAATGCAATCATGACACCTGTTTTATGGTAACCAGCATTTTTCTTCAGTTTGCTTTTCACAGGCATGCCAAATGTACTAACTTTTAGGTCTGTGCATGCATGTTCTAACAGAAAAGCATCTTTGGGATGCTGCGGCTCCTGGGCTAAGACTTTATCAAAACCTACCCTTAAAATGCTACATGTGACCAGAAGACAGATTTTGGTACAACTACGGAAGCTTCAAGTCTGCAAGTTTTAGAAACCTTTTCCAGAAGGATGATGAGTTACAAGTAGGAATTAGAATTAATACCAAATAGGTGCATTTTATTCTAGCAATATAAAGGCACATCTGAAATGGCCCTGAAATTCCCATTACTACACAGAAAGCCATGTAGCAGAACTACTGAGAGTGTCTTCTGCAGGGGGCCACCCACACTCCAACAGCAGCCAGCCTGGAGACTGACAAGGAACCAGGAATGATAAGGAAAGAGAGTATCAGGAGTCAAAGAGCCCAACTGGGCCAGGTGCAGTGGCTCAAACCTGTAATCCCAGCACTTTGGAAGGACGAGGCGGGCAGATCGCTTGAGGTCAGGAGATCGAGACCAGGCTGACCAACATGGTGAAACCCCATCTCTATTAAAAATACAAAAATAAGCCCAAGGTAGATATTAATATTGTGAGCTCCAAGCTAGGGCAGCAGGCTTTGCATCTAAAACATAAGCTCTTCAGAGGACAGTCTTTTTTTTTTTTTTTTTTTTTTTTTGAGACGGAATTTCACTCTTGTTGCCCAGGCTAGAGTGCAATGGCACGATCTCGGTGCATTGCAATCTCTGCCTCCTGGGTTCAAGCGCTTCTCCTGCTTCAGCCTCCCAATAGCTGAGACTACAGGCATGTGCCACCACACCCAGCTAATACTGTATTTGTAGTAGAGATGGGGTTTCTCCATGTTGGTCAGGCTGGTCTTGAACTCCTGACCTCAGGTCAGACCTCAGATCCACCCACCTCGCCTCCCAAAGTGCTGAGATTGAAGGTGTGAGCCACCGTGCCCGGCCTGACAGTCACCTTTTAATTCCAGTGTCATCATATAGCAGCCCTCCAAGATCAATAGATCATTGACTCTCTCCAGTCAGATGTGAGAGGCTTCATTCCCCTGCATTATTCAACAAATAAGCAAAGCCAAATTTCAAGCCTGATGGGCAACTGCTTGGGCATCCTTAGCCCTGGAAGAGTAAATGGGTACCACCCTCACCACTCCAGCTGCAGGGAGAAGAAGCCCAGAGCCAAGTGCTTCAATTCCATTCTCTGCTGACCCAAAAGACGTGGGTCTTCTTCCTCCTCTCCTCCTACGTCAAACCAGCCCATCTCTTTTCCTACAAGGGGCTTAGGCTTTGCTCTTTTCTTAAATTTCAGAAAGGTCCCTAAAGAGAGGAATATGAGGAAAGTTAACACTCTCTCACCAATCTATAAGCTCTACATCTCATAAAAATCTACAAGTAGGCATGTGGGGACTGATGTGCCACAAGTGTGTGTGCATCCACATGCTCTGTTGAGGAATATTTCTGTGAGGCTGCACAGCCTTGCTTGGCAAAGGCAAGGTTTTCCTCCTGGCAAGTGAGGGTCAGAGGCCTGGCTTGGAGGAGCCGCTTATTGTGAGCCCGCCTGGGGCAGGCAGCAGCGAGTGCTGGGAGGGGAAAGGTTCCCTTTGAAGCACATGGCGCTAAGAGCTTCCCAGTGACCATGGAAACAGGCGCAGTGGGTTCCTAGCCTGAGAACCAGGGAGAGCAGCCGTGATTCAAACACAAAACACACACAAGGTCTGAAAAGCAGAGACAAGAGGGGCCAGAGTGAGGGGCAGGCAGTCCCTGGCTGGCAGGAACTGAGCGGCTCCCTGGTAGGAAAATCCGGCCAATGAAGCCGAGCAGGTTCACGGGGTTTCCTTTTCATTCCCGAAGCTTTCTTCTTGCTCTGTCCCTGCCCCTCGGGTCCTATTCAGCACCTCATCAGATCAGTAGAGTCGGGCCTTTGGCTGGCCTGTTGGCAGCGGGGACTGGAACCGGGCGGGAGGTGATCAAAGGAGCCGCCACTGCAGCCGCCACCCGCCCTCCTCCCTCCTCCGCCCGCTCTCCCCAGGATGAGGCCCTGCCAAGGTGATCCAGGGGAAGCCACTGGGGGAGGGCGAGGAAGAGAGGCAGTTCTCTGATGTCCGCCTTTCTGTTGAAGAGACACAAAGCACAGCTTGAAAGGAGACATGCCACTAGCTGGTCAGAGCTCCTTCCTTCTGAGATGTCTGTTCTTAAACCAGGTGACAGAGGGGCCACCTAGACTGGTGTGCTTGGTGTACACTTGAGATGCCCAGATTCTGCTGCTTTTGGGTCTTCTTTCATAGCTGTCTGCCTCCCAACCCTTGAGATAGATGAAGTTTCAGAGACTGAAAAAGTGTCTCTTGTTATCTGAGAGTATCTGACACACTGTGCCTCCTAACTTCAGGGTTACAATTTAACGGGGGAGAAAAAGTTATCGGGCTTCCTTTCAGCAAGGAAGAGGAAGCAATATGACTAAAGTCTGTTAAGAAGGAAAGATCCTCCACTTGCTGATGAGTATATTTTCTCTTGGGTCAGACTGAATCAAAGTCAAACGACGTCCTATCTGGCTCAGGGCCAGGATCAGCAAGAGAAGCAAGCCCACTTCTCAGCCGGGCCTTGCTGTTGACAGCAGGGCAGGCTTCATCCCTGACCAGCGTCTCTTGAGGAAAGCAGTGTTTGGACAAGCCTGTAATTCGAGAAGCCCGTTAGGTGCATGCTTCTTTTCTTACCTTTGTTGGGTTGCCAAAATATTTACTTGACTTTTTAACTCCAAATCTCTGAAACACACCTGGATTGCCCAAAACAGGCAATTTTCTTGTTTTCTGTTATTCATAAAAGAGAGCCCAACCTAAGCAAAGATAGAGGGATTGGGGTATGCAGGGGGCTGGTAAGAGATCCAGGTTTATATAATTCAGTCACTTTTTTTTTTTTGAAACAGGGTCTTGCTTTGTTGCCCAAGTTGGAGTAGTATGATCACCACCCACTGCAGCCTCCACCTCCCAGGCTCAAGCCTCCCACTTCAGCCTCCCGAGTAGCTGGGAGCACAGGCATGCACCACCACACCTGGCTAATTTTTTAATGTTTTGTAGAGACAGGGTCTCACTATGTTGCCCAGGCTGGTCTCCAACTCTTGAGCTAAAGAAATCCTCCTGCCTTGACTTCCCAAAATGCTGGGATTACAGTTTGCCTTTAGTCACTTCTTAAGAGATGGGTGCATATTGTTTTGTCTTTTTTGTGTGTTTGTTGAGGAGGGGGGTATTGCAGGGTACTGTGGATTGGTAAAAGCAATTCTACAGGCAATCCTTTTGCAAAACAAATGGATTCTATTTTGACCTTTAGTGAAGAGTCAATTTCCATGCCAAGTAAAACTTCTGTGTGGTAGTCAACTCTATTTATTTTATTTTGAAAAACATAATCATGGCCAGGCGCGGTGGCTTACGCCTGTAATCCCAGCACTTTGGGAGGCCGAGACGGGCGGATCACGAGGTCAGGAGATCGAGACCATCCTGGCTAACACGGTGAAACCCCCTCTCTACTAAAAACACAAAAAATTAGCCAGGCGTGGTGGTGGGCGCCTGTAGTCCCAGGTACTCGGGAGGCTGAACCAGAAGAATGGTGTGAACCCGGGAGGCGGCGCTTGCAGTGAGCCGAGATCGCGCCACTGCACTCCAGCACTCCATCCTGGGCGTCAAGCGAGACTCCATCTCAAAAAAAAAAAAAAGAAAAGAAAAAATAAAAACATAATCATGATATAAAAGCCAATTGCGTTATATCTGCAGAGAGACTGAATATCTTATAACAGGAAAAATGGGGTGCTAAAACATCAAACAAAATTTGGACTGTTTCAGATGAATTTCATGTGATAGAAGAGACCCAAAAATAAGTGCGATTTTTTTCTTTTCTTTCCTTGGTGCTTCTGGTGTTATGAAAAAGAACGTGGGAAATGGTCTCTGGTCTAGTTAGTGTGAAACCACTGCATAAGCATCTCCCCTGCCACGTGCGCCTGTCTATCAGCTCCCATTTCTGCCAGGCACTTTCGGAAGCACATGCTTGCCAAGGCTGAATGGCCTGGAGTCAGACCTTCCAGACAGGCTGTGGTTTATGGGTAGAACTCAACAGAAGGTCCCTGCACTGCCTGTTGCTGCTGTTCTTAGGAGCGCAGATCCTGGTTAAGGATACCCATCCCACAAAGACAACTACATCCCCTTCTGAGAATAAGGGCCTGGCCATCAGTTAGGGCAATTATTTTCAGTCTGGTGCGCATCAGCAAACCTTTGAGAGAAAAATTAATTTGGAAACATTTTTTTTAGATCTTTAACATTATAAAATGGAACCTTGGAGTTGTTCTCTTTTCAAATGCACCGAAAGTGCAGCAGGGGTGGGAAGCTTACTGACAGCTGTCACTTGCCTACATCCTTTCCACAGCATTAGGTTTCAAAATGGCACCTCTAGTACCTTTATTTTGATAAGCTGTCTTTTATCTTCTCTAACTTAGATTTGATGGACTATAACTTTAAGCCCATAAGAAATCGGGCCCTCCCTAAGGCTGGTCAGCAGCAGCATGTTCATTCATGGGTACTTTCTGGGATTGTAGGAAATAGCAGGCCAGTCTCTTCCAGAACCATCGTTAGCTAAAAACGGGAAGAGATTAGGCAGTGGCTCTCCTATCTTTCCACATTTTTAACCAGCCACTCTGCTATTGAGCTGGACCTGAAGGACTCCTGACTATCGGTATACATAAGGATCTACCATCCTCTTGCCAATGGCTATATAGAGACTTTTGTGGCTCAGATGTCCCAGGTGAAATCAAGGGATCTTGCTTTAAGGCAGGTCAGGATAAGGACAAGTAACGAAGAGAGAGGAACACTTCTAGACCCTCTATTAATTTAAAAGCTTTTGAAGAGAAAAAGAGAATTAATTATTTTTAGGAATCTCAGAAGGACCTTAAATACATGACCATGAAAAATATTACAATAAGGACAACTGGCAAATCTCAGTGACAGAATGTGCCTGCCAATGGTTCCAATGGTTTCTTAGATATGACACAAAAAGCACAAGCAACCAAAGGAAAAATAGATAAACCAGACTTCATCAAGATTAAAAACTTTTGGCCAGGCACGGTAGCTCACACCTGTAATCCCAGCACTTTGGGAGGCCGAGGTGGGCAGATCATTTGAGGTCAGGAGTTCAAGACCAGCCTGGCCAACATGGCGAAACCCCGCCTCTACTAAAAAATACAAAAATTAGCTGAGCGTGGTGGTTCACGCCTGTAATCCCAGCTACTCAGAAGGCTGAGGCTGGAGAATCACTTGAACCCAGGAGGCGGAGGTTGCATGCCACTATACTCCAGCCTGGGCAACAGAGCGAGACTCCATCTCAAAAAAAAAAAAAAAATTAAAAAATCTTGTGCTTTAAAGAATATCATCAAGAAAGTGAAAAGATATCCCACACAATGGGAGAAAATACTTATAAGTAATGTATCTAACAAGGGACTTATGTCTAGAGCAGATAAAGAACTCTTATAACTCAATAAACTTAATAATAAAAGCAAAAATTAGCCAATTAAAAAAATAGGCAAAGCTTTGGGAGACCAAGGCGGGAGGATCATGAGGTCAGAAGTTCCTGACCAACCTGGACAACAGAGCAAGACCCTCTCTCTACAAAAAATAATCTAAAAATGAGCCGAGTGTGGTGGGGAATGCCTATAGTCCCAGCTACTCAGGAGGCTGAGGTGGGAGGATCGCCTGATCCCCGGAGGTTGAGGCTGCAGTGAGCCGTGGTTGCATCAGCCTAGTAGCATCCCACCCCCCTCTCGCTCCCACTCTCGCCATGTGATACATCAACTCCCCCTTTGCCTTCTGCAGTGATTGTAAGCTTCCTGAGGCCCTCACTAGAACCAGATGCTGCAACACACTTCCTGTACACCTTGCAGAACCATAAGCCAATTCAATCTCTTTCTTTATAAATTTCCCAGTCTCAGGTATTCCTCAGAGTAATGCAAATGGAATAATACAGTAACTGAAATAGTAAAATTAAGTTGATGCTATAAATTATAAATTGTAACTATACCTTTACAATTAGGTTATAAAAAATGTTAAGATTTCAATTAAAACTTAAAAAATTAGAAAACACCAAGAAAATGACTATGTTTACAAATAGATGAAAAAAGAAGCTTCTAAAGCTAAAACATTTTAAAATTTAACTTCTAAAAATCAAGCCAAGGTAACAAAAATTCCTTGCATATTTCACATTATTTTCTCTGAGGTTCTTTTATGAATTGATACATTTGTGAAAACCTCTAGTAACAGCTTAATGTGAAATAGTTAAAGGCCACATACCTTTATATATAGTATAAGAAATAGCCCACGTTCTTCAGGCTGACCAGAATTTTATTTAATCCAACAGTGCTTAGAACAACTGTAATGTGTTGAAACTCCTTTATTATTTTTATAACTAGCAAAAATGATGCAAAATTTAAAGCATTTCAGTACCCCCAAAGGAATTGTTTAGACTGTCTCAAACTTAATATTCAGCACAAAAAGCATTAGTCAGACCACAGAGCCAGATGCTTGATTTGGAAAACAACATTACGAAAGCAGAATGGTCCCCTGTACCTTTTATCAAATGAAATATGATGCTTTTGGAAACACATAGGACAGAAGAAAAGTAATTGCACTTCTCTGCAGTCTGAGGTCTTGTGACCAAGGCTCATAGACAAGCTTTCTCCACTGTCCCCTTTCCTTCTGTCTCTACACTCAGAATTTATGTCACCAAGGCTAGGGATGTGGTGCTGTCCTGCACAGGTGCTATACAAGTACACTGAGAGGGAGGGGGAACTCCAGAAACGTCCAGGTTTTCTGGGAGGTTGGTAGACAGAAAACTAATCACATGTAGTCACTGTCATGGTAGTCCTAGCAACCTGAAATGCATTCGAGTGACTGCCCACTGTTGTGGCTGGCATAATGTATGTGCATGGCCAGATGTATATGAGGCCCCCTCTACTTGAGAACAAAAAGCAGATGGGACTTTTGGGCTTGTCTCCAGGAATGAGAGATTCTGGCCAACTAACCTGGTACTGGTACTTCCTCTATCCTTCAAAATGGCCTCTCAAAAGTAGACAAGTTCAGTAGCTTTTTTTTGAGAGTCAGGGGTCTCGCTCTATCACCCAGGCTAGAGTACACTGACACAATCATAGCTCACTGCGGCCTCAAGTGATCCTCCCTCCTCAGCCTCCCAAGTAGCTGACCATGCCCGGCTAATTTTTTTTTCAGTAGCGTTTTTTTTTTTTTTTTGAGACAGAGTCTTGCTCTGTCTCCCAGACTGAAGTGCAGTGGCACAATCTCGGCTCACTGTAACCTCCACCTCCCGGGTTCAAGCAATTCTCCTGCCCCAGCCTTCTGAGTAGCTGGGATTACAGGCACCCACCACCACACTTGGTTAATTTTTTTAAATTTTTATTAGAGATGAGGTTTCATCATGTTGGCCAGGCTGGTCTCAAGCTCCTGACCTCAAGAGATCTGTCCACCTCGGCCTCCCAAAGTGTCGGGATTATAGGCGTGAGCCACCGCATGTGGCTTCGGTAGCTATTTTTGATGGGCTTTTCAGCTGGCCAGTCATACCATCTCTAGTTTTCTGGTTTAGCCTCATTTGTGACCCTTTTTGCATCAAGAGCCTGATTCAATGGATGGGGACAGTGGCAGGGAGGAGTGTCTAGAGCTAGGCTTCTCCCCATCCTGGGAGGTGGCCAGCCGCCTGTGCTCCTCAGCTTGACAGACACATCATTTGTTCTGTTCATTCACTCTATCTTCAAAACTCTCTTAAGCCTCCCAGTGGATCTCAAATAATGGTTTCAGTTAGCCTTTTATAGCTAAAAATGTCTCTGATCTAGTTTTTTAAAAGTATTCTGCTTAATATAGCCTTTTAACCAAGAGGTTAATGGAAGATTTAGGTGTAGATGAAAAGCATCAAATTAAAATTTTGTGACTTTCAAATCATACATACGACCTTAGAAGAAAACTGGTATTCCCTGAGTTTTTCCACTTACATCATCCCAATCTTTTCTTTCCGATCTGATTTCCTTTACTAAGTTTCTTGCTTGCATCCATTTTTAACCAAATACAGGAGATAGCTACCCAAATATTCCTTAAAATAAATATGAAGAGCTTTCCGAACTTCCTCCTCAACAAGAAACTCATCTTGCTCACCTTAGAAAAGGGACTTCCATCTGCTTGGTAGGAGTATGTTTAGAAATTAATAGTGATATTTCTTGAGTATTCACATATTCCAAGAACTTTACATACTTTTTTATTTTTTTTAGATGGAGTCTCGCTCTGTCGCTCAGGCTGGAATGCAGTGGCGCGATCTTGGCTCACTGCAACCTTTGCCTCCCAGATTCCAGCGATTCTCCTGCCTCAGCCTCCCGAATAGCTGGGATTACAGGTGCCCGCCACCAAGTCCGGCTAATTTATGTATTTTTAGTACAGACGGGGTTTCACCATGTTGGCCAGGCTGGTCTCGAACTCCTGACCTCAGGTGATCCGCTCGCCTCAGCCTCCCAAAGTGCTGGGATTACAGGCGTGAGCCACCACGCCTGGGCCATACTTTTTATTTTATTTACTTTTTTAAGAGCCAGGGTCTCACTCTCAGTTTTGTGATTATAGCTCACTACAGCCTTGAACTCCTGGGCTCAAATGATCCTCCCATGTTAACCTTCTGAGTAGCTGAGACTACAGTGTGTGCCACCATGTCCGGCTAATTTTTTTTGTTTTTTTGTTGAAATGAGTTCTCACCTGTTGCCCAGGCTGGTCTGGAACTCCTGACTTCAAGTAATCCTCTCGCCTCCCAAAGTGCTGGGATTATAGGTGTGAGCCACTGTACCCAGCCACATTATTCTTTTTTTAATTATCAGAATTCTCTTTACAGAGGGGGTATGGAGAAACGGAGGCAGAGAGGTTAACCAGCCCAAAGTAACCCAGCTCTTACTGAACAGAACGATCACTTGCACCTCAGCTGTTCAGCTTTAAGATCTAGGCTCTTCGCACTCCTCAAGAGAGATGAATGTGCCAGAGCACCAATTCCCAACAGAACCATAGCATGAAGGCTACCGGGAACCTGTTGTTCATGGCAGGCAATGGGGCAAAGAAAGGAATGAAGGAGGAAGGGGAATTCCACTAGATACCAGTAAGCACCCCCACTCCCACCTCCCAACTCTGACATTTCTGAAGACCAGAAACGTTTCCAGACATTGCTAAGTGTCCTCTGGGGTGAAAATTACTCCCATTTGGAAACAATGTGATAAGAGGACCAGGCTGTTGTCTGGTTGTTTGTTATTAAATGTGGGAAACCGCACAGGTCAGTCCCAAATAGTTGCAGCGTGCTTTCAGGGATGCCATGGCAATCAATAAGCAACAGTCAGGGTGCCCCGTGCTCAGGTACGTGACAAATACCTACTTGTTTCACTGACCAGAGAAGGCCTGGCGAGGCCAAGACCTGTGATGTGGAACAGCTGTGACCAGGTCCATGGGACAGTTAGCCTCTTCCCCTTCCCACAGAAAATCAGACCCAAGGATTCCAGCCCAATCGTCCCTCTTTGAGAATCTCACCACGCAGGAGTGTTTAAGCCGGACTTGGGTTAAAGCCCAGGGCACTCAGGTATCCCAGGAAATACATATCTGTGATCAAAACCCCAAATGAGAATGGTATGTGGAAGGATAAGGCCCCTTGGCCGGGCGTGGTGGCTCACGCCTGTAATCCCAGCACTTTGGGAGGCCGAGACGGGCGGATCACGAGGTCAGGAGATCAAGACCATCCTGGCTAACACGGTGAAACTCCGTCTCTACTAAAAATACAAAAAAATTAGCTGGGCGTAGTGACGGGCGCCTGTAGTCCCAGCTACTCAGGAGGCTGAGGCAGGAGAACGGTGTAAACCCGGGAGGCGGAGCTTGCAGTGAGCCAAGATCGCACCACCGCACTCCAGCCTGGGCCACCGAGCAAGGCTCCCTCTCAAAAAAAAAAAAAAAAAAAAAGGATAAAAAGAATAAAGCCCCTCATCCCCACAACATCTACATGACTTGTAAAAAACTCTGTAGCTTTACCCAAGTTCCTGTCTCAAGTAAAGACCCATCCAGGTAAGCTCTGTTCTGTGTCAAGGCTGAATGTTATATCCCAATGCAAGCAGCAAAGATATTGAGATCTTCTTCACTGAAGTTCTTCAAATTCACTGTCTGGTTGTTTGTTATTAAATGTGGAAAACTGCAACCCATTGGTTTTACTCAAATTACTAACACTTCAGAACCAACATTCTTTTGGCCCCAGTACTGCAGAACAGAATAGCTCACCTTTACTCCCTGTATCGTCCTCTAGTTTCTGTTCATTTCCACTAATTTTATAAAAGGGTTTCTCTAACCCAGTTAAGCTCTCTGAGATCATCTTTACAGTGGGGCCATAATGCCAGCTCAATGAACTCAGATTACAGGTCTCCTTTCACATTCTCAAAAATGATTCAGAAACCCAAGAACTTCTGATTTGGTTTTATCTATTGATATAAATTAGGAATTATAATCTGAGAAATCTTTAAAACACAGAATATACAGGCACACATTCCATTAGTTGTCAGAGTGATGAAGTCACTAATTTTTTTTGTATTTTTAGTAGAGATGGGGTTTCACCGTGTTAGCCAGGATGGTCTCAATCTCCTGACTTCGTGATCCACCCGCCTCGGCCTCCCAAAGTGCTGGGATTACAGGTGTGAGCCACCGCGCCTAGCCTTGGATTTCAATAAGTTTTATTTTCCTGTCCTCCATCCACTTTGTCATGAAGAGAGGATAACAAAAGTCTGTCTTCCCTTCCCCAAAATTCTCTATTTTGGGAGTTATTCTTTGAAATATAAGTAGAAAATTTCCCCAGGGCAGCCTGATGCACAAAGAAGGGTTTGGTCTCTGTCCTCATTGTACTGTACCTAGATTATCCATAACCCTCCCTGGGAATAACATTCTATGGGATGCAGGGCTTGCTTTCCCCCAGGATTCAGTAACATCAGTCACTCACTTCTTTCCTGGAGCAACTATGCTCCATCACTTAAGGAAAAAAAAAAATGCTTATTTTTTTTTATACCCACTGCCCTCAACTTCCATATATTATGAAATGATTTAAGTAATACCATTGTTTTTGTAACTGCGGTAAAATATACATAACATGAAATTTGCCACTGTAATCATTTTTAAGTGCACAGTTCAGTGGCATTAAGCATATTCACGCTGTCATCCAACCATGACCACCACTCATCTCCAGTACTTTTTCCTCTTCTCAAATGGAAGCTTCATACCCATTAAACAACTCCCTTTGTCCCTTACCCCACCCCAGGAACCACCATTCTACTTTCTGTCTCTACGTATTTGACTCCTTAAATAATACCATTTTGAGTGATAAAAGGAACTGAAGGGGCCGGGAGCGGTGGCTCATGCCTGTAATCCCAGCACTTTGGGAGGCTGAGGTGAGCGGATCACCTGAGGTCGGGAGTTTGAGACCAGCCCTACCAACATAGAGAAACCCCGTCTCTACTAAAGAACAAAAAACAAAAATAAGTTATCCGGGCGTGATGGCGCATGCCTGTAATCCCAGCTACTCAGGAGGCTGAGGCAGGACAATCGCTTGAACCCAGGAGGCGGAGGCAGCAGTGAGCCAAGATTCTGCCATTGCACTCTAGTCTGGGCAACAAGAGTGAAACTCCGTCTCAAAAAAAAAAGGAACTGAAAGACAATAAGGGAGGGAGAAAGGAACAGAAGATGGACAATAAGAGTCACCATTTGGTTTAGTGCTTTTGGTTGTGCCAGGAATGTGATCAACACTTGATATACATTATCTCCTTTAGGGGCTGTTCCCATCTAAACACGCAGAGGGGTTAAGTGACTGCAGGAGCTCACAGAGCTTAGAAGGCTTGGGGCTGAGTGCGGTTGGCTCATGCCTGTAATCCCAGCACTTTGGGAGGCAGAAGGATTGCTTGAGCCTAGGAGCCTGTTGCCTGGATAATATATTGAGACCCTGTCTCTACAAAAAAAAATTTTAAACTAGCTAGGCATGGTGGCCCACACCTGTAGTCCCAGCTACTTGGGAGGCTGAAGTGGGAGGATTACTTGAGCCCGGGAGTTTGAGGCTGAGTGAGCCATGATCATGCTACTGCACTCCAGCCTGGGCAACAAAGCAAGACCCTGTCTCAAAAAAGGGTTAGAACTGGGGTTGGAACCTGTGTTAGTATGATGACTAAACCCAAGTCTTAACCCTTACATGGTCCCCCTCCCCCAACCACTTTGAAAAGTCAAGCTTCCTTTGACTCTGTTCTCTGTCTTCTGGTGATTTTGATTACCAGAGTCTGTATTTGTGCTTTGCAAAGAAGTTCCCAAGACACTGAGGGCTGGACGTGGGTTAGTGGGCTGACCATATGGTTCAATTTTCCATCCACCCCTCGTACCTTGGTTTCCCCGCTGCTTATCAGAAGAGCCGGATTAAAAACCAGCTCTCCTCCCTCTCAACATAGTTTTCCACCTTCCCATGCTGTTGGACATGTTGCTTCTACATTTCACATTTGCCTAAATGTGTAAACAGAGAAAGGAGAGATGGCAAACATGAAGAGCCCTCAGTAATTTCACTGGCTTGAACCCCGCTAAAGCATTTAAAAGAATAGATGTCTGGGTCCACTGGGTTCCTCAAAACATCTAGTGGCAGAGTAACTTGATCTCTCTGCAACCAGAATAGATGCCACTACCAAGCGAACATTCCCAGAACACAGATCCTACAATACCCGCTCTTTTGTCAGAAGCCTTCAGTGGCTCCCAGTTCTTTAGAGAATGAACACTAAACTCTTTAACTTGAGAGCCTCTTCCTTCCGCAGCAGCTTTCAATGCTCCTTGAAGAACATCTTGCTCCCTTTTCTTCTGCCCTGTTCTGGAGATTCTTTTCCTACCTCATCCTGTCTCCTCGTACCTTTGTCTTACACAACTCCCCCTCTGTAAACCTGCCCAACTCCTCCAGTCCACGTGGACTCACTTTTCACTCACCACAATCTCTCTCTGTGTTCAGGGGAAGAAGAGGATTTGATTCTACGTAGTACATATAGACCGTGAGTTCCTTCCAACCGAACCTTCTCTGAATGACTCAGAGATAGACTGAGGACATCGCCCACAAGCTCATGATCACATACATGACTTAGTGACTGCAGGGGCCTGCTATGAGGATGGCAGCCCAGCACTGCCTGCCACCAGCTCTCTTCTGGAGAACACATCTCCCCCTTGCTCCCTACCCATGGCAGCGCAGCCCCTGGGGCACAGTTGACTAGCCTAAGGATGAACCCCCAGTCCAAGATGGGCCAATGAATCCCTTTTCTGGAATTTTTCAGACTCAAAACCCAGAGAGTTCAGGCCCAGGGATACTGGGGGGCTGTGTCTCCTACCAAATGGGGAGTGAGAGAATACAGCAGATGCATGGATGGAGAAGACTTGAGGAGGGGGCCGCTGGCATCCAAGCCCTGGAGTCAGCTGCTGTGCAAGGGCATCAGTACCCCTGTCATGGGTTCTGTGACACAGCCCAGAATCCTCAGAGCAAATTCCTCTTTCTGCTCAACAGAGCTCAGGCTGAGTTTCTATTATGTGGAACTAACAGTTTTAACCAAGCCTGTGACTACTAAAAGGCATCTGATTTCTTTTCTTTTTGGGGGGGCTAGGGGTAGTGGGGGCGGGAAGAGGGAGAGAAACAGGGTCTCACTCTATATCCCAGGCTATAGTGCACTGGCATGATCATGGCTCACTGCAGCCTCGAACTCCTGGGCTCAAGCGATCCTCTTGCCTCAGCCTCCTGAGTAGCTAGTACTACAGGCGTGTGTCACCATGCCCAGCTTATTTATTTATTTATTTTTATTCTTTTGTGGACAGGAGGTCTCACTATGTTGTCCAAACTGGTCTTGAACTGCTGGCCTCAAGCAACTCTCCTGACTCAGCCTCTCAAAGTGTTCAGATTACAGGTGTGAGCCACCATGCCCAGGTGAGCATCTGATTCTTACTTAGAAAAACTGGCAAAGACAAAAGGAGGCAAAGAGAAGAAAGGGTTGTTTTTTTGTTTTTTGTTTTCTGACAGAGTCTCGCTCTGTTGCCCAGGCTGGAGTGCAGTGGCATGATCTCAACTCACTGCAAGCTCTGCCTTGTGGGTTCATGCTATTCTCCTGCCTCAGCCTCCCGAGTAGCTGGGACTACAGACGCCTGCCACCACACCCGGCTAATTTTGGGTATTTTTAGTAGAGATGAGATTTCACTGTGCTAGCCAGGATAATCTTGATCTCCTGACCTTGTGATCCTCCCACCTCGGCCTCCCAAAGTGCTGGGATTACAGGTGTGAGCCACCACGCCTGGCCAGAAGAAAGGGTCTTATTTCAGATCTGCAAAGAGAAGCAGAAGGGTCTTATTTCAGATCTTGGCTCTTCTGAGCTATTCAATCTCAGGTTATGTAGAGAACTCTCTAGGACTCGATTTGCTCATGGTAAAATGAGAATCTGGATTGGATCTCAAATTAGCCTTAACAATTAAAGGAGACAGCATAGGTAAAGCTCTCAGCACTCGGCGAGCACCCAATACCTGATGGCTGACTTCTACATGGTCATCCAACATTTCCCATAAGCCAGGCTCTGAGCTAAGTGCTCCATAAATATCTCGTAGACCCCCCACTACAATAACAAAGCCAGCATCAGCCCTGCTGCACAAAGAATGCACCGAGAAATGAAGTACCTTTTCCGAGGTCAGTCAGTCAAGGCTGGGTCTCTGTAATATGACATTCCCTTTCTTGTCCTTTTCTTAATTTCCCCACATTGTACTCTTAAGCCTTGGAGAGAGCTAAAACCATGCCTGTTGATCATGTTGTTTTTCTTTTTCTCTCTCTTTTTTTTTTGTGTGTTTTGGGAGAGAGAAGGTCTCTCTGTTGGCCAGGCTGGAGGGCAGTGGCACAATCTCAGCTCACTGCAGCCTTGACCTCTTGGGCTCAAGCAATCCTCCCACCTCAGCCTCCCAAGTAGCTGAAACCACAGGCGTGCACCACAATGACTGGCTAATTTTTGTGTTGTTTGTAGAGATGGTATTTTGCCATGTTGCCCAGGTTGGTCTCAAATCCCTGAGCTCATGCAATCGGCGCGCCTCAGCCTCCCACAGTGCTAGGATTACAGGCATGAGCCACCATGCCTGGCCCATGCTGTTTTCCAAACCTCTCCCTAAGAATCTTCTCTAACATGGGGTGGTGGTTATGGGGCATTTATTCCGCCATGAGTTACAGAGTCAGGGCAAACCAGGCTTTGCTAGAAACACCAGCACCTCTCATGCTCCCGGCCATGAGACTCTCCACAGGTGAAGCTATTAAAGTCAACCTTCAAAATTCTTAGGAGCTCTATAAGATGCTTAATAAACACTGATTGAATTGGAGGGTTAAAATGCCCGGGACATAAACATAGACTCCTATGATTTGGCGATGGTTTAAGACCCTTACATTGATTGACTGATTGATTGATTGATTGGAGACAGGGTCTTCCTCTGTCGCCCAGCCTAGAGTACAGTGGCACAATCACAGCACACTCCAACCTCCACCTCCAGCGATTCTCCTGCCTCAGCCTCCCAAGTAGATGGAACTACAGGTTCGCACTACCACTCCCAGCTAATTTTATTTTTTTAATAGAGACGGGATTTTGCCATATTGGCCAGGCTGGTCTCAAACTCCTGGCCTCAAGTGATCTGCCCGCCACAGCCTCCCAAAGTGCTGGGATTACAAGTATGAGCAACCATGCCTGGCCAACACCCTTACTTAATAGCAAACTCTAAGAAATGTCAATTTTATTCTATTTTAACTTTTTAGGACTTAAACTGTCACAGGTAACAGAGTCTGTCTTTCAACGCTGTAAGTAGAATCTCTCCAAACTAGAATATCAAAGAAAGATTTTAAATATGATACAGAAGCTCAAAATATTAGAAGAACAAGGAACCCAGAACAGCCTCTTCACATTAAGTACAAGAGAGAGGCTCAGAAAGCTGGAGAGATGTGTCCATGCCTGGTCTGAGGCAGGGTCTGGCCTGGCGCCCTGGCCTGCTGCTCCCCCGTGGGGGCTTGCCCTCATCCCAGCTCTGCCTCCCTAGCTGATCCTGTCTGTACCTCCTCCCACAGAATGGAAAAGAAGAGAAGGAGGGGATCATAAATCATATTTCTCTCATGAGTTTAGAGCGTTCTTTTCTGAGAAGTTCAAAAGCACTCAGTAATAAACCGAGGTGACAAGTTTATGTCTTTTGCTTTTAAAATGAAATTTTATTTGAACTCTTGGAGAGGCATTTACATGTTTTAATTTAGGACATTCCTCTCTTATTTCAAGGTTTCGCCCTGTGGCATTGTCTGTGAGTGGGTGGGTGGGTGAAGAGGGTGGGTGCTGGGGAGGGGGTTAGCCTGTGTCTAGGCCACCCCTCTTCCCCCACAGGCTTTTCCGAATGCCTGGCCCGCCTGCAGCGGACAGAGTCCTCCCTTCGTGGGTCTTCAACAAGTTTCAACATCCACAGGAAGGAGCCCCCACCCTCAAGCTAGCTTGGCTGTTTTCCTCCTATGCCTTTTCTGCCTCTGTCCACTGCCCGCTTTTTCAGAGCCAAGAAATGGATGGAAAATCATGAATTCTGCAGGGACTAAGCTGCGGGAATCACTTTGCCTTCCTTTAACCTATTTTTTTGCTACCAGCCCCTGGGGGCTCAGAAAACAAGAAAACGCAGTTGTCAAAGTTAATGAAATTGAGACTGACAACAAGCACACTTTAAGAAGATGATGAGAGAAAGAGAGAGGGGAGGCAGGAGAGCAAGAGAGGAAGAGACAGAGATCTTGACTCATCGCACCTCCCGCACCGGCCCAGGCTTTAAACAAATGCAAAACTGTCTTTCCTTGGCCCAAGCTTTGTGCTAATGATTTTATTCAGGTGTAAACTCAAAGCCAAACTGCAATGACTAACCATGTGCAAATGCTGCCCGCCATCAGCCTTTCCAGAGAAACGTGGGGGCTGCTGCTTGCAAGCAGGTAGAACCACATGCTCAGCTTCTGGGCCCCTGCATCCAATAAATATTTGGAGAATGAATCAACTTAAGAAGCACTTAATGATTCAATATATGCCTAGGGTTTTTTATTCCCCCTGGCATCACAGGCCAGCAGGCCAAATCATACAAAACTCTCCAAGTAAAACCACTACATGGTTGTTCCAGGCAGAAGAGGAAATAGTTGGGTTCTCCGAGTGACTTCAGCAAGTTTCCCCACCACTAAACCATGGGAGAACTACAGGATGACCCTGTGATCCCTGTTCCAACCCATTTATAGATGCGAGAGACAAAAAGATGGAGCCCCACCAGACTGGGGCAAAGCAAATGAAGCCAAGGAGCCGATTCCTGCATAACAGCAGTTAAAGTACAGGAGAAAATGTTATAATAGGAGCGTAATGCCTACAAGGAAAGCACTGTTCCTACCCTGTAGATGTAGCTGGCATTTCTCCTAGGAAAACACTAAAATATCCTCAAGGGGGTCATTGCTCTCCTACCACCACTAAGCAGCTCTGGCCAATTATTTAAACGATGAAGTATCAGGGCCTGAGCCACCTAAAACACCTCGATTCAACTTTGTGAACTGTAAAGCAAACAGCTAATAATTCCTGTGGGGTTCTTTTTTCCAACTAAAGGGCAGGAAAACTTGACAAGTGACTTGAAGTTATTCAGAAGACAGGAGGGATGCAAAAACCACAAATAGATTAGACCTGAACCTGGGGCCAAAGGTCTTTCAAGAGACAATGGCAGGGACTACTTTAAGTCTGGAAAGTATCCCCTCTCTAGCACCCTGCTTCAAAACTACCCCTTCTCTCTCCTGGATTTCTCAAAGAGAGCCTCAAGAGGTTAGGAACCAGGACAGTTTTTTGCCCCAGCTCTCTCCCCATGGTACCTAGAATGGCAGCTTTTGAGAATATAACAGATATCCAGTCAGTACCACTATCCTTAGGAGAGACCACCTTTCTCCCAACCAAACTTCAAATCACCTTCTCTAAACCTTTCTTTTTAACAAAATGATGCAGTTTAAACAAAATCCAGTTTAAAACAGGTTGTTACCTGTCATATTTTAAGATTGTTGATGAGTGCCTTTCCAAAGTTTATTTCTATCTTATACTGCAGTCAAAGTAATGCTGACCCTCTTGGCTAAAATGTCTTTTTTAGTACTTCTAAATGGAGTGATGGTAGCCAATGGCAGCAAACGTTTATTGAGGGCTTACTTTTGTGTGAGGCGTTTGCATCTCATCTCACCTCCTAACCACCTATGAGGTAAGTTCTAATACAGGACCATAATTGCTGTCTGCCATTCTGAAACCAAAAAAAGCTCTAAAACCCAAACATTTTCCCATAACTTACTTGGCAGCAAAACTTAATGGACCTGAAACTCATCTGGAGGCAAAGCTGCCGTGAACTAACATTAGGTTATTTAGATTTTAGTTATCCCACTTAATGTGAAGATCCCTATGATTTGCTATACAAATGTGAATGTGTTTGGTTACTGAGTGCTTCCCTGGGTCTCTTGGAGGTTACTTAATATAAAATCTATACCCCTTAATGCCTTTCTAAACCCCCCAAATCTCAGAATTCTGAAACATCTTGCCCCAAGGGTGTAAGATAAAGTATTGTGAATCTCTATTATTAGCCCATTTCACAGATAAGAAACTAAGACTCCTTGAGTGAAGCAACTTGCCCAAGGCCACATGGTGGACAAGAGGCTAGAGCCCACTCTGAGACTGGCAGTCTCTCTGAGTCTGGGCTTGTAAACACTGGTGGGCCACTATAAGGCATGTCTCAGTCCCCACCTTAGACAACTTCCGCTGGGAAGAAGCACTGTGCCAGCATGGCTTTTCTCCGTAATCAACTATCTGAGGAATGCTGAAATGGAAGAGCAGAAAACACCAACCAGAAACACAGTGATTCCAAGGGCCTGGTGCTTACCTTGCCTAGGACAGTGAGGCATGGTTTCGGGTCCAATTCTGGCTGTTCCAGCTTCACCACTCCTACCCAGCCATATTCATACAAGTCCTCTTCGTCATTGTTATTACATAGGCCCAGTGGGTGCATCTAGGAAATAAAATGGGAAGAAAACTTCAGCAGGCAAGCTACATGTTTGCTTGACTCATACTGTGTATTTCTCAGATACTATAGCCAAAAGTAATGTCAAAACTTAAAATTTTAAGAGTGGGGACGGTTTTTCAACCCAAGGGGAATTTTATTTCAGCACAATGAGCTGAGCACTGGGGAGAACACAATAGAGCCATTATAAATGTATATTATGCATGCTTCTTTACTGCCTTTTAAGTGATGGTGATCCAAGGTGGAAACTGCCCAATAGGATCTAGGGAAAGAAAACAGCACAATTCCCATATAAATGCCAATCTAAATTGCTGTGAAATACCATAAATTTAACACTAAGTAGCAATTACAGACAAGACTAGCTAGGTTAGTATCCAAGATTGTTTGGCTTCTAGACTTCAACAACATGTCTACTTCAACTTACGTAAGAGGATCTGGAAACACATCCCGGACTCTATGCAGAGACCACAGAAATCACCAGTGTAATTAACAGGCTGTTTAAAGGCTACCCGTGGTTACTGGGAAACAGATAAAATTCTTTGAGGTCTTTTCAAAATTTGCAAAGCACAAAATCAAAGATGGGTAGATAAGCAGTGTCAAATTTCTGTGTGTGAAAGTGCAGTCAAACCAGAACAACCCTAAGGTCTGTGCTCACAGTTCTATCATTGAGTGGTACCAGGCCCTAGAATCCCTAATAACAATCTGAGAAGAGGAAATCCTCAGGGATAAACATAACTTATCAAGAAGTTGATAAGCCTAGCACTGTGTGTGCTAAGCTCTTAAATAAGTGGAAGAAATACGTCTTTAGATTCATGACAAGTTAGAAACACAAGAGACCTAAGAACACACTGTAGACAGAATATGGTCCCCAAGATATCTATGTCCCAATCTCCAGAACCTGTGCATAAGTTACCTGACACAGCCAGAGACTTTGCAGATGTGATTGAGTTTGAGATGGACAGATTCCCTGAATTATCTGGGTTGGTCCAGTGCAATCACAAAGGTCCTCATAAGGGAAGCAGGGAAGCATGAGAAAGACGGAGAACAGATGTGATGACAGAAGCAGAGGCTGATGTACTCTGAAGGTGGAGGAGGGGGCCATTAATCAAGAAATGAGGATAGCCTCTAGAAGCTGACAAAGATGAAAAATGGATTCTCCCCTCAAGCTTCCAGAAAGAATGTAGCCCTGAAGACCTGTTTGGAACTTCTGACCTCCAGAACTGTAAGAGAAAATATTTGTGTTGCTTTAAGCCACTAAGTTTGTAGAAACTTGTTACAGCAGCAAATAGGAAACTAATACGCCCACCTTGTGCCCTGGTTGTTTTACAGATAAGAACAGAAATCCAAGATAAGTGGCTTTTCCAACACATAGCCAGTATGTAGCACACCCGGAGGTCTCCAGGCCCTTGGATTCACAATCCAGTGCCTTCCCACTCCACTTGCTTACTTTATCCTCCCTTCCTCTGAGAGCTGACCATCTGACAGGGGAAGTTTAAGAGATAAAATCCTTAGAAAAAAAAGTTTCCAGCTCTAAATCCTGTGGTATTCAAGTGTAACATGAGTTTGGTGCAGGCAGCAAGAGTTGCTAGAATGTCTGGGGAGGCTTTGTGCAGCTGCTGAGCCTCGAGAGAGCTTCGAAGGAAGAGTTAGACTGACCAGGGCAAAATGAGAGAGGGAAGTCAGTTCCAAGCCTGGGGAGGAGTTGCTAAGAGATGATATAGAGGGGGGAAAAGAATACATCCAGTCTGATGAGTAGGAAGGGTTACTGTCTACACTGAGAAGGAAAGAGAAGGGCTCAAAAATCAGGATGGAGTCTGGACACCAAGACAGTATTACAGGTTCTTAGGCAGAAGACGGTGTACTGAAAGAAGTTACTTTAGGCAGGCAGGTAACCTCTTCAGCAGTGGTATTCTTGGACTCCAGAGACAGCAACAAGTGGAGGGCAAAAGTTGCAGGCCAAAAATGAGAGATCCTTGACAATTCAATGAAACAACAGGAAAGGGGTTGCACAAGTTCATAAGGCAGGTGAGAGGTCACCACTGCTGAGCACAGGGCGGCCAGCAGCTGTCTTTATAGTGGATGAGAGATACCCCACCCCTTGGGAATTCCAAGATATGAGATAGAGGGCCCTGGGACATCCAACTTTGCAGGAGCTTTCAGGCTCACGGAATATGCCTGAAGGGCCAATGGAGGTTCTGTGGTGCCGCGGGTGGTGCAACCTTTCCTCCAGGATGACCCCGCAGGATTCAGCCCACTCTAGAATGTTCTACAGTTATTAAACAATGAGTAGTCTGAAATGCTGAGACCTCCGACTAGAAAAAAGGTGAGCAAGAGGAATGAGCCAATTATGTCAACAGCTCAGGCACCTCTGACCTCCGGGAAAGGGCTCAAGACCCAGCTCACTCCAGCACAGCTCAGCCAGCTTCCGGAAGTCTCAGGTCAAATCATGGTAACGGCAACCAATATTCCACAGAATTTTTAACCTGGCCACGCAACTTGGAGGTTTCCAGATGAATGGCTGCTTTTGGTTACTTATATATTTATGGGGTTTGACCAATGATAAAGAGTTGCTTTGGAGGAGCAGAGGCATCACTCAGGTCTAAGACGTTGCATCTATATCAAAACTTTACTAAAGAAAGGAGCCAGGCACAAAACACCGCATACTGTATGATTCCATTACATGTCCAGAAGAGGCAAATCCATTGAGACAGAAAGCAGACTAGTGGTTGCCAAGGGCAGCAGGGAGGGGGCAAATGAGGAGTGACTGCTCAATGGGTACAGGGCTTCCTTTTGGGTGATGGAAACGTTCTGGAACTAGATGGTGGTGAAGATTGCACAACACTGTGAACATATTAAATGCCACTGAATTTCATGCTTTAAAATGATTACAATGGTGAATTTTATATGAATTTCACAATTAAAAGGTTTAAAAAAAAAAAACAAAAAGCAACTGTCCTAAGAGCTTACTCAGGAATGACTTACGCCCTGCCTAGCACTGTCCTCAGCTAACACGGAGATCCCACAGTGAAGGACAATGTGCTTTCTACCCTTCCAGAGCCTAAGTGAATTCCAGCAGCCCTTCAGGAAACTGTGTCCTGCAGAATACTACCTACCACAAGATGAAAAACAGGTTCTTGCACAAGTAAATAACACTGAGAAGCTCTTCATAGGGACTCAGGATCTACATGTGTGAATTAAAGCTCTGCAGTGGCCAATGGTTTAATAGGGCTTTTAACCTTTGCTAAAACCACCATTTCCTACCCTTTGTTTATAAACTTGTTTTGCATTTAATCTGATCACGTGATTTCATGGGACACACTTTGAGAGATGCTAAGTTAGGGAGAACACATACACACGCATGACAATAAACCAACAGTAAATATGACATGAGGCAAAGCTAAATGTCTGCAAATGCTGAACACCCATGACGCAAAGACTTAAGGCCACGGTAGAAAGAAATGGAGGGATAGTCGAGGACAGCTGGAGAAATGATGAGGCTTGGGAAAGTGGCAGATGTGGAGGATGGGGAGAAGACAAGGAATGGGAACCCAGAGGCAGGTGAAGCCAAAGCCCAGGCCTGACCCACTGCAGCCAGTGAGGTGGAAGTGGGCCTGACCAGGCCGGAGGCTTACTCTCTTGAAGAAGCAGAACACACGGCCTCAGGAAAAGCATGTGGAGAGCGTGTCCAGGCATGCAGAAATCTGAACTATGTAAGCCTCAAACACACCCAGGGGTCCCTTAGGGCTGTCAGGCCAGTGCCCTGGGCTGCACTTCACTGCCAGCCTCTCTCCTCTCCTAAGCAGTCATTCCTTCCCACTTTCCTCCAAACTCCTCTATCAAATCTTCCCAACACTGGGGTGGGTGACTTAGCAGTGCAACACGTCAGCCCCGTAAAGGGCATTGACTTGTGAACAGGAATGAAAGCCTTTAAAACTAAAAAGATTTTTCTAAAGTGCCAGTGGGAGGGATGCTTTACCCTCTTGTGGAGGGTAAAGAAGCCACTAAGATCACATCTCAGAGGATAAAAAACCTACCTAACCATCCATTCCACTTTCCCACTTCCACCTTAAGTTCCTTCTCTCCTGAGATCCTTATTCCAGTTTACATCTCCAGCACAAGTCTGTTAATTCAATCTAACAGGCTCCTTTGACCCACCTATTGAATACCATATTATATGATTCAGGTCTCTGTTAGCTAGCCCCGATGACAGTATCAACTACCCTAGGCCTCCAGCCACTTCCACTCTGAGGTTCTCTTTTCCCAAGGGCTCCAAGTTATGAGCTCTGGAGATGTTTTTATAGAGAAGCAGAAGTAGTCATTATGTGAAAATATTCCTTAGTGAACTGACCTGTCCCAAGGATGGAGTATTCTAGGCAAAGGTATAAAATGCAAATGAACATACCATTTTGTTTGCATTTTACGGGGAAAGTGAAAGAGAGGCCTTTCCCATTAATTGGACATCTACTATGTTAACACCTTTTCTTTTTTTAAGGCAGGGTCTCATTCTGTCCCCCAGATGGGAGTGCAGTGGCACGATCACAGCTTACTGCAGCCTCGACCTCCTAGGCTCAAGCAATCCTGCCACCTCATTTATTGACTTTTTTTGTGTGTGTAGAGACAGGTCTCACTATGTTGCCCAGGCTGGTATTGAACTCCTAGGCTCAAGCAATCCTTCTGCCTCGGCCTCCCAAAGTGCTGGAATTACAGGTGTGAGCTGCTGCACCTGACCGGTTTACACATTTTAATCTAATATTTAATCCAACAGGGAACTCCTGCTAATTGTTGGAATATCAGATGATATAGTGACTAAACTATGTAAATAAGTTGCAAACTAGAACTGCAAATCAGCAACCAATGCAGAATTTAACAGAGTCCATGAAAGTCCTATTAGTCAACAACTGGATTCTACTCAAAGCCAATGGCAAACAATCTAGTTAAGGATTAAAGAAGAAACACGCATGGGAGCTTCCACAGAGAATGATCAAAGGATTAAGAGAGACCTTTGGAAAAAGTGAGAGTCCTCTCAGTTGGAAAACAACTTTTTTTTTTTTAGACAGAGTCTCCATTGCCCAGGCTGGAGCACAGTGGTGAGATCTCAGCTCACTGCAACCTCTGCCTCCTGGGTTCAAGCAATTCTCTTGCCTCAGCCTCCTGAGTAGCTGGGATTACAGCCACCCACCACCACACTTGGCTAATTTTTGTATTTTTAGTACAGCCAGGGTTTCACCTCGTTGGCCAGGCTGGTCTCAAATTCCTGACCTCAGGTGATCCACCTGCCTTGGACTCCCAAAGTGCTGGGATTACAGACATGAGCCATCGCACCCGGCTGAACTCAAACCTAAGTAAAGGATGCCATATGCACAGTCTTATACAATTTTGCTGAGAATATCCCCACACTGCCCATACGAGATTCAATCTTTGTTTATTCTCAAAAATCAGTCCAAGGCTGCAATTATAATTTAAATATAAACCATTACTTTCATTTTTATTTTTCAAGATATAGCCCCAATGAAATGTTTATTTCTACTTTCTCCTAAGAAATACTGGGCCCTAAGCCAGGCATAGTGACACACACCTACAATCCCAGCTACTGGGAAGCTGAGGTGGGAGGATGATTTGAACCCAGGTGCTTGAGACCAGCCTGGCCAACATAGCAAGATTGTGTCTCAATTTTTTTTAAAAGATAAAAAAGAATTATTAGCCTCTAATTTTAAAAGATCCCAAGGTCCTAATTTGGATAACAATCATCTGTAGAGAATAAGAACCTTTTCC
The DNA here is from genome assembly GCF_024542745.1 of Macaca thibetana thibetana. NCBI lineage: Eukaryota > Metazoa > Chordata > Mammalia > Primates > Cercopithecidae > Macaca > Macaca thibetana. The sequence goes on from NC_065587.1 coordinate 21,920,906, forward strand.
ACAAGAAATTCCTATACTCTTCCAAAGTTTCGGCTAGACACTGCTTCCACGCCATCCCTGCAATCATCAGGTAAAAACCAGGCATGTTATTCACACATGCTAACACCAGCCAGCGACATATAGGCACTGACAACATACAAGATCTGTGTGGTTCTGAATGCCTAATCATTCAAAATTCTTCGTAGGATACTTCAGTGTATGGTGTTCAAGCATATTAACTTTGAACTTAATGTAGCATATAAGCATTTAAAAGTTGCAGGCATTTCTGAGTTTACTTTCTTAAAATATATGGATGCATAGGGCTTTCCTAGTCAGATGCTTGACATTTATGTTTTCGCCTTATTATTTTTAAGAAAGTTAAAAACAGCTGAGTTGTAAGAACTCAAGGACATCAGAATGAACTACTAATGAAAACATAAAGAAAAAAATCAAATAGACATGGAAACCTTAGACTGGAACCAAGACTCCATCGAACAGAGAATACTAAGGGGAAGGATGGCCTGAAATGAGAAGACAAGCAAAACTTCTGGGGCAGATTCACAGAAGAACTTGATGCAAATAATAAGCTACAATGAAAGTACAAGGGTATAACAGAAAATATGCCCTGGGTTATAACTTTGATTTTGTTTTACTTTTGCTCTTTGTGCAATAACTTTGGGATACTCAACATCTTGCTTAAGTCAACTGAAGGAAAATGCCTACCCACTCCTTTATCATGAGTTTGACATTATTATGAAACTGTCGCTCTTACCCTCTCACTCCTTATTTTGTTCCAATGGATATTTTGGGAAGGAAGGAATGAGATTTGAGATCATGCAATCTTGTGTTGAAATCTCACTTCTGCCTTTTATGACGCACATCACCTAGGCATATGAGTTGATTTCTATAAACCTTGATTTTTAAAATTATTTGTATAAATTGAAGTGTGATTTTGTTACATGGCTATATTGTGCAGTGGGTGAAATCTGGGCTTTTAGTGTATCCATCACCTGAATAATGTAAATGGTACCCATTAAGTAATTTCCCATAACCCATTCCCCTTCCTCCCCTCCACCCACCCTTCTGAGTCTCTAATGCCTGTACTTCTACACTCTATGCCCCTATATGTTTTCCATATGGATTTTCTTATCTGTAAAATGGAGACTGTAGCATCTGTCTTAACTGATAAGGACAAATACAGACATCCTTAAGGATTAAATGAGATAAAATACATCAACATAGTAACACCAGTAGACATTTCATCAATGGGAAAGCTCTCTCCTTCAACTTCTCTAGACCTGTCATGTTCATTTGTATTTTATGCCTTTACCTAGAATACTTTGCCCTTCAAGACCAACTTAAATGTCACCCCTTCCATGGAGCTTTCTTGAATCAACTAATACTTCTTGAGTCTCAAATGCTTTGTATGGTGCTTACTGGTTCCTACAGCCTCCCCTCTAAGATGGGCACCTGCTTCTAGAAAGACAGTCTTATTCAGAAGTCCCCTTTCACCCTACCCAGAGCTTTGTACCCAACAGGTGCTCAATAAATGACTGCTGGCTGAACAAATGATCTCTGGCCTGGAGGCAGGCCTATTACCATGTCTCTTGCTGTCTTTGGTGAGCCACTTGGGTCTCTGCTCTGCTAAGTGAGGTACCAGGGCAAATACGTCAGGATTTAATCAACTTGCTGCATGAACTTTGAAAGACCTAGCTCTTACAGTTATTGATTATTGAGTCATCAAAGACATTCCCAGGACAAAAAAGATTTACTGGCAATGGTATAGGAGCAAAGGCTGCTCCTCCTTGGCCTTGCTGTGGGGCCACAGCAGCCCAAGCACGCTGGGGTGGCTACTGCTTACTATACACAGAGACCACAACACTGGTGCCCTTCACCGTGACAGCACCTTGAAAGGGCAGTAGAAGGGGAGGGAGAATGGAAGATGTCCTCCCCAAAAAAGCAAGTCTCAAATTTTCCCACCCATGTCCAACCTCAGGAGTTGCTGTCAGCAACAACAAAACAAAGAAATAAAACTAAGGAAAAGGCAGGCATGGGATCCAAGCACAGGGACTCCCACAGATTAGAGAAATAAAGAGAAATCCCAGGACGATGGCTTTGCAACCAGCCTGTTAAAGGACAGGTCCAGATGGGGCCAGAAGGATGAGGCTACAGGACAGCCAAACAAACAAACAACAAAAAAAACATAACTCATTACCCAGTGGGTTAGATGATACTGAGGAGAGTTTATAGTTCTGAACAAGAGGATGACAAGTGATAGTTACAGCAAACTAAAGTAATGGAGGGCCAGGGTGAGGGGAGCAATGATTAACTCCAGAAAAAAAAAACAAAAAGTTACACCAGGATCGGAACCCATAATCAGGGTATGACCTATGTGATATAACTACATTGGAAGAATGCAGAAATGAGAAGAGGGGAGTGAAAAGCAAAATCTTTTTCTACAGAAGGAGGTCAACACATTATTCTGCAATTGACTATAAGAGTTACAGAAATTTAGAAACAATCACAAAAATGAAGAGCAAAAGAAACCACTAAAGAATTGAAAATAGTTGCCTCTGGGAATAGCAATCAGGGGTAGTGAAGGTGAATCAAGAAAATGCTCTTTTTTATTATAAACCGTGATGTACGCTTTGTCTTTTTATAAACAGACATGTGAATGATTTTGATCAAAAATTTTATGCAATGCTAGAAATAATTACTCCCTTTCTCCAAGTGTTCCAGCAGATTCTATGGGTCCTCCTCACTGGAAAAGGCAGGGAAGGATTTCATCAGGCCCAAGAGAGACCCCACAGGATCCCTGCACTGAGGAGCGGACATCTGAAGGGAGACTTTGTCTGAGATGGCTGTTCTGGGAGCCATCCAGGATGTGGGCTGGTGATGACTCAGGGAGACACAGTAAGAGAAAGAACCAGTAGCTCTCACCACCCTTCGCAACCAAAAATAGCTCCCAGGTGGCATCAGAGTGTGACATAGATTTGGGTGTTACAGAGACAGCAGACACAATAACCAGGGTGATTGTTCTGAGAAGCTCCAGTTTTCTCCCAGACACAGATATAACCTCTAGAAGAGGCACTGAACATTCCACTTGCATTTCTGAATAGAGTTACTAAGGCAAAATGCTACCAACAAGCAATATATACCTGGCCATCTCTGGTACCAGGTATCAAACAACTCGTTTTATGTTTAAATATGAAGATGAACTTTCTTCAATTTCCTCAGAGCCCAGTGAGACTGACTATCATGGTTTCATGTGGTTTCATGTTTTGTTAATGGACAAAGAAGGTAGGGGAACTTCGAAGCCAAAAGACGATGTCAGACAAGGTTAAATATCTGGAGAAAAAGAACTATGTTCCCTTGAGTATGGTACATCAAGCCAAACTTTGAAACCAAGACCAGCTCTTTAAGAAGCTTTCAGTACAAAATCCTTGAGATATACTGGTGCACCTTCCACATGTCTGAAAGGGCAAAATTGAAACTAGGGCTAGTGGTGCTTTTATCCAAGGTTACAAATCTCTACACTAGGCTGAGAGTTTAAAATAACTTCAAAACAGCTGCCTGCTTCTAAGTGGGTTACTGTTACACAGGAGCCAAATACTAAACTAATAGGAGGACGAGACATTTCACTCTGTAATATTATCTCATCAAAAAATTCCTGGGGATTTAAAAGGGAAACTTCCTTCCTTTTGTTCTTTTGCCACTATCGGCCAGGGTAGGGTGTCACTGTGGTACAGAGTTTCACATCAGTCCCAGACCTTTTCTTATAAGGTGTGGTGGCTAGAACTAAGACTTATAATTTACGTGAAGGAATGGAAAAAGGACAGCCCCACCCATTTTTCTCTTGAATCATAAGGATTTTTTTCCCTCTTCTATTGTACAAAGAAACGGACAATTCTTTTGCTCTTTGAACAAACAGCCTAACCCTTTTTCTGGATCTAGAATCAAACGGAACCTGAATAGTTATTCTCCCTGTTGTCATAGCAATGAAGGTAACTGTGATGGGTCAGAAACTACCCCAGACACTAAAAAGCTGCTGGCTGTTGCTGCTGTTTCACAGAGAATTCCAGCTGGGAACTGCCTGAGGACTGTGGAGTTCTCTCGGCTGAGGACTCTGGCTTTCGGAACACTCAGCTGGAGTCTCTCCCAGTGGGTATCACTTTTTTTGAGAAAACCCAAAAAGAGCCTCTATACTTATTTGGTTCCTCTGTACCAAATGAACAACTGAGAAGTGACCTGTCAGAAACTTGGGGAAGCAGCAAGCATTTCAAATCCGCTTTTTCCCTTGAGTATGCCCTAGACTTTCATTTTGTCAGAGAATTATGTTGAAACTTACATATGGCCCCATGTATATCTCGTATCGGACTTTACAAACCCTCACTTAGAATGGCTGTTGCTAGTTTCAAGTAGATAAGATGCCTCGTAAGTTAAAAATATTTTTAAAGTGTGCAGTAGACTATAGAAACCTTAAGCTAAATTAATTCTAAATTCATTCTTGAAGTGACTCAAAGAGACCCATGTGCCTACCAGATGACAAGTATTGTTCTCTACATAGAAATTCACTGACATAGTTTTACTTCAAATTGCAAGGCAACTTATAAAGGACACTTGATTGTGCTTATTACGAAAAGGATTAGGTGCTTAAACACATCAAAGAGTTACTAAATTAAGATGAAATACAATACTATAAAACAACAAATCATTCAAACTACATGATGCTGAACTGAAACTAGAAAAATAAGTGAAAAAAATTCCAAAGCTATATTAATTTATTTTTTATTGAGACAGGGTCTCACTTTGTCACCCAGGCTGGCGTGTAGAGGCACAATCTCTCAGTCCCCCAGGTAGTTGGGATTACAGGCATGCACCACCATGCCCAGCTAATTTTTGTATTTTTAGTAGAGACAGGGTCTCACTATGTTGTCCAGGCTGGTCTCAAACTCCTGGATCCAACTCAAGTAACCCACCCACCTCCGCCTCCCAACGTGCTGGGATTACAGGTATAAGCCACTACACCCAGCCTATTTATTTTTTGAGACAGGGTACTGCTCTGTTGCCCATGCTGGAGTGCAGTGGCATGATCTTCACTTACTGCAACCTCTGCCTCATTTATATTTTTATAAATGATGAAGCAACATGAGCTAAGTCAATTCCTTTAGGACAATTAGTGAACCAGATAGTGACAAAGTGGGGCAGAAAGTACAAACGTATTTTTTAAACTTCTCCATATGAGCAGGTACAGAACAAAGATACACTGCAAGGAAAGAAATGATTGAGAGTTAAGGGACACATGCAACTAATTTATAGTAAGAAAACAGAATCATCATCCACCTTATTGGTGATGAATACAACGGCAAAATCAGTCAAGTAAACCAGCTACTAAACCCCACTTGGGCAAACACATTCTGGCCATGCTGCAAATTGGCTTGATTTGGGGGGAAGCGGTCTGGCAATGAGACAATGCCCAAGCTCTGTATGTCCTTCCCCCAACAATTTCATTTTTCAAACAAACCCTGAGGAAATAACCTCAAAGTAGTAATTTTTTTTTTCTTGAAACAGAGGCTTGCTCTGTTGCCCAGGGTAGAGTGCAGTCGTACGATCTCAGCTCACTGCAACCTCTGCCTCCCAGATTCAAGCGATTCTCCTGCCTTAGCCTCCCAAGGAGCTGGGATTACAGGCACCCGCCACCACGCCTGGCTAATTTTTGTACTTTTAGTAGAGACGAGGTTTCATCACGTTGGCAAGGCTGGTCTTGAACTCTTAACCTCATGATCTGCCTGCCTCGGACTCCCAAAATGCTAGGATTACAGGCGTGAGCCACTGCACCCAGCCAAAGTAGTTACTTTATATGATGAAATCTTTAAGTAGACCTCCTCTAAACTGTGAAAACTTAGGGAAAAAAAAGTTCCCCCAAAGACTATGTAATAAAAACAATGTGCATAATTTATGGGATGTAATGTCACCACAGTAAGATAATAATGAAGATAATATAGTATTAGAAGTATGTACAAAATTTTCAGAGAAGTTAATGTACAGATTTAAAAATCATATCTGCCTGTAATCTCAGCACTTTGGGAGGCCAAGGTGGGAGGATTACTTGAGCCCAGGAGTTTGAGACTAACCTGGGCAACACGGTGAGACCCCCGTCTCTACAAAAATTAAAAAATTAGGTGGCATGCCCCTGTGGTCCGGTCCTTGATAATCGAGAGGCCAAGGTGGGAGGATTGCTTGAGCCTGGAGGGTTGAGGCTGCAGTGAGCTATGATCTGGCCATTGCGCTCCAGCCTGGACAGCCTCTCTCAAAAAAATAAAAATAAATAAAAATCACATCTGTATCTAGATGAAAACTAAAAGGAAACAAAGAATTTACAAAGTTAATGGACTGGAGAGTAAGAATAGTAGGAGATTTTTTCTTTTTTGGATTCTACTACTCATTCAAACCAACATTTGCTAAGCACTGACCTTGTGGCTGGACGCCAGGCAAGGAACAGTGATTAAGAGCTGAGCCCTTCTTTAGTGTAATGTTGTTTAATCAGGAGTTTGAAAACAATTATAAAATGTATATGCATCTGCTGACAGGACAGGTGACCAAAATTTGAAGCTAACCAGGGCTTTTTTTCCATAAATTGGCTCTATGTATAACAAATGGCAGTATTAAGTAGTAACATGCATTGTCAAAGAGATGCATTCCAGCCAGGCACGGTGGCTCACGCCTGTAATCCCAGCACTTTGGGAGGCCGAGGCAGGCGGATCACGAGGTCAGGAGATCGAGACCATCCTGGCTAACACGGTGAAACTCCATCTCTACTAAAAATACAAAAACAAAATTAGCCAGGTATGATGGCAGGTGCCTGTAGTCCCAGCTACTCGGGAGGCTGAGGCAGGAGAATGGCGTGAACCCAGGAGGTGGAGCTTGCAGTGAGCTGAGATTGCGCCACTGTACTCCAGCCTGGGTGACAAAGCGAGACTCCATCTGAAAAAAAACAAAAAACAAAAAAACAAATGCATTCCTTTCCCACAATGTTTCCTGATATTTGGGGAATTTCTTACAAGGGACCAATGGATGTATTGGTTTGTTGTAACCTTGAGTAGTTGTCTGAATGCAAAGGAAGGCAGGCCCTTGAGAGGCAGGTTCATTACCTTCCAATCAAGATTTTAAGTTCATTCCTTTTTTTAAAAAATTTCTTTCACTGGAAAAACATAGAAACAAAATGGAAGAAATAATTCAACATTTGCCAAGTAACCATTCTGAGAAGGGGATTCTCAACATGGTGTTAAGAGGGGGCACTTTAGTGAAGGGCCTAAGGCAGAACCTCTTATTCTCCACTCCCTGATGATGCTGTGCTATGCTGTGGTGTGCTATGATGAACAAGAGCTTTGAGCTGCACTGGCCCACGGTGGATCCCAGTACTGCCTCTTCTGTGTGACCTTAGAAGAGTCACGTAACCTTATCTGAAGGGCAGTCCTGATCCTGCCCATCCTGCTTATATTTCTGAGGATCAGATAAAAAGAGGCCCATGTACCTGGCATGCAAAAAGTAGAGCAATGATATTACACCAAAAGCATAGGCAACCAAAGAAAAAATAGACAAAATGAACATCAAAATTAAAAACTTTTGTGCTGTAAAAGACACCATCAAGAAAGTGTAAAAAAGGCCATGCACTGTGGCTCATGCCTGTAATCCCAGCACTTTCGGAGGCCAAGGTAGGAGGATTATATGAGCCCAGGAGTTTGAGACCAGCCTAAGTAACATAGCAAGATTCCATCTCTACAAAACATTTAAAAAATCAGCCAGGTGTGGTGGTACATGCCTGTAATCATGGCTACTTGGGAGGCTGAGGCAGGAGGATTGAGCCCACAAGTTTGAGGCTGCATTAAGCCATGATGGCTCCACTGCGCTCCAGCCTGGAGACAGCAAGGCCCTGTCTCTAAAAAATAAATAAATAAATAATTTAAAAGTATAAAACCCACAGAAGAAAATGTATGTGAACTTTTACAACTCAATAATAAAAAGACAAACTATTCAATTAAAAATGGGCATAGGATCTGAATACATATTTCTCCAAGAGATATGCAAATGTCAACAAGCACATTAAAAGATGCTCAACATCATTAGCCATCAAGGAAATGCAAATCAAAACCATAATGAGATATCATGTCATACCAAGTGTTGGCTACAATGTGGAGTAATTAGAACCCTCAAACACCGCTGATGGCAATGCAGAATGGAGCAGCCACCTTGGAAAACAGTCTGGCAGTTCCTCAAAGGCTTAAACATAGAGTGACCATATGACACCCAGCAATTCCACTCCTAAGTATATACCCAAGAGAAAAGAAAACATGGCCACAGAAACTTGTACATGAATGTTCATAGCAGCACTATTCATAATAACCAAAGAGTGGAAACAATGTGAATGTCCATCAGCCGATGAATGGAAACATCAAGTGTGGTTAACCCGCACCATGGAGTATTATTTGGCCACAAAAATGAACGGAGTACTGGTACATGCTACAACAGGGATAAATCTTGAGAACATGCCGAGTAAAAGAAGCTAGTCACAAAAGTCCACATCTTATATGATTCTATTACATGAAAGCCCAGAATAGGACAGCGACAGTCGATTAGTGGTTGCCTAGCACTGGGGAGGTAGAAGAATGGGAAGACAGCGGAGTAAGAGCTAAAAGGTACAGGGTTTCTTTCTGAGGTGATTTAAATGTTCTAAAATAGATTGTGGTGATGGTTGTACAACTCTGAATATACTAAAAGCCACTGAATTATACACTTTATATAGGTGAATTATATGGTATGTGGATTATATCTCAATAAAGCTGTTATTAAAGAATTATGCAAATAAAGGGTAAATGGGGAGAAAGGGAAAAACATAGTGGGGCAAGACTCTATCACCAGTGGAGTCACATGACGAAAAGAACAGGCTGGGCACAGTGGCTCATCCCTATAATCCCAGCACTTTGGGAGGCCGAGGCAAGGGGATCACTGGAAGCCAGTTTGAGACCAGCCTCAGCAACATGGAGAAACCCTGTCTCTACAAAAAATACAAAAACTTAGGCAGGTGTGGTGGTGTAAACCTGTAATCCCAGCTGCTCGGGAGGCTGAGGTGGGAGGATTGCTTGTGCCCAGGAGTTCAAGGTGACAGGTGACCTATCATGGTGCCACTGCACTCCTGCCTAAATGACAGAGAGAGAGAGAGAGAGAGAGAGAGAGAGACCATCTCTTAAAAATTTCTTATTTAATTTTTAAAAAGAATGCAGCTGAGCTCCACTATTCCAGGCAATTACTTTATTTCCCCAAGGCTGTTTCCTCATCTGTAAAATAGGAATGGTGCCAGCCCCACCTGAGTGAGATGGCACACGTCAATGTCCTTTATAAACACATGTCTTACATCCTGTGGGATGTCAGTCTTTATTCTACCACGATTAGGGCTTATGAGGCATGGAAAAGAACCACTTTCATGCTAGCAGTCTTAAAAGGGCATTGTGTCTTAGGTCCTTGGGTGTTTCATGGCCTGGTTCTGAGCCAGACCTGAATCAGAAGAGTAAAGTTCCCTTTTTTCTTCACCAAGTCATCTGTTTACGAACTAAAAGCCCATCTACATAACAGGCTGCTGGTGATAATCAAGTGGTCAGCACTGGAATTATTGCCACTTTTGGTTGGGTCATAGAGCTCCATGGTAGACTTGTTGACTCTCTTTTAAGAATGCTGTCATTGTTCATAGCCTGAATTCAGCAATTTAAAAAATATATTTTTTTAGAGACAGGGTCTTGCTCTATTGTGCAGACTGGGGTACAGTGGCACCATCATAGTGCAGCCTCAAATTCCTGGGCTCAAGCAGTCCTTCCACCTTAGCCTCCCAACTTGCAGGGACTATAGGCTTGTGCCACCACACCCAAAAAAACAAACACAGACTTAATTGAGGTATTTATATGCAATAAACTAATCATTTACTGATAACAATGTGTAGTAAGTTTTGACAGGTACAGACATCTGTGAAACCACTACCACTATCAAGATACAGAACATTTCATCACCCCTGAAAGTTTCTTGTTCCCTGATGGTCCATTTCTTCTTCCACCCTATACCCAGACTATCACTGATCTGATTTATGTTACTATAACATAAATGGAATTCCACATAAATGGAAACATGATGTATTATGTACTCTTTTTTGGGGGGAAGGGAAGAACCCTGGGTCCTTTGATTCAGCATCATGTTCTTGAGGTTCATCCATGTATCAGTGTTTTGCTGCTTATTGCAGAGTAGTGGTCCACTGTATGGGCGAACCACTTTTCATTCACTCATTTGTTGATGGACATTGGATTGTTTCCACTTTTTCACTATTACAAATAAAGCTGCTATGGATATTTGAGTAGGTTTGTGTAGACAAGTGTTTTTATTTCTCTTATGTAAATACCTAGGAGTGGAATGTCTGGGTCACATGGTAGGTGTATGTTGAGTTTTATAAGAAATTCCAAACTTTTCCAGAGGAACTGTGCCATTTTGGATTACCAAAAGCAATGTATGAGAGTTCCCATGTTCCACTTCCTCACTGACACTTTTTATTATCAGCCTTTTAATTTTAGCCATTCTAGTGGCATGCAGCAGTATCTCACTGTGTTTTATTTTGCATTTACTGATGCCTAATGTTGTTGAGCAACTTTTCATGTGTTTATTTGCCACCCCTATCTCTTCTTTGTAAAGTCTCTATTCAAATCTTTTACCTGCTTTTAATTGAGTTGTGTACTTACTGAATTTTCAGAGTTATTTCTATATTCTGAATAACAGTCTTCAGTCTTCTTTTGAGTCTTACAGTAATTATATCTTTGTAGTCAGGTAAGAAGGGCTAATTTTCATTTCATTATTTAAAACTGAGCTTCCTCCAAAACAAACCTATTCTGTCATTTTCCTCTTCTCAAGTAATGGCATTTCACTTATTGGAGTCATCCTTGACTCCTTTCTCCCCTACCCACATCCAATCCTTCAGCAAATTCTGCTGACTCTACCTACAAAACCTATTCAGAACCCAACCACTTTCCACCACCTCCCCTGTTTCTACCCTGTTCCAAGCCTGCTTGACTTCTCCTCTGGGTTACTGCCAGAGCTCCTAACTGCTCTCTTTCAACTCTTCCACTGCCTGACACTGCCCCTTCCCCAGTCTTTTCTCAAATACAGCAGCCAGTGCAATCCTGTTAAAATATAAGTCATGCCATGTTACTACTCTGCAAGTTACTACTGGCTTCCTAGCTGACTTATGAAGCCCTGGACAACCCTATGTCTGACCTGCCATGACCTTTCACCCCTCTCTTCTGCCAGTCTCTTTCTTGTTCATCCTGTTCCAGCCACACTGGCCTCCCTGGTGTTCCTCCCACATGCCAGACCTGCCTACCATAGGGTTTTTGCACTTGTTCTTATTCCCTCTGCCTGGTATAATCTACCCCCACTAGGCTTGACTCTATCCTTATCTCCTTTACATACCACCTTCAGCTCAGTGTATAAGTTTATTTTTGATTCAGTTTCCCTCCCCTCCATTCCAAACATCAAATACAAAAAGAAAATGAAAGGTGTAAACTATGCTTAAAAACAAGATAAACATTATCTATGGGCGGGGGGGGAGGGGGCGGCGGGGAAAGAACAGAACAGAATAAAGCAAAGATGAATGTTGAAGCCACAGTCCTGCTGTGCTTTGAGTCTGAAAGTAGGTGGTGGTGCTAGGAGCTCTATTCTGGTGGACTGGGAACTAAAAGTAGCCCAAGTGGGGTGGGATGAGAGCCACTGTCCTTACTTAAAACCAAGGTTTGGGCTAGACTGCCCCAACTATGAAAGGAGACTGAAAACATCTGACAATTACAGCTCACAGTGAAGCCTAGGATGTTACGAAGAAGCAGGTACAATCTACAGCCCGCATGTGGGCCAAGGCCACCTGGAGGTATGAAGATTGAAGTTTATCTGTGTCTCTATGTCCTGGGGGTCCTGATATGTCACTATGAGACCTATTATAGGCTTAGAGGTCCTTGGAGAAGTAACCACAAAGCTGTTGGGAGAGGGATGGTACAGAGAAGACCACTTCCTCCAAACTAACTCTGACTCCATGAGTGTGCAAACCCAATTTCCAAAATACCAAAGGAAAACTAACTCAAGAAGACAGCCAACAAAATCGACACCGGGGGGCTAATTTATTTGAGATTAAAGTAGGGCAGTCTGACAATGATTTTTATTTTATTTATTTTTTTGAGACAGAGTTTCACTCTTGTCGCCCAGGCTAGAGTGCAATGGCACGATCTCAGCTCACGGCAACCTCCGCCTCCTGGGTTCAAGCAATTCTCCTGGCTCAGCCTCCCAAGTAGCTGGGATTACAGGCATGGGCCACCATGCTCGGCTAATTTTGTATTTTTAGTAGAGACAGGGTTTCACCATGTTGGCGAGACTGGTCTTGAACTCCTAACCTCAGGTGATCTACCCGCCTCGGCCTCCCAAAGTGCTGGGATTGCAGGCGTGAGCCACTGTACTCAGCCTGACAATGACTTTTAAGTGTATGTTTTAGGAACTATGAGAGATGAAAAAAGGAATTATAGCTGTAAGAAAGAATAAGGAAATATAAAACACAACAGGCAGAAAGGAAATATTAGTACATGAATATTTTTTAAAAAGAATAATGCATACATGCTAGAAATAAAAAACAGACATTGAAATTTAAATTTTAAATGATAATCCAAACTGGACAAAGATGGAGATAGGATTAGTGAACTGAGAGACATGCTGAGGAAGTCACCCAGGTTGCAGTAGAGGAAGAATAAAAATAGTAGTTAGTGACACAGAGAGCAGACCTAAGCCTCTAACACAGCTTTGATAGGTATCCAGGGGAAGGGTGTTGGAGTGGTGGCAGACCAACCCTATTCAGAAAGATGAAGGTTGCGAACTTTCCAGAAGTGAAGTAAGACATAAGTTTTCAAAAACAGAGTGCTTTGCTCCACTTGTTATATAGTTACGTTTTTTCTTTTCTTCTTTTCCTTTTTTTTTTTTTTTTTTTTTTTTGGAGACAGGGTCTTACTCTGTCACCTAGGCTGGAGTGCAGTGGCGGCATGATCTCAGCTCACTGCAGCCTCAACCCCCCCCAGGCTCAAGCAATCCTCCTGCCTCAGCCGCCTGAGTAGTTGGGACTACAAGTGTGTGTCACCATGCTTGGCTAATTTTCGTCTTTTTTGTAGAGATGGGGTTTCACTATGTTGCCTAGGCTAGTCTTGAGCTCCTGGGCTCAAGTGATCCACCCACCTCAGCCTCCCAAAATTCTGGGATTATAAGCATGAGCCACCGCACCCAGCCTCAACTGGATGTATTAAATCCATAAATTCACCCCTAGATATGTCACAGTGAAATAGCCCAATACAGGGATAAAACAAGTTTCCAAAACTAACAGAGAAGACAGATGATCTGTGAAGGAATAACAATTCAAAGGTAGTCTTTTCTTTTCTGTCTATGGTTCTACTTCACCGAAAGCCTTAATCTAAATAGTTATGTGTCACCTCATGACGGGGTCATGTTCTGAGAAATATTAGGCGATTCTGTCACTGTGCAAACATCATAGACTGTGGTGACACAAACCTGGATGCAATAGCCTACTACACACCTAGGCTGTACAGTATATAGCCTATGACTCTTAGGCTACAAACTGGTACAGCATGTTACTGTACTGAAGGCAACTGTAATACCATGGTAAGTATCTGTGTATTTAAACATATCTAAACATAGAAAAGGTACAGTAAAAATATGGGATAAAAGATTTTTAGGCTGGGTGCAGTGGCTCACACCTGCAATCCCAGCACTTAGGGAGGCTGAGGTGGGTGGATCACCTGAGGTTAGGAGTTCGAGACCACCTCGCCAACATGGTGAAACCCCATCTCTACTAAACATACAAAAAAATTAGATGGGCATGGTGGCAGGCACCTGTAATCCCAGCTACTCAGGAGGCTGAGGCAGGAGAATCACTTGAACCCAGGAGGCAGAAGTTGCAGTGAGCCGAGATTATGCCATTGCACTCTAGCCTGGGCAACAGAGCAAGACTCCATCTCAAAAAAAAAAAAAAAAAAAAAAGATTTTTAAAACTATATGCCTATAACTTAGGCTGCACTAAATTTATAAAAAATGCTTTCCTTTCTTCAATAATAAATTAACCTTAACTTACTGTAACTTTTTTACTTTATAAACTTTTTAATTTTTTTAACTTTTGACTTTTGTAATAACTCTCTAATAAGAAACACATTGTACAGCTGTACAAAAATATTTTTTCTTTATATCCTTATTTCATAAGCTTTTTTCTATTAAAACTTTTTTTTGTTGTTTTTAAACTTTTTTTGTTAAAAATTAAGACATACATATTAGCCTAGGCCTACACAAGGTCAGGATCATCAATGTCACTGTCTTCCATGTCCATATCTTGTCCCACTGGAAGGTCTTTAGTTACAGTAACACACATGGAGCTTTTTTTTTTTTTTTTTTTTTTTTTTTAAGACCCTGTGTATCCCAGGCTGGAGTGCAGTGGCCAGATCTCAGTTCACTGCAAGCTCCGCCTCCCGGGTTCACGCCGTTCCCCTGCCTCAACCTCCCAAGTAGGTGGGACTACAGGCGCCCGCCACCACGCCCAGCTAATTTTTTTGTATTTTTAGTAGAGACGGGGTTTCAACCTATTAGCTAGGATGCTCTCGATCTCCTGACCTCGTGATCCGCCCGCCTCGGCTTCCCAAAGTGCTAGGATTACAGGCTTGAGCCACCGCGCCCGGCCCCCAACTTCTTTTTTAATAAGTAGAAGAGTACACTCTAACATAAAAATATATAGTAAATACTGAGTAATAGAAATTTTTCAGTTCCATTACAATCTTTACGGAACCACTGTTGTATATGCAGTCTGTTGTTGACTGAAACGTCATTATGCGACACACGACTATAGGCAGTAGTTTTCATTCTGTTCACTCTGTTGAGTTTCAAACATTTCATTTTTTTTTTTTTTTTTTTTTTTGAGACGGAGTCTCGCTCTGTTGCCCAGGCTGGAGTGCAGTGGCCGGATCTCAGCTCACTGCAAGCTCCGCCTCCCAGGTTTACGCCATTCTCCTGCCTCAGCCTCCCGAGTAGCTGGGACTACAGGCGCCCGCCACCTCGCCCGGCTAGTTTTTTGTATTTTTTTTAGTAGAGACGAGGTTTCACCGTGTTAACCAGGATGGTCTCGATCTTCTGACCTCGTGATCCGCCCGTCTCAGCCTCCCAAAGTGCTGGGATTACAGGCTTGAGCCACCGTGCCCGGCCTCAAACATTTCATTTTTAATGTTTTTCTCCTTTAGTTAGACAAGGACTTGAGATCTTTGCAGAGGGCAGAATTAGGCTTTTGCCAGTCAGGGCTTTAGGAAAGCTATCTGAAAGTAGACAGGAGATGTAGTAGGAAGAGCACCAATTTATGGAGTGGGTGGAGTTTGCTTGCAATGTGGGTGCAATGGGTGGATTTATTATGCAGTAAAGTCATCAAGTTTATACTTTTTCAAGAAATCAAGCGGTTGAGATACAAAACAGTAACAATACATCAAATACTAGCCTGAAAAACAGTATTTCTCTCTCTCTTCCTACAAAATGTGACCACCATTCTGTATTTGGCATTTTCATGTCCATTGTCACATCTACCTTACCTTGTCCAGCATTTGGCTAAATGTATTACCGACACTTGCGTATTCCTAAATTGGGGCCTTTGACTTATAAGACAGCTTTTGAAGTTTGTCCTTCTCCTTAACTACAAACCAAGTACATACTCTACAACCTGCAAACCAGATCACTCATCACTTTTAGAGTCCTCTCTATTTAGATCCCTGCCAGCCCTTCTGTCTTGTTGTTTCCTTCTACTCAGGCTCAACCTGATACGAAGATATAGGAGACCAGAACTCTTCTCAGAACTTAGACTGGATAAAATGTTACTTTCTTTTTAGCAGCAAAGTGCGGGAATATCGCTGATGTCCACTGAGGCAGGTAATTTTTTGGTATGAAGGACAAAGCCATGGGGAGCTGGCACCTTTGGCTACTGTTTCTTTTGCTGTCTATGTAAGTAATAAACTGCCTGAATCCAAAAGTGGCTTGTGATACCTTTACCAGCCGAATTAGTAGTAGGCTCATAGGCTGCCTGGGTTTAAATCCCAGCTCTGCCACTAACTTGTGTGTGACCTTGAGCAAATTTCTGAACTTCTTTGTCTTGGCTTCCTCATCTACATAAAACAAGAATATCTACTTCAAAGGTAGTTGTAAGGGTCAGATGAGTTAGCCTATAAAACTAGCAGAATAGTGCCTGGAACGAGGCAAGCACATAGTAAATGTTAGTGGCTGTTATTTTCTTTTTTTTTTTTTTTTTTTTTGAGACGGAGTCTCGCTCTGTCACCCGGGCTGGAGTGCAGTGGCCGGATCTCAGCTCACTGCAAGCTCCGCCTCCCGGGTTCACGCCATTCTCCTGCCTCAGCCTCCCGAGTAGCTGGGACTACAGGCGCCCGCCACCTCGCCTGGCTAGCTTTTTTTGTATTTTTTAGTAGAGACGGGGTTTCGCCGTGTTAGCCAGGATGGTCTCGATCTCCTGACCTTGTGATCCGCCCATCTCAGCCTCCCAAAGTGCTGGGATTACAGGCTTGAGCCACCGCGCCCGGCTGTTATTTTCTGTTTTAGCAGTTGTGTCTGGGACTGCTATGGAAGTATAACATACGTTATCTCCGATCTTAACAACAACCTTATGATGTCAGTATTAATGTCCTTGTGTGTGGCTGATGAAACAAAGATGGAAAGAATTCCAGCTGTGCTAGGATGGCTGAGCCAGGTGGCACTGGTCTGCATGGGTCTAAAGCTTTGCTGGTTGCCCTCAGTCCTGCTCCCTTCTCTTTTGACAGGCCCTGGGAACCAGCTCTATCCTTCTGGCCTAAAGCTTTGGCGCAGTCAAGGTGAGAGTTGACCATACCCTCTTATCAAGCATACGAGACAAGGCAAGGCCACAGCCTTACTAATTCGGCTGGTAAAGGTATCACAAGCCACTTTTGGATTCAGGCAGTTTATTACTTACATAGACAGCAAAATAAAGAGTAGCCAAAGGTGCTAGCTCTCCATGGCTTTGTCCTTCATACCAAAAAATTATGACCTTGGAACAGAGGGGCCAGATGACTGCAGCATGAGTTGTGGGATGCCCTGTTGCTGAGGGGTCCACTGTAGTTACGCAGCTTTACCTTCTGCAACTCTATTCTGAGGGGGCTGGAGTACAGAAGTTCATCCTCATCAGAACCTGGGAGGTAATGAGACACCGTCTCATGGCAGCCTCCCAGGAGATAGGTGGTGGGTGGGAGAAGGCCTTGAATCCTGTCCTCTCCTATTCCAGGAAGATCACAGGCACCTGAAAGTCTCCTGTGAACTGCGGTTCAAGCCTCTGTCTGCATGGCCTCTGGATACACTTGAGGATGTTGTAGCTGAGTTGTTCCCCTCACCCCTCTGCCCCTGGCCCAGGCTTGGCCTCTGAACCCTTTGACCTGAAGTGCTTCCATCCCCTAATCTGACTTCTCCCCCTGGTCTATATCAAGGCTAGTGAGCTTTCTAGGAATAAATGTCAAATTTATCCAACTGGATGAAGACCTTTGAGAATAGAGACCCACACTGAATATACTTTGTCTTTCTTTTTTTTTTTTTTTTTTTTTTTTTGAGACGGAGTCTCGCTCTGTCACCCAGGCTGGAGTGCAATGGTGCGATCTCTGCTCACTGCAAGCTCCGCCTCCTGGGTTCATGCCATTCTCCTGCCTCAGCCTCCCGAGTAGCTGAGACGACAGGCACCCGCCACCATGCCCAGCTACTTTTTGTATTTTTAGTAGAGACAGGGTTTCACCATGTTAGCCAGGATGGTCTCGATCTCTTGATCTCGTGATTTGCCTGCCTCGGCCTCCCAAAGTGCTGGGATTACAGGCGTGAGCCACCGCACCTGGCTACTTTATGTCTTTTATACATAATACACATTCATACAACATGGACTTGCCCTCACTTAGAAACACAATAAATATAGGTTTCTTGGTATGTGAACTTAGAGCCACCTGGTTTCAGTCTAAAACTGAGTAGCTAAAGGCTCCTGGAGCTTGTCCCTCATCCCCTGCAATCTGGCAGTCACTCCCCTAGGTGTGCTAGAATGTGGGTGGGTTGGTAGTGGTAACACAAAGCACAGAAGTGCAAAAAGTCCATAGGATCTTTTATTCTTTTCTTTTTAACTGTCCATCTCTGGCATTAGATGGGGGCACTGCGCTAAGCTTTCAAGGTGCCCTGTTGCTGAGAAGTGTGGGTTTAGGGAGTGGCTTTAATGAAACCTACCAGGAGAGATCCAGGCTGGGTTATGACCTTCCCAGTCCACTCTTCTTTGAGCAGGAACTTTTACAGGCAGATGTAATCAGGCATAGGTAGCTTAATGAGGTAAAGAATGGGCAAGAAACTGTCCTGGCTTGTGCTAATAATTCCTGATATACAGTGGCTGTCTCCAAAGAGCCCAAAGCACAGCTCAGACATTATCTTATTAATCCTCCCAAAACCCCCATGAGGTAGGCAGGTGGCAGGCATTCCCCCTGCTCCAGGATCAGAGGGAATGGGGACCTTATGCGACTTGCCCAAGGTCATACTGGGTGGCAAAGCCTAACATATAATTTATTGCTTTTAACGCTTGAGCCTGTGGTTTTTTTCCCTCCCTACCCCACTCTCCCGCGATTAACACCAATATTTTAATCAGGTGATTTTCATCTAGTGCATCTCTTCCTAAAGGGCTATTGGCTCTTTCCCTTCATTTGGAAACTCACCAGGGCAATTACAGAGAAGGGGATGGAATGAGGTGAATCTGTAGCCTGTGGGTATAGCCTGTGAGCCCTTAAAGAACCCAAGTCACTGTCTCCCTCTCTGGGGCCCTCTGCCCATTCAGGAATCATCACTGTGTCCTGCTTTCATGCACTCTGTCCTGCTTTCATGCACTCTGTCCTGCTTTCATGCACTCTGTGTGTTGGGTTTCCTGCTTCATTACATGGTCTTGGGGACCTCAAATGGGGTTAGCTCCAGTCCCACCCAACTACTCCCCTTTCAGTGTATCTCCTGTGAGGCCACCATCATTTGCATCCTGTTCACAGTAGTATTGGGCCCCTGGCCAGAGCCCTTTTGCCTTTGGCAGCACACTCTAATCTACCCAACCTTCCATTCAACAGTCTTACCATCCATTCAGGCCATGTATATGATGAAATCACACAATAACCCTCTTTGCTTCATCTTTCCAAAAGGATGTTCAGGGTACAAGTCACTGTGCATAAAACGGCTTCCCTCAACGCATTTGAACTAAGAGCAGACCCCTGCCTATAACACTGCACTGAGCCTTTTATTCTTGCAGACTCAAAGAATGTACATACCAAATGTCAGCCAGAGACCAGCAACCACAACAGAGAACATTCTTAAGGATGGAGGCATCAATATGGCAGCTCATTCCTTCAGATAGAGCTGCAGCTGTCCTCCCCTGCATCCCTCTCCAAAATACAGGCATATATCCTCATGGGTAGACACTGAGGCTAACACACACAACACTGTAAATGACTAATGACACATGGAGCACTCCATCTATAACTATGGAAGAAATGATAACACACTGGCTCCAGATCCTATCATGGCCTGTCTGTAGCACCTCTACAAGAGGCAGTATAATAGCTAGAATCAGAGGTTCTCTCTCTGTGAAAAACAAGTGACTTCTTGTGTCTTTTGGAGAGATGACCCAGAGAACATTACAGTATGGCCTGAGATAAGCATCAGTATCACAGACAACTTCATTGCACTCCTCTGCACTCCAAGCCTACCTTGTAAGGTCGAAGGTTACAGAGAAGTTAGAAGTTACAGAGAGTCAGAGGTTACAGAGAAGTCACTTAGTTGAGACAGCAGCTTTAGACTAGTGCTGTCCAACACAACATTCTGCAATAATGGCGATGTTCTATTTCTCTACCGGCAATGTAGGAGCTGCAAGCCACATGTTGCTACTGAGCAGTTGGGATGTGGTAAATGCAAACCAGGAACTGAATTTTAAGTTTTACTTAATTAACTCAAATTTAAATAGCCACATTAGGCTGGTGACCACTGTGTTAACCTCGGACTCTGAAATCTAATACTTTCCTATATTCTCAAGAATGAAAGTCCACACGTATTCTTACCCTAATCTCCTCAAGATATCCCAAAGACATCAAATTAAAGTCAGGACCAGCTTGAATCAAGAAGATAAAGACATGTGTTTGATGCTACTGAGGAAATGTTTTTAAAAGACTTAGTTTTTAACAGCAGCACCATGCTGTGCAAAACAAAATAAAATACCACAGGAAGTCAGCAAGGAAGGTCTTTTGCGGTCAGATACCAGTGGGTGGTCAGGTGACATGGAGAAACTCAAACAGCAAGGGTGAGAAGCTCAGGCTGCCATTAATTTCACTGTGTGTCTTGGGTAAAGCATTTTTTTTCTCTCTGGACCTCAACTTCTCAACAGTAAATAGAATTTAACCATCTGCCCCATCTAATTCACAGAGTTGTTGGAAGGAAAAGGTAAAGTAGACTAAAGAGTATCAAATGCTACTTATTTAATAAAACCAAGATGCCATACTAAATTCGCCTAGGAGGTCTTTATCCCCCATTCTCCTGCCTGCCCATCCTCTGCCCCATTCATTCTTCATGGTCCAGCTCCAGCCCCATTGCCGCCACATGATCTTTCCAGAACTCTCCAGCTCACTATCACTGTTCCCTCTGAATACCTTCCATATTTTGACACTTTAAGCTCAACTATCACATGTGTTCTTGTCCCATTGGGATGGGATGTCAACCATTAGCTCTGGATTAAATGAGATAATGCATATGCTATGGTTTGAATGTATATGGCCCTCCAAAATGCACATTGGAACTTAACCCACAAAGTGATGGTATTAAGAGGTGAGGGGTCTTGGGAGGTGATTAGAACATGTGGGCTCTTCTCTCATGAACAGATTAGTGCCCTTATAAAAGGTTTTGAAGAAGAGTTGACCCTTTTGCCCTTCCATCTTCTGCCACATGAGGACACAGCAACAAGGTGCCATCTTGGAAGCAGAAAGTGAGCCTTCAGCAGAAACCAAATCTGTTGGCGCCTTGATCTTGGACTTCCCAGCCTCCCCAACTGTGAGAAATAAATTTATTTTATAAATCACCCAGTTTCAGGTATTTTATTACAGCAAAAGGAACAGACTGAGATAGTATGTCAAATAATAAAACTTTATGTTACAAAAGATAAACAGCAACATGATAAAGTGAGATGATGCAGTTAAGTGAGCCACTAGGCAGAAGCCAAGGATGATGTAGCTTCTACACTTAGAACAAATGGGAACAGCTAGGGAAAAGTGACCGGCTGGGAAACCCTACTAGTGGAATTAGAATTGTTTGGGATTCCTCCAAGAGGAGGTAAGAATGAGCAGGAGCCTGGCAGGTAATGGGCTCCAATCTGAGACTCAGAACAACAATGCAACCTCCCCACTCAGAACTGGAAACAACCCAATTTCAAAATAGGCCCAAAGATGAACTCACTGCCATTTCCTTCTAACCAGTTGCCCAACTATCCCTTTTAAAAAATATAGCTCCTATCAATATGACCCAAGAGCTACAGGATTTGAGAACCTTGAATTCAGGATGGCAGTCCCAGACGCCCCCTGCTAGATCAAATTTCTCAGCTGCACTGTTGCTCAAATTAATTAACAGTAGCTCTCTAGCCACTGCCACCATAATAAACAGCTCTGGGATGCCACTGAAGGTCCCCAGTGGGGACTGATTGGGAAGGGACACCAGGGAACTTTCTGGGCTGATGGTCATGTTGTTCTCTATCTTGACAGGGGTTGGGTTTCACAAAGCAACTCATTTGTTAAAAACCCATGAGACAGTACACTTAGGATTTGTGTATTTCACTACATGTAAAGTTTACCTCAAAGAAAAAACATAAACAAATGAAAAATGCACAGCCCAGCCACACATATAACCCTCATCAGAATCTCTGGGGTTGGGACCCAGACTCTGGTTTTTTAACATGCTTCCCAGGTGATTCTGATGAAGATGAACTTCACAGAACACCTTGAAAATGACTTGCCTAGACCAAAGAAAACAGGCCAAGAACAGATAAAGAACATACTCAAATTAGCTTCTCACTTTCTATCTGAACTAAGTATCTTAGTCTGCTCAGGCTATCATAACAAAGTACCCTAGACTGGGAGGCTTAAACAACAGAAACTTATTTTCTCACAGTTCTGGAGCTGGGAAGTCCAAGATCAAGGTGTCACTGAGGCAGGTTTCACTCTGAGGCCTCTTCTCTTGGCTTGCGGTGGCCACCATTTCCCTGCATGCTCACATGACCTCTTCTTTGTGCATAAAGGGGAGAAAAAGAAAGCAAGCTCCCTGGTGTCCCTTCTTATAAGGGCACTAAGACTATCGTGAAGGTCCGACCCTCTTGACCTCATCTAACCCTAACTGCCTCCCATAGACCCCATCTCCAAATACCATCACTGTGGGGGTTAGGGCTTCAACACATGAATTTGGTAGGGAAATTAAATGAATATTCGGTCCATCATACTTGTCTACATGACAGAAATCACAACTCAGATTCTCAAGAGTTACTGGGAATTACCATATGAAATGGCTACAGTTTCCTGATTTTATTTACAAAAATGGCAGTTATATATACTCTACTTAATATTATTGTGGTAACATGATGGTATTACTTCTAGACACAAGCATGTGTCTTGGTGAATGAGTAACTTCTTAAGCCACAGATGGGCATAATCTTATTTGAAAGAGATCTTCCCAGGCCAGAGGTTCATCTCCAACCCAAACTAGACTATTCCTCCAGAAAGAGAGAAGAAAAGAGAAGGAGGAGAGGGGACGCAGCAGCTAATGGGCAGTCATAAGGTGTGGCAGTCATGAGGTGAGGTGTTCACCTACCTACCTGGGTTCCACAGCTAAGGGGACACTTCCCACACAGGGAGCTATGGACTGCTGGATCAGATGCTCATGTAAGCTGAGCTGCCTGCCCTCTTCCTCCAAGAAAAATGGACTTGTACTTTCTTGTTTCTGAGCTCTAGCTTTGCAACAAAACCAGAATTCTCACCCAAGGTTGCAGGACCAAACTTGAGAAGCAATTCAGCCTTTCCTTGAGAAGGATGAGAGTATGCAAAAGGTTAATTTTCACAAGCACTTGTGATCAGGAGAAATTTCATACCAGAACGGGTGCTCCCTCCCAAGTGACTCCATTCTTCTCTGGTGATGAAGTGAGTCTCATCTTGCCAAACCTCCAGAGTACCATTTAATCTTCGCTGTAAGATGCAAGGACTAAAAGTACCAGATGCAATTCATTCAGTTCTGAACAGAGAGTCACTTGTTTACTCTGAGCTAAGAGAGAAACTGAACTGGGAAGTATGTCTAATGAAGTCTAATGAATCACCTTCCTTGGGTGATTGGTACACAAGGAGGGAAGGAGAACCAAATGAGGCCAGTCATGAGCCTGAGGCTCCTGGTGTCCTCTGCACTCCAAAAGGGCCACTCTTACACCCTTTCTCTATCAGTGGCAATCATTTCCAGTGTTCAGTCTTTACAACTCATAATTCAGGTCACATCCACTTCCTCCCGGTAAGGTGGGGAGGAAAGTGATTACTGCCCCATGGGATGATAAGGAACCTGGGCTCAGGAGGTCATATACTCAAAGAAACACACAGTCAGCTGGACCCATGTTCAAACAAGGCACTCTGACACCGCCTGCCTCCCTCATTTAATGCTCTTAATCACTGTCTCATATATACCTTTCCCTCCCTAAAGGAGGGGAGTGAGAGAAAACCAACTGTTTTATCCATCTCCAAATCTATTGATCACTGCTTTATTGCCTGCCCAGTAGACTACTCAAATAATTGTTGACAGACCAAGTGGTTACTAAGTTTCAGAAAAGACAAAATTCATTGTTCCCATGAATTGCAACGTCAGCTGTTATTAAAAAATAGAAGAGTTATGCTTTTAAAAGCATCCTTCTTGACTCTTCACTCCCACAAAGTTCTCCAAATCCAAAACTGCACACAACATTTATTTCCCACCCCAATCATGGTACAGTCTCAAGAAACTTCAATGTAATGGATTCAGTGTAATGGTCAAGGTCTCAAAAAGAACTGACATTGGCCAGGCGCGGTGGCTCACGCCTGTAACCACAGCACTTTGGGAGGCCAAGGCAGGCGGATCACGAGGCCAGGAGTTTGAGACCAGACTGGCCAACATGGGGAAACCCTGTCTCTACTAACGATACAAAAAATTAGCTGGGCATGGTGGTGCGCACCTGTAATCCCAGCTACTTGGGCGGCTGGGGTAGGAGAATTGATTGAACCTGGGAGGCAGAGGTTGCAGTTTGCCGAGATCGTGCCATTGCACTCCAGCCTGGGCGGTCTCAAAAAAAAAAAAAAAAAAAGAACAGTCATTATTGTCCAATCAGAAAGCAATCTGGAAGTTTAGAAACTTGTTCAATAAATTTACTGGGCACCCTCTGGGTAACATACATGCATTGTGACAGGTGCTGTGAGTGACAGAGTGAAGAGTGAGCCCAAGGATCCAACTATGGAGTGGTTCTAGATGATAATCCTCAGCTTGGAATTTTGTAACTGTGAGTCTTATCTCATAACCAGTGCCACCACAGTAAAATCTCAGGACTGCAAAGACAGAATGTGAAAAGTACTTTCCTGGCTCAAAACCATAAAACTTAGGGCTGTAACAGACTCAAAGATGCTCTGTGTAAATCTACACTGCTTTGTCATTCTACTTCCAAATGCACACAGCCTTGAACAAAAAGGTCTGCATTCTGCACAATAGGCACGTTATCTTCTCTAGACTGAATTCAAATCCACCTTCCTAACAAATCAAGATACGCTGGACCAGCCAAGACTCCTGGTGGCCCTGGACCCCACAATCAGCTGCTTAGACCCCTGTGGCTACATTTTGGGAAAAGAGGCATGCTTATTAGGCCTTATTTTCCTCCAGAATTGACCCAGGCTGATTCCAAAGCCCTCTGGGGCTGTTTATACCAGGGGCACGAGGCAATGGAGTCCCTCCTCAACAGGATGCCCTGCCACACCAAGAGAAGTCTCAAGAAGCAGAAATGCCTCACTCATTTCTCAGCTCTCTTGCAGATGAAGTCAAAGCAGGAGTGCAGGAAGTCCTCTACACTGACCTGCTTTCAGCAACTAAGTAACTTTTTGCTCAGCTTAAGGTTCAAAAAGGGACAGGGAGACTGTCTTTGTCAGACCAGGTGGCTTCAAAGGACTAAAAGGCAGACCCCTTTATTTGTAGACAAGTCCCTCTTCCTGTAGGAAAAAAGGCAAAACTACCTTCTCCAAATTCTCCATTCTGCATTGTCAGTCACAAACACACAAAAAACACCAGCCCTGGCCAAGAGAAGGGAAGAAGAGTTAGGAGATGCCCTTGATGGGGTTTCATTCAATGCAAAAGGATGCAGCTTTAAAAAAAAAAAAAAAAAAAAACAGGAAATGGAGAAAAAGGCCATTCAGAAAATCTAAAACACTATCCATCACCCTCTCTACCTTATCCGTATTACATGCCTGTCCAGTGCCTTCTATATCAGGGAAGGCCCCAGGCATCGCATTACTAGCCTACTCTCATCCCAGAAAGCAGCCTGCAATGAGCACACTCCCTCCTTGAAGGCGACATCTGCCAGGCCAGACATCCCTGTCGCCAGCCATCTCTGCAGCACTCAACATGCTCTAGTGGTGACAGAACCACCTCTCCCTCAACCAGATGGGGCAACTTGCTCCTAGAGGGGATAATCCTCCACACCCCCACATCCTGTTTGGTTTGTGGGACACCTCAACAGGATGTTAGTGAGGCAAACGAGAAGATGGCTTACTGATGTGGTTTTCTTTTGAGACAAGGTCTCACACTCTGTTATCTATGCCAGAGTGCAGTGATGTGAACCTGGTTCACTGTAGCCCGGACCTCCTGGGTTCACATGATTGTCCCACCTTGGCCTCCCAAGTAGGTGGAACCACAGGCACGAGCCACTATGCCCGGCTCTTTTTTTTTTCTTTTTTTAGTTTTTATAGAGACAGGGTCTCGCCATGTTGCCCAGGTTGGTCTTGAACTCCTGGGCTCAGGTGATCCTCCCACCTCAGCCTCCCAAAACGTGTGGTTTTCCAACCTCTTTAGTAGTAAAAGTCCTTCCCATAATCCAAACCTTAAGTAACACTTCAGTGTGTGAGACCAACCAAAGCACAGCCATGCTAGGTGAAGAGGCTGAGCCACAAAACCTGATTCGAAAACCATACACTACATTCTACATTCATGTTTCCCAAAGGGTAAGCCAGGAGTCCACTGCTAATCCACAGAGGTTGCAAGGTGGTACACAGGAGGACTTTTTAAAACAACAGACATTTATTCATTTTAACATGGTTGGAAAAACATAACTAGCACACACTCTTGGTAATATTTCCTTTAAAAAATACCATTTTAAAGGGGTTGAGCATGGTGGTTCATCCCTGTAATCCCAGCACTTCGGGAGGCTGGGGAAGGAGGATCACCTGAATGACCCCAGGAGTTCAAGCCTGGGCAACATAGCAAGACTCCATCGCTATAAAACATGTTTTAAAAATTAGCTGGGTGTGGTGGCATGTGCCTGCAGACCCAGCTACTCCAGAGGGTGAGGCAGGAGGATCGTTTGAGCCCAAGAGGTCAAGGCTGCAGTGAGCCGTGATTGCACCACTGTACTCCAGCCTGGGCGACAGAGCAAGACCTTGTCTCAAAAAAAAAACAAAAACACAAAAAAAACCCCACAAAAATACCATTTCCTACCAAATCCATGATGCCATCAGCCATTATATCTTTTAGTGGACAAGAAAAAAATTAAACCAGGACATGTCATGGATTTTAAGATATTATCCCACAGTGCCCAGCATATGGTGGCTCATGCCTGTAATCCCAGCACTGTGGGAGGCCAAGGTGGGAGGATCCCTTGAGCCCAGGAATTCCAAGACCAGCCTGGGCAACATGGTGAAACCCTGTCTCTATAAAACATACAAAAATTAGTTGGGCATGGTGGCACATACCTGTAGTCCCAGCTACTCAGGAGGATTGCTGGAGCCCAGGAGATAGAGGCTGTGGTGAGCCATGGTCATAGACTGTACTCCAGCCTGGTCAACAGAGTGACTCAAAAAAAAAAAAAGAGACATTCTAATTTCACAGACGATATACAAAAACAAGAAAAGCATCCAAGAATGAACGAAATAAGTTATTCCTGTTTTTTTGTTTTGTTTTGAGACAGAGTCTCGCTCTGTTGCCCAGGTTGGAGCACAGTGGCGTGATCTCAGCTCCCTGAAACCTCCGCCCCCAGGTTCACGCCATTCTCCTGCCTCAGCCTCCCGAGGAGCTGGGACTACAGGTGCCCGCCACCACGCCTGGCTAATTTTTTTGTATTTTTAGTAGAGATGGGGTTTCACCATGTTGGCCAGGATGGTCTCGATCTCCTGACCTCGTGATCCGCCCACCTCTGCCTCTCAAGGTGCTGGGATTACAGGCATGAGCCACCATGCCCGGCCCAAGTTATTCCTGTTTTTAAAATTGCCACTTTTAAAGAAAAACACTAAATAAATGACTGCTATGGACTGAATTGGGTCTCTCCAGAAGTCATATTTTGAAGCCCTAACTCCCCCAATATGCACTTGGAGATGGGTGGAGTCTTTGGGAGGTAATTAAGATTAAATAAGGTCACGAGGGCAGGGCCATCATGATGAGATTAGGATCCTTCTAAGAAGAGATGACAGAGAGTTTGTTCACTCATTCACACTTTCTCTGCCACGGGAGGACACAGCAAGAAGACAGCTCCGTGAGCCAGGAAGAGGGCCCTCACCAGAACCCGACCATGCTGGCACTCTGATCTCAGACTTCCGACATGTAGAACTATGAGAAATAAATGTCTATTTAACCACACAGTCCCTGGTACTTTGTTATAGCAGCCTGTGCTGACCAAGACAACGACTACACAGGTGGCACACAGATATGGCAGAAACTGTGAAGGTCCTAAGAATGAAGAAGTCATGAAAAAAACCACACACAGAGGGAGCCGTGTGCCAGGCCCTGTCCTAGGTGCTTTACATACATGGACATATTTAATCTTAAAAACAACCCTATGGTGTGGAACCACAATCACCCCATTTTCAGAGCAATCAATGTAAGCCAATGGCAGTGGGTGACCTGTCCAATGTCACAAATAAGTGCCAAGGTGAAAATTCCAGCCCAGCACAAGGCATACAGGTCCCAGGTCCCTATTCTGAAGCACAATGCTACATGGCCTCTCCAGAGGACTCCAGGTAAAACCATGGGAAACTGCCAATATCCAACTATTTCTGATCTACAAAAATGGAAAGGTCATAAGATTCAACCTAATATAAGTACCATTTGTAAAGTGTCTGATTAATGATTGATGCCTAATTGGCCTTAGAGAAATATCCCTTCAGGATATAATGGAACCTTGGTCATCGGTGGCACGTCACTAAGCTCAGTTGAAAGCCCTGAAACTTGAAAGGTTCTAATATTTAACTGAAATCCCTTTCATGTTCTTTACTCAATTCCAGTCTCCAGAGTCAACTGAAGGACAAGAACACTTAGATGAGAAAGGAGTAAACGGAAGAAACACAAGCACACTCTTTTCCTAAACTTCAGGATTGGCCTCCAAGTGATTTTAAAGCAACTTAAGAGACACCTAATAATTCTCCAGATTGATCTCTCACAGGCTGTGGCCTCACAACCCTGTCAAGCAGTGGCTGAGGGGCTGGAGGAAAAGCTGTACCTAGAGTTGGCTGAGTACTCCTCAAGATGAATGATCTGGTTTAAAAACATGGAATAACAAGGGTATGGCTAGAATCCATTTTGAAAAATAATTCCATATTAATGCACCCAAGAAACAGAAACCTTCACCTACCATGCCTTCCCTGCTAGCACCTGCACATAGCACTGCATGCTGTCTACAGCCCTTGATGCCCTGGTCTAATCCATACACTCTAAGATGAATGGGGCCCCTGTAGTTGTGCAACATGCTGGCTCCTCCTGCAAGTAAGTAGGGAAATATCTCAGGTTTCTAATAACACTGGGAAGATACCCAAAGAAAATCTGAAGTTAAGCAGAAACCTGATACACACTGTCATCATCACAAAGGCAGGCAAGGGAAAACCTGGATTTTAGAAAAATGCTGCCTTATCCTGAAACTTAACTCAAAAGACCTAATAGTCAAGGACCCTCTGGAGGTTAATACTCCTGGCTCTCATACCAGCAGACTCAGACACAGGAACCTCTCTTATTTCTTTGTAACTTCCAAAGCTCATTCTCATTACCTAATATACCTCCATGAACTCCTAATTCCAGAGATGTTTTAAATACATTCGCAAACACGTTCTTGTTTTTTAACTGTCAAAGCTCAGCACCAGAAAAAATTAACTCAAGCCAGAAGATTATCTTCATAAACATTATGTTCTTAATAGAAGCAAACTGCTCTTTTCTCTTAAGTAAAATAGAAAATAACGATGCAATACCTTTTATACTTGGCTTTCAAACTGTGAATGGGAATACTTTTCTAAAGTCGCTAATATACAAAAGAACCAAACAAAATGGTTAAAAAAAAAAAAAAAAACAACAAAAAACATGGAAATGAAAAACTTCTCTCTGCTGAAAGAAACTGTTCTTTGTTGATAAAGGGAGGTTCAAACATATTTTAAATATTTTTAAACAAAGGCCTAGCTGATGTCCCTTAATCCAGCCAGCCAGCTCAACTTTCTATGCAGGCAGCTGCTGCAGTGGAGCGCCCGTCCAGAAGGGAGGGCCAGAGCATTTCCTTAGCGTTCCACATTCCTGGGGGACATGGGACTTAGCAAGGTTAACAGCAAATTTCAACCTCCAATGCAAGTACAACAACATCTTCATAAAAGTTTTACAAGGACATCCTGGCAAGAACCAAACTACCACGAAGAGTAATGTTTTGGGGCCCTGAGCATTCCATCCAGCAGCTCGCTTTTCTTGGCCACTTCTCCTGGCTGTGTGGTGCAAACCAGCGGTCAGCTGGGAACCCACAGAAGGGTCCCATGGAGAATGCACTTGGAGAAAAGAAAGCCAGATACACCCATGCTGGCTCAGTGCTCCTTGCTCCATGGAGAAGAGGAGCAAGTGGAGGCCAGTAGGATTTTAATACCTCTCATCAATGCAGGGTAAGAGGTACATGCAAACGGGATGGAAGCAGGTACATGGAGTCGCCTGTCTCTGAGTCCCTAAACCATCTCTATCCATCTTTCCAGAAAACACAGTCCTCAACCTTGCATTCTTCATTAGTGTGAGCATCACAGAGCACTGCTCTGAGGAGGAACCTCACACGGCAGGCGCACAGGTCACCCTGGGAGACCAGCCTTGGTGTGACCTGAAGAACAAAGGTCCAAGGTAAGCAAGAGAACCACAGGGCCATGGGAGACAGCAGACAGCTTTGAGTCGGTATTCATTTCCCAGGGCTGCCTTAATGAAATACCATAAACTGGGTAAAAAAGAAATTTGTCATCTCGCAGTTGACACTAGAAGTCCAAAATCAAGATGTCAACAGGGTTGATTTCTTCTGGGGGCTGTGAGGGAATCTGTACCACACCTCTCCCCTAGCTTCTGGTGGGCTGCTGGCAGTCTGGTGTTTCTTGGCTTGTGGAATCCACCCCAATCACTGCCTCCATCTTCACTTGGCGCGCTCTTGGTGTGTGTGCATACGTCCAAATTTCCCCTTTTAATAAGGACACCAATCATATTGGATTAGGGCCCACCCTGATGACCTTAATTGAACTTGATTACCTCCGTAAAGACTCTATCTCCAAATAAGGTCACATTCTGAGGTGCTGGGAGTTAGGGTTTCAACATATAAATTTGGGGGGATACAATTCAACCCAGAAGAGGGCCCTTAGGAGAACCACTGGTGGTTGAAAAAGGAAGGGCGCTATAAGAAGATATTAGCATTTTCATTCTTCAGAATCTCTTTCACACTAAATAACTACAGAAGCCAAAAGTCTATAATATTACAATAAAGGAATAAGTTAAATGAATAATTGTTTTAAGTGGGTAGAAAGATGTGGGAGAGAGAAACACAGGCAAGGTGCCATCACAGGGGGAAACAAGGAAAAATGAGGTGTAAAATGATACATTCATAGACTGTTTTGGCAGAGGCCTGTTGCCAGTAGCTATACAGTAGACTCTCAGAGTTTGGCAAGATATAAAAGAGGACAAGGCGCAAAATACATTAATGGCCCAGCTACGGCTTTAGATGGAGTCATAATTGGCTGGGAAACTGGGCTCACCTTACAATTCCATGAACTGCTAAGTTGGAGTCTCATGCCATTCAGTAAGGATTTACATGGCAAGAATCAGGTCATTGCCAGCCACTGGCCTGGGCCTGAACTAGACATCAATCAAGGGTTCTCAGAGATATGGAGGAAGGCCCTAAAGAGCCACTGTCTTTTTGAAACTCAAAACATGAAATAAGGGAAACAGCACATTTGCCAAGTTAGGTGCTGAAGAGGTGCTTTTCTTGTTAGAAAGAAAAGGAAAGGAAGAAGAAAATGCGGAAGCAGTTTATTTTCAAAGGAGTCTCAGTGGTTAGTGCTTTGTGATTTTTGCATAGTGCTAAAGATTGGAAAGAACAACGCAACAAGGTACACAACACTATACAGATTTTGCTGCTATCACCATGCAAGGTTATGCTACCAGTCTCAGATAACAGAGAAGCAAGCACCTTCAAAACACCCATTTCCATTAAACACTGTCTAGCCCAGTGGTTCTCATCCCACCTGCAAGCCCAGGGCAGGGGGCGGTGGGTGGGGGTTTGTCCTTCAACCTTTTCAGGTAATCTGTGAGGGCAAAACCATTTTTGCAATAACACAAAGACATTATTAGCCTTTTACAGTCTGCTGACATTTGCACTGATTCGTGTATAAAAGCAATGGTGGGAAAAACTGTTGCAAGAATTACAGCAGTGACACTAAACTGCACTCTTGATCATTGTATACTTGGAATTGAAATAAAAGTTTCCTTAAGAATGTTGATGAAGCAATGTAGATGAAGCAATAAAAACTATTAACTTTATTAAATCTCAACCCTTGAGTACATTTACAAAAAATATTCTGCGTGACGAAATGGTTAAATACGCATAAAGCACTTCCACTGCATACCAAAGCACAATGGTTGCCTCAAAACAAAATATTTATGTGATTGTTAGCTATAAGCCAAACTAGTCAATTTTTTTCACGGAACACCATTTTTACTTAAACAAGTAACTGACCGTAAAGTACAGTTATACAGATGAGTGCAGGGCAGACATTTTCTCAAAAAGGAATGAAATGAGCCCATCACTCCAAGGAAACAATTGATAATATTTTTTGCCAATGATAAAATTTGAACTTTCAAGCAAAAATTAAAATTTTGGTCAATTTTTATCTACCACTATGAGTGTGACAGAATCCTGATACTTAGAGACTCTTCTATTGGGAACAAATGTGAATTTTTGGCAGGGCATGGTGGTGTACGCTTAATCCCAGCACTTTGTGGGGCCGAGGTGGAAAGATCGCTTGAGCCCAGGAGTTTGCGACCAGCCTGGGCAACATGGTAAAACCCCATCAGTACAAAAGAAAATTTTTTTAATTAGCTGGTCACAGTGGCACGCAGCTATAGCCATAGACACCTGGAGGCTGAGGTGGAAGGATTACTTGAGCCTAAGAGGTAGAGGCTGCAGTGAGCCTAGATCGTGCCACTGCCCTCCAGCCTGGGCAACAGAGTGAGACCCTGACTCAAAAATAAATAAATAGGCTGGGTGCTGTGGCTCACGCCTTTAATCCCAGCACTTTGGGAGGTAGAGGCAGGCAGATCACCTGAGGTCGGGAGTTTGAGACAGCCTGACCAACATGGTAAAACCCATCTCTTCTAAAAATACAAAATTAGCCGGGCGTGGTGGCGCATGCCTGTAATCCCAGCTACTCAGGAGGGTGAGGCAAGGGAATTGCTTGAATCCAGGAGGCAGAGATTGTAGTGAGCCAAGATCATGCCACTGCACTCCAGCCTGGGCAACAGGAGCGAAAATCCATCTTAAAAATAATTAATTAATTAAATGTGAACTTTTAAGTACTGTATAATGAAATATGTTAGTATTTGGAAGAGCTACATGACTAAGTGAATCAATATTTTCTAAATGACCAATGCATGAGATGATAATACAAAATCACTCATTAGTAAAAGTTCCATTCAAAATGCAACAGAGACCAACAGATTTCAAAGTGAAAGAGTAGGAATAGTTCATTGACATGGTTTCAGATTCCACATTGCAACTAATCTTTCAGAAACTACCTCTTGTCCAGTTTAGATACAGTATCAAAGAATATTCGTAATTACTAATACCTTAACAGGCTATAAAATACTCCTCCCTTTTCCAACTACATGTCTGTGTAAGGCTAGATTTTCTTCATTATACTTCAACCAAAGCATATTGTAACAGACTAGGTACAGAAGTAGATGCAAGAAATCAACTGTCTTACTAAGCAAGGCATTAAAGAGATTTGCAAATACATAAAACAAGGCCATTCTTCTCACTGTATTTTCTAAAACACAAAGATATTTTTGGCCAGGCGTGCTGGCCAACACCTGTAATCCCAGCACTTTGGGAGGCCAAGGCGGGAGGATCACTTGAAGCCAAGAGTTCGAGACTAGCCTAGGCAGCAAAGCAAGACTCGGTCTCTACAAAAATTTTTTTTTTAATAGCCAGGCATGGTGGCACATGCCTGTAGCCCCAGCTACTTGGGAGGTTGAGACAGGAGGATCACTTGAGCCCAAGAATTCAAGGCTGCATGAGCTATGATTGTGCCACTGCACTCCAGTCTAGGCGACAGAGCAAGACCACATCTTTAAGAAAAAAAAATTTTTTTAATAAAAATGTTATTTGTAGCCAGGCACGGTGGCTCACGCCTGTAATCCCAGCACTTTGGGAGGTCGAGGTGGACAGATCACAAGGTCAAGAGATTGAGACCATCCTGGCCAACATGGTGAAACCCCGTCTCTACTAAAAATACAAAAAATTAGCTGGGCGTGGTGGCACGCGCCTCTAGTCCCAGCTACTCGGTAGGCTGAGGCAGGAGAATCGCTTGAACCCGGGAGGCAGAGGTTGCAGTGAGTCGAGATCGCACCACTGCACTCCAGCCTGGTGACAGAGCAAGACTGTCTCAAAAAAAAAAAAAAAAAAAAAAAAAAAAAAAAACACTTATGTTTGTTAACATGTAATGTGTTTTTAACCATTCTTAAATGAATTTTAAATGTTCAATTCTAACTTCTCAGATGGTAAATCTCTTTGTGATCCAACACTGTAAAAGTGTAACTACTCTTATGATTCAATAACAAAATGAGTAACCCAACTGAAATGGACAAATGATCTAAACAGATATTTCTCCAAAGAAGGTATACGAATGGCTAATAAGTACATGAAAAGATGCTCAACATCATTAGGCATGAGGGAAATGCAAACCAAAACCACAATGAGATACCACTTCATACCTACTAATATAGAATGGCCATAATAAAAGGAACATAAATAATAACAAGCATTAGAGAGAGTATGGAGAAATTAGAATCCTCATACACGGCTGATGGGAAAAGTAAAATGGTATAGATATGTTGGAAAACAGTCTGGCAATTCCTCAAGATGTGAAACATAGAGTGGCCAATATGACCCAGCAATTCCGCTCCTAAGTATATACCCAAGAGAAATGAAAACATGTCCATAACTTGTACATGAACATTCATAGCAGCATTGTTCATAATAAACAGAGTGAAAACAACCCAAATGCCTACTGACTGAAGAGTGGATACATAAAATGTGGTATATCCACACAATGAAATACTACTCAGTAATACGTGGCTGATAGCAAGTTATCAGTGGAAGAAAATTCTGTCTACCTGTGCATTCCCATATGTGCTTAAAGGATTCAAAATAAAGTGTTAAAAGACCAAACTGTCTTAAGAGAACCAACTCTACCCTCACTAGTCTCTCCCAAATGATGAGTCCAATAGAAGTGCAGCATTCTAGTTTTACCCATATTCCAACATTTTGAACTACCCTCTCAATACCTGCCCAGGATATGGCTACTACATTTCTCTTCTCCCCATTCTTACAGGTTTCCCAAGCAATTGGTGAACAGTGAAGGCTGAGGAGGCATAAGGCCTGTCAGCTTGTGAGTTCATAGCTACTTACCCCCTGACTCAACCAACCTCATAGTCAAGTACTCCTCAACAGAGACCATAGACCTTTCAACTATCAACAGCCATCACCAGCTACTGCCAAACACAAATGAAACCCATTCCCCAGTCCCCAAAACACTCTCCTCCCACTCTGATGCTCCTAGACAACCTGTTCATAGAACCATCATCCGCTAACACTTCTCATTCTTCCCAAATTGCAAACATTTCCAAATAAAGATGGCATCCATAACTAGTGATTCCAACCACCATCAAACAGAAAGCTCTCAAGTCCCTTGCCATTCGTCCATATTTAGTAAATGGACGGTCCACCTGGACTTTCTCATAAACAACCAGTCCAAACACCAATTCCCAAATACTAGTAAGTCATTTTGAAGTCAGGCATCATTACATGATTACAGAAGGATGATACATCATTGTACTGAGTTCCTGTTAAGCGATATAACTTCTTTCAGGTAACACTGCAACTTAAAACCCCAAAGTCATTGCTCACGCAAAGAAAAAAGGTGGCTTTAATTTTAAAAAATGCAAACCCACGAACACATTCTAACAACAACAACAAGAAACACAGAGAAAAGGCATTGTCTTGGTTCATCTATTAAGCCCTTAGCTTTAGACAAAATATTCTCAAAATACTTTTTGGGGGATGAAGAGTCAGTTAAAACAAAAATTTTCTCAACTTATAAAACTACAGGGTGGGGTGTCCCTTATCCAAAATGCTTGGGACCAGAAATGTTAGATTTCAGATTTTTTTCAGATTCTGAAATATTTGCATTACACTAACCAGTTGAGTATCCCTAATCTGAAAATCTGAAATGCTCCAATGAACATTGCCTTTGAGCATCATGTCAGCACTCAAAACAGTTTCAGATTTTGGAGCATTTCAGATTTCAGATTTTCAGATTAAGGATACACAATCTGTGATACCTGACCACGGAAGAACTTGGAATATGAACAAAATGAAAGCACCAAAAATCCCATTACCAAAGAGGCAGACTGGGGACAGAATTTCATTTTTTTCTGTGTATGTCACAAAATTCTTTTGTAAAATAGAGATGGGGCCGGGCACAGCGGCTCACGCCTGTAATCCCAGCACTTCAGGAGGCTGAGGCGGGCAGATCACGAGGTCAAGAGATCGAGACCATCCTGGCCAACACGGTGAAACCCCGTCTCTACTAAAAGTACAAAAATTAGCTGGGTGTGGTGGCGGGCGCCTGTAATCCCAGCTGCTTGGGAGGCTGAGGCAGAAGAATCGCTTAAACTCGAGAGGTGGAGGTTGCAGTAAGCCAAGATCGCGCCACTGCACTCCAGCCTGGCGACAGAGTGAGACTCCGTCTTAAAAAAAAAAAAAAAAACAGAGAGGGGTTTTGCCATGTTGCCCAGGCTGGTCTCAAACTCCTGGGATCAAGCCATCCACCCTTCTTGGCCTCTCAAAGTGCTGGGATTACAGGTGTGAGCCACCGTGACTGGTCCTTCTTTTTAAATTAGGATCATATGACACATTGCTTAATATTCTGCTTTTTTCACTTATGAGCATTTTCCCCTGACATTAAGTATTCTCAAACTATCTAGATGTCTGCATAGTACTCTACTATAAGAACAAAAGTATTATCATTTAGCTAGCCCTTTATTATTACATGTTCATTGTTAGTAATTTTCTATTACAAATAACATGTTAGTGAACATCCTTACATGTGTCTTGAGATATACATCTTTGACTTTTTTTTTTTTTCTGAGACAGAGTCTCATTCTGTTGCTAGCTGGTCTTGAGCTCCTGAGCTCAAGTGATCCATCCACCTCAGCCTCCCAAAGTACTGGGATTACAGGCATAAGCCACCGCACCCAGCCCATCTTCAACTTTTTTTAAGGATAAACTCGTAGAAGAAAAACTGTTGAGTCAAGGGGTATGAGTATTATTATTATCATTTTTATTTATTTATTGTTTTTTGGAGACGGAGTCTCGCTCTGTTGCCCAGGCTGGAGTGCAGTGGCACGATCTTGGCTCACTGCAACCTCCGACTTCTGGGCTCGAGCAATTCTCCTGCCTCAGCCTCCGGAGTAGCTGGGACTACAAGTGCGTGCCACCATGCCCAGCTAATTTTTTGTATTTTTAGTAGAGACGGGGTTTCACCACGTTGGCCAGGATGGTCTCAATCTCCTGACCTCGTGATCTGCCTGCCTCAGCCTCCCAAAGTGCTAGGATTACAGGTGTGAGCCACTGCACCCAGCCAAAGTAGTAACTTTATATAATGAAATCTTTAAGTAGCCCTCCTCTAAACTGTGAAAACTTAGGAAAAAAAAAAAATGTTCCCCCAAAGACTATATAATCAAACAAAACAAAGTGCTGGGATTACAGGTGTGAGCCACTGCGCCTGGCCGGGGTATGAGTAGTTTTAAGACTCTTGATACATTGTACCGCTACAAGCAACTTTCCCCACCAGCAGTGTGTAAGTATCTGTTTTCTTGTATCTTTTTATAAAAAT
The DNA here is from genome assembly GCF_024542745.1 of Macaca thibetana thibetana. Lineage (NCBI taxonomy): Eukaryota > Metazoa > Chordata > Mammalia > Primates > Cercopithecidae > Macaca > Macaca thibetana. Next base: position 21,958,738 of record NC_065587.1, read on the forward strand.
GATTGTTAATTTTATTTTAGACTCTCCTCTTTGGGTAGCTTTTAAAATGGCTTTTTTTTTTTTTCCTTTTTGGCCTTAATCCAGGGTTCTTTTGGAATTCTTGCTGTCCCACAATGTCCTTGTTCCTACTTTGTCCAAGGCAAGTCCACCGAGTTAAACATAAATGCACATACTAGTTACACACGGGACATTATAAGCTGCCCATGTAGGATAAGGTCCACAAGTCCAGGAATACTGCTACTTTAAATAAAGCAAAAACTTAATGCTTTAGGAGAAAATAAAGGTGCCAAAATGTGTGGAGATTTAGGTAATTTGGCAATTCTCAGAGCTCAGATTACACCAGGAAACAAGTTTAGTGCCAACACACAAACACTTGGAAAGTGTAAAGAGGAACAAATGGCACCCCTCCCCCTTCTGAATGTGTGTTAATCACATTATAATAAAAATAAGAAGTAAATCAAGTAGCTTCAGTAACCACCACCGCATCTACTTCAAAATTAGCTCACAACTAGGACAATCCTATGAACTTAAAACTGTTTGATTCGGCACTAATATCCCTGCCACACATACACAAACATGCACCCTCTCCAAACCTCATATTTTAGAGAGAGAAAACACAGGCTGAGGGACGCTGGGAACCCTAAAAGAAATGTGCTAACAGCAGGCCTCTACCCCCAGCCTGGTAAATCTCTCATCTATAATCCAACATGAGAGACAACAGGCAAACAGCAAGAGGTCATCGTCAAAGGATCGGTTGCTAAGGGAAGCAAGTGTAGAGGCAGCAAGCATGTCCCCATCAAAGTCCAGCAGCTGCAGAAGAACCACAAAGGTACAGCTCCCTTCAGACCGCAGCAAGAATGGGGCGGGGGGTGGAACTGGGGGAGGACCCCCGGGGTAGGGGAGACAGAAGGAGGAGGAGGGACAGAGAGAAAAACATCAGACCAGCAGCAGCTGCCCAGTGGAACATAAAACCTGGTAGTTTTCACTGTTCAACAAGGGGGAAATAGGGTAAAGAAGAAATACAGAAAAATAGCATTTTCTGAACATACATTTTAAGTGCTAGTCAAATCTTTCAACATACCTGCAAGATGGTCAGATAAAGCCCACAGCTCTGGAAATAGCAGCCATTAGTGATAAAAAGCGGACAGTACCAGCTTTAAGGACATCTTAGTACACATATGATCCTGTCTCGGTAAAAAAAATCTCTAAAATCCTTAGTCCAAAATGTCTCCATCCCAAAAGGGCAACACCAATCACACAGAAGAGGGGACTTATCACTGGTTCAGAGTCTAAATAGGGGAATCTGAGGGCACTTCTTAATTTGAGTAGAAGCTGCTCTCATTTTTCCAGTTGAAAGACACAAGGGTCAATAGAGTTTGCAGCTCTTAAGTGGACACCTCAGTCTCTTTCACATCTGTAAGATGTGTAAGAGACCGCTAGAGAATCAAATTCCATTCTCTCACTCTGGAGAAAGATCTTGGGATACACTAAGAGACTTGCCCGAGGTAACTCAGCTCATCTGGAGCCCAGGTAATCTCCCAACTCCCAGGCCAAAGTTCTTTCTACTGACGAGCTACAACTATGAAGGTCTAGGGACAAGAAGGAAAGGGGCTAAAAGCTTGCATTCGTCACTTAGTTTCTGGTTGCTACCAAGGCTTGATGTGCTATACGAAAGTGCTAGGTCTTTCTTCTTGTCCAAAAAAAGAACAGTCTACCTGTTGGTTTTAGTAGGTTTTCAGAGAAGTCAGGTTATCAGGCAGTTGGGCACATCTGTACAGCCTCATCCAGGCTCTCTGTGTCTGCGTCACGCCACATCACATAGCTCCAGACAAGCTTTTTTGACAAACTTTTCAGATCCTCAAAGAAGGTATGATTTGCTCAAAATTATTTCCTAAAACAGGTGAGAGGTTCACAGGGCTAGAGGTACACATTTGGCTTCAGGCCTGAAACTGCATCAAAGAACCACATCCCAAGTGCAGGACAAAACTAAATGGCACCAGAAATTTCTTCCAGCTTAAACACTCAGAAGTCAAAGACTTATGTAGTCTGGTTTGTTTTTGTTGTTGTTGTTGTTGTTTTGTTTTTGAGACAGTTTAGCTCTTGTTGCCCAGGCTGGAGCGCAATGGTGCGATCTCTGCTCACTGCGACCTCCACCTCCTGGGTCCAAGAGATTCTCCCACCTCAGCCTCCCGAGTAGCTGGGATTACAGGCACATGCCACCACGCCCAGCTAATTTTTGTACTTTTAGTAGAGACAGGCTTTCACCATGTTGGCTAGGCTGGTCCTGGACTATGGGCCTCAAGTGACCCACCTGCCTCAGCCTCCCAAAGTGCTGGGATTACAGGTGTGAGCCATGGTGCCCAGTCGAACAGTCAGTTTTTAATCAATGGGTCTGTCTTCACCACATTTTGCAGATATAAAACATCCCAGGTTAGAAGCAAAAATAAAACAACATTTTAATGGCTCTTCAATAGGCCAAGATTTTATCTATATTTGTCCTCAGCCAAGTGGAACAGAGAAAAGGAAAACGAGAAATTTTAAAAAATAAAAGTAATAAAGTCATCTTATTTTATCAGTTTGGCAAGCTTAGAATTGTATATATAGGATTTTAGTAGTGACAATTAGGGTGAAGCTGAAATTGAATTTCTAAAATGAAAAATAAATTAGTTAAATTAATTAAGACCAAAAACCTCCTCTGAATTCAAATCAATAAAAATATAAATTTGCACTACTCCAGATGGCTTATAGCCATGCATCTAATAAACAAGCAGGTGCACCCAGACAGCATGTAAAGGACTCTTGATTTCCCTCCCTGGCTGCCACCACCACCACCAGCATCTAAGCCAACCATTTTTGCAATGATAGGATTTCCAAGTCCCCTACCCTGCTCTTCTCGTTTTAATGCCAGAGGAAAATAAAAGTATGGGGAGAGATGTAGGTGCTTATTTACATGAAGAAAGACTTCCTGAAGCCCTTTTGCTTCTGTCACTAAACATGCTAGAGAACTGAAGTCCAGAAAGGGGGAGGAAAAAAAAAAAAGGGAATCAGGAGGGTGACCAAACTGCTTAAAATGGAACAATTGTCCATAAAATGAACAACTTCCATGAAATAAATTTCTGTAACATTTTGGTCATTTTTATAAATTTTTTTCTGGGTTAGGGGGCTGAAACCATCAGGCTTCTGGCTGCAATGGTAAATTATGGAGGAGAGTAAATATCTAGTGGTTCGTCTCTTTTCCAGTTCACACCCAGAAATTAATTTTAAAAGATCCAACCCAACTCCCTACCCAAAGAATCAGACTCACTCCTGCCCTTTGAACCTTCTGAAGGCTGAGGAGGAAGACCTCCGTGGCCCCAGGTCAGGCGCTGCAGTCTCTGAAGGGGAGGGCAAGAGCCTCTGAATGACCAGATTAAGTGTGAATGGAAGAAGAACCTGTGATTAAGTTTTCTAAATCGTTGGCTCGCTTAAGAGGCAGCAATCTCCTATTTAAAAAAAAAAAAAAAAAGGCAGAAACCTAGTGTGGCTCTGTAACTGCCCTCCAAAAAGAATCCTGCTCTTCAGATCTAGGAGAGTGGATTTTCACATACTCTAACAAGTTTAGCTGATTTTCCAGAAGGAGAAAAAAATAACACTGCCATACCTCTCAAGATTACTATTTAGACAGTTCAGGTTGACATGGAACATGTTTTAACTACCAATCTTTCTAGGACAAACTCAGAAATTTATCCAAGCCCTGTAATCCCAGCACTTTGGGAGGCCGAGGTGGGCAGATCATAAGGTCAGGAGATCGAGAGCATCTTGGCTAACACGGTGAAACCTCATCTCTACTAAAAATACAAAAAATTAGCCGGGCATGGTGGCAGGCGCCTGTAGTCCCAGCTACTCAGGAGGCTGAGGCAGGAGAATGGCGTGAACCCGGGAGGCGGAGCTTGCAGTGAGCGAGATCGCCCCACTGCACTCCAGCCTGGAGGACAGAGCGAGAGTCCGTGTCAAAAAAAAAAAAAGAAAAAGAAAAAGAAATTTATCCAAGCCATTACACAGCAAAGAAACTAGTCTTTCCCTTAATTCATTTAGCCTTGTCTTCAACCAAAACTTCTTTACAGTATTATTCCAACTTCACTGGCCCAAAATCTCTGCCAGAATGCTGTCTCCTCTAAGCACGAGCAGGAAAGGAAAAGAACGGGCAGCATTTTATCCAACCTGTGGCAGTCTGGTAAGAATTGCCCTGGCTATACAAGACATAGGCCTGCTGAGGTTTTGTTCTGCTTTTCTACGTTGGGGGAAAAATATCAACATAAATCTTTCCTCCCAGTGAAAGACCTGAGGATTAAGTTAACTCATAATGAGGACTACTCATATATCAAGACATAATTCATTAAAAATCTTTTTGAATAAAATGTTCAATGGCCCTTCTATGTTAAACTCAAGTTTGGGTGTCAAAGGCTAATGCATAAAAAACCAGTGGGGGAGGCCGGGCGCAGTGGTTCACGCCTGTAATCCCAGCACTTTGGGAGGCCAAGGCAGGCAGATCACGAGGTCAGGAGATCAAGACCATCCTGGGATAACATGGTGAAACTTCGTCTCTACTAAAAATACAAAAAATTAGCCGGGCATGGTGGCGGACGCCTATAGTCTCAGCTACTCTGGAGGCTGAGGCAGGAGAATGGCGTGAACCCGGGAGGTGGAGCTTGCAGTGAGCCGAGATTGCGCGACTGCACTGCAGCCTGGGCAACACAGTGAGACTCATCTCAAAATAACAACAACAACAACAACAAGAAACCCAGTGGGGGAAGGATGGTTGGAAGAGACGGAAAAAACTCTTCAAAAACCATAACATGTAAGCTCCATCTGACTTGGGGAGTAGGATGTGGGCCCTTTCTACAGCATCTGGTTCTACAACTAATATTTAATGTGCTTCCATTAAACTGCAGGGGACACAAGAATGAAAGGCACAGATTCTGCCCTCCAAGAAACTGTAGTTGCAGAGGAGAGATGGCACAAACAGGATAACATGTAAATGGGAGTGAGGCCCATTCAGAGAATGCTCCCAGAATGCAAAGACTGGGGGCACAGGGGTTCAGGGAGGGCTTCAGGATTTGGTCTTAGAGATAAAAGACCGGGGGATTTGGTTCTTTCCTTGTTTCTGTCTGGAACTTTCCAAGGACTTTTAAAGGCGGGTTTCCCTCAGCAACTGATGTGGCAGAGATTATACATTTATGCTAAATATACTAAACACATTATATATACATATTTACTAAGCAGAACAATAGCTAGTTCTTATATGTATTTATTTAATCGTAACCCGAACAGCCATATGAAGTACATTTTGAGAGTTTTTGTTTTTGTGTGTGATGTTTTTTTTTTTTGTTTTTTTTTTTTTTGTTTTTTTTTTTTGAGACAGAGCCTCACTCTGTTGCCCAGGCTGGAGTGCAGTGACACAATCTTGGCTCACTGCTACCTCCGCCTCCCAGGTTCAAGCTATTCTCCTGCCTCAGCCTGGGATTACAGGCACATACCACCATGCCCAGCTAATTTTGTATTTTTAGTGAAGACAGAGTTTTGCCATGTTGGCCAGGCTGGTCTCAAACTCCTGGCCTCAAGCAATCTGCTAGACTTGGCCTCCCAAAGCGCTGGGATTACAGGCATGAGCCACTGTGCCTGGCCTATTTTGAGATATTCATAACAAAAACTCAGAGAGGTTAATTGCCTTCTCTAGAGTCTCACAGCTAAACAGTAATATTCAGAATTAGAACTCGGGTCTGATTGCCAAATCTGATGCTACACTTCCATCTGTTCTGCCATGGTTCCAAGCACATGCCCTACTTCCAGTGGATTTTTTAAGGTATCCAAAACCCACCTTACAATTTAAAAACCCTAATGTAATACTTATCACATAATCATTTGTTTTATATATACCTCTCCCCTCAGCTATGAGACTGTGAGTTCCCTAAGCATATCCTTCACCTTCCTATTCTGGCACTAGGTGTAGCACACAGGAAGACTCCATAAACTAAGCAATGTGCACCCTAAGCTGAACAGCTCATGGCACCCAAAATACCAGAGACAGCCTGCTTCAGCTAGAAAGTCGTCAAAAGTTTTTGCTCACTTAACCTCCCTGACCTTCAGTTTCCTCATCTGTTAACAGGGATAATGATACCTATGTCATAAGACTGTTTTGATAACTGGGTTAGATAATATATGCTAAGTGCTTGGCAGTGCCTAGAACACAGTAAGTACTCCACAAAGGAGGACAAATAATCTCTAACCTCCAATTTAAGATAAAAGGGAGGTGTGCCAGACCTCACCTTTAATCTGCTAGATTAAAATAGATAAGATATATTTTAAAAGGGTGTAAAACAATGTGTTGTCCATTAAAAATAATGGTGCAGATCTAGATATACTGAAAAAAAGCTTTTAAGACATATTTAAATGAAAAAGCATGTCCCAAAATAAGATGGATGGGTGTGTGTGCATAATTACATGTGTATATAAATATACAAAAAATACTCTGAAATATATAGGAAGTGGGATGGTAGGAGTGAAGAGGCTCTCTGTCATTATGTATTTCTGATATTCGAATCCTATGAAAATACATTCATGTATTTTCAATAAAAACAGTAACAATGTGGAGTTTAGTTAACAGTAATGTATCAATGTTGGCTCCTTTGTTCTGACAAATGTTCCATAATGGTGTAAGATATTAACAATAAGGGCCGGGCGCGGTGGCTCAAGCCTGTAATCCCAGCAGTTTGGGAGGCCGAGACGGGCGGATCACAAGGTCAGGAGATCGAGACCATCCTGGCGAACCCGGTGAAACCCCATCTCTACTAAAAAATACAAAAAACTAGCCGGGCGAGGTGGCGGGTGCCTGTAGTCCCAGCTACTCGGAAGGCTGAGGCAGGAGAATGGCGTGAACCCGGGAGGCGGAGCTTGCAGTGAGCTGAGATCCGGCCACTGCACTCCAGCCTGGGTGACAGAGCAAGACCCCGTCTCAAAAAAAAAAAAAAAAAAAAAAAAAAAAAAAAAAAAAGATATTAACAATAAGAGAAACTGCGGACTGGGTATACAGGAGCCCTCTGTTCTATCTTTGCAACTTTTCCACAAATCTAAAACTATTCCAAAAGAAAGAAGGTAGTTTTTTTAAAAAGCAACGTTATGTACAGCACAAAACTATCGTTGTTTTTAAAAATATGTCCATATATGTATGAATATATTCATTATACCCTAAAATGTTAACAGTGGTTCTCTCCTGAGTGGTAAGACTGAAGATGATGTTAATTTCTTTGTACCATCTAGATCAGTGGTTCTCAAAGGGTGGTTGCCAGGTCAGCCGCAGTAGCAGCAGCATCTGGGAACTTGTTAGAAATGCAAATGCTCAGGCCCCACCCCAAAGCTACTGATCAGACACTCTAGAGGTGGGGCCAGATGATTCTGATAGACGCAAGTTTGAGAACACTGTTCTAGATCACAGAAACTGGTTTTGTAACAAGTGCCACTTTTATAGTCACAATAATAGAACAATGAAACTTGAAAAAGGGGTCAGTATGTTGATGGATGAACAGCATTTTAAGAGCTGACACATGCCCAAACAGTACACGCACCAGGAGGGAGGCGCAGTCTAATTCAAGCTCACCTGTTCTGTCCAGTCCCCAGCCCCAGCCACCACTAAAGCCAGCTTCCATGGGACCCTCTGGGATCCCTACAGTGATAAATCTCAGACAAACAAGTCTGGCATGAGTTTTTTCCTTTCCTTTTGTTAAATACATACATACATATATATATACACACACACACACACACATATATATACACACATATATATATACACACATATATATTTTTTTTTTAAGAGAGAAGTAGGTTGGCAGCAGATTACTGTCTTCATCTTCAAATGTATGGCCTCTAGTCTCAATTTTATAATAACAGCACCAGCCAGGGCATGACAACTAAGAGTTTAAAAGATAAGAGACTCATCTGCACATTTTGAAAAGAATCCTAAACCTGCATGCAGTAGCAGCTCAGATGAATGAGGTGTCATGTTAAGTTACAAGCCCTGGCTTTGGGATGGCTGCTCAATGCCCTTCTTTGATCCTGTTCCATGGTCCAGGTAGATTTATAATCCCCAGCTGGCTTCTTTCCCTCCTACTACATTCTGAGACTCCTTGGACAGTGCAGGACTCCAGCTATTGGAGAAGACGCCTAGAATTTTTATTTCAGCTTTACTCTCAGAGGCAGTCGAGGGACTGTTTTTGTCTATTAGCAAAACGATGAAAGCCATGGTAAAGAAAAGCACAGAAATCCAACCTTAGAAAAAGAATCACTACTTTTTAGAGCCACTTAATTTATTTCTACTCTGTGGATGAAAAAACCAAGGTGGGCAGGAGTAAAGTAAATATAAACTGATCAGAAGGAACCCACCCACCACCAAGTAGCTACTCAGGGCACTTCCTGGGCCCAGGAAGCAGGGGCCACAATCCCAGGTGCTCCCGGGAGCCTGCTGTTCTGCCAGGGCATCCGGCGAGTGGACCTCAGGATCCCAGGAGAGGTGCTGGGGCACTAGGAGCTGAAAGGAGTCAGGGTTGCCTGCTGATGTACTCCTGGGCAGGGGACACACCTTGTCAAGGCAGGAGACCACACAGGGTGGCATGCTGGGTGGGCATGATGGCCACGACACCTAGGCTGAATAGGTAGAAGTGAGAGATGGACCAAGCTGGACAAGTGGCCAGGGCTCTGGCTCTGGGGCGTGGCTGAGTCAGGTCAGGACTCTCAGCCAGAGAGGATAAGGAGAAAAAAACTGGAGTGCAGAGAGGAGACAATTTTCCCTGATCAGGGACCTATGGCCGAAAGACCTTTGCAAGATATTAGGAGCACCAGTAAGCGGAGATTCACAATAAAAGCCCCAAGGTGAAAGAAAACTATGGCAGTTGGGAGGGAGTGACCAACTGACTCAGAGAAACCTGTGCCAAGGACAACATGGAGCGCTTAGCTTCCTAAATTACCCTGTGTTCACTCTGCACCACTGAGCTCCCCTCACATCACGGAGGGCACCAGAAGAGGCAGAGGGGTTCAATATGCCCTGGTGGTGATGGATGGGAAGTACAGGCAGCACCTTGAAGCAAATGTATCATCTACTCTCCTCTCCCCACTGTCTGGGGTAGTGGGATGGTTGGGAATTCGGGTGGGGGAGCCATTTTGAAGACCCTAAGAGAATACCTTGCTGCTGGTGAAAGTGATCCTACATCAGATTTAAGAAAATGGATTCTATCATAAACCACAGTGAGAGATTGTAGAGAATCATTTTCTGCAGCCAATGAAGGGTGGAACTGAACAAATCTAAGAGGGGATGGGAGGAGGTAGCAGGCTGATCCGAGGTGGCTGGCCAGATCTGTGTCAGGGATGTTGGTGTGGGCACCCAACCCACACATTACTTCAACAGAGACAAGCCAGCCTCCAAGTGCACAAAGACAGCAGTCTTGACCCCAAGGAGTGGAGCCTAGTGAGGATATTTCAGGCAAAGAACCTGGAATGAGAGAAATGAACTGAGGACATGGGCAGAGCACCCAGAAAGCAAAGCCACAGAACAACAGAGCTAAGGGCAGAGAGGAATGACTGGAAATCTGACAACGAGTAGTCTTCACCACATGGGTGTCAGGGTGGGCTGCCCCCATAAGGCCGGAGTAAATCATGTGACTGGGGCACTCACAGTGGGACCTCTAGGGGCAAAGGGCAGGTACACAGGCAACCTTAAAAACCTTCCACTAGGCCGCGCGCGGTGGCTCATGCCTGTAATCCCAGCACTTTGGGAGGCTGAGATGGGCGGATCATGAGGTCAGGAGATCAAGACCATCCCGGCTAACACAGTGAAACCCCGTCTCTACTAAAAATATAAAAAAATTAGCTGGGCGAGGTGGCGGGCGCCTGTAGTCCCAGCTACTCGGGAGGCTGAAGCAGGAGAATGGCGTGAACCCGGGAGGCGGAGCTTGCAGTGAGCTGAGATCAAGCCACTGCACTCCAGCCTGGGAGACTCCGTCTCAAAAAACAAACAAACAAACAAAAAACCTTCCACTAAGGGGTCTGTGTGCTTGTGTCTCAAATGGAAAGAATCAAGTTATTCTGAAATTCCATCCTAGACAAGCCCTATTAAGAGAAAAAGAAAGGAAGAATCCAGAACCATAGCACATCCAGAAAGCAAGGCAATGCCTGAAGTTTCCAGAAGAAAAGTGAAACCCAGCAGCCTACGCTAAGTGCCTAAATTATAAGCCATGATGGGGTTGCGTTATCGTGCATCTAGCATACCCTACATTCAGAGACGTCCTGGGCCAGCAAGTCAAGTAACAAGTGTATAGGATAATCCCATTTATGCAAAACCTGTGTGAGTATAGAGTATAGAGAAATGCACAGAAAAGAAAAACTGGAAACCCAGCTGGTCCCAGTGGTATCTACAGGAAAAACAGGATGGGAGGGTTTCCCCTTTTTAATCAATACACTTTTTTTTTTTTTTTGAGACAGAGTCTCGCTCTGTCACCCAGACTGGAGTGCAGTGGCACGATCTCGGCTCTCTGCAGCCTCCACCTCCCAGGTTCAAGCGATTCTTGTGCTTCAGCCCCCGGAGTAGCTGGGACTACAGGCATCCGCCACCATACCCAGCTAATATTTGTATTTTTAGTAGAGATGGGGTTTCACCATGTTGGCCAGGCTGGTCTTGAACTCCTGACCCCGAGTGATCTGCCTGCCTCAGCCTCCCAAAGTGCTGCCTCAGCCTCCCACTGTGCCCAACCTAATCGATATACTTTTTCACTGTTTAGATTTTAACAAGTATGTCTTCTTGCATTACAGGAGTAATTATTTTCTTTCTTACTTCAACATTCGGGGAAACAGGAGTAATTCTTTAAGACTTTTTGTTGTTGTTGTTTAACAAAATTTAAGTCCAAGAGAGTTGAGTGATGGCTATCAATGAATGGCTTTTGATGCCAAGTCTCAATGCACCTCATCAGCTCTTTTTCCAAAGGGTATTTGAGAGTAAATAAGAGACAGAGAGAAATGGCCACTCCAAAGCACTCTATATAGAAACAGGCTAAAATTTTATGGGGCCCTCTAGGCTCAGAAGCTATTAGGCACGACAGCTCCAAACAGCTAGGTGGTAACGAAAGCACTCCAGAGGAGCCACTCAAGAGTCTCCAAGACCTTCCCATTTGGAAGCTGGAAAGTACTTTTGTTCTCAGGGTTTCAGTTTCTGGGTCACCCAGCCTTTTGTTAATAACCAAATGAACACATCTGCAGTACAGCAGTACCCACTTTGTTCCTTCCCCCAAATATGAATGACCTGGAGAGCATTAATACATCAGGTCCTTAAGCAGAAAGCACTCAGCTGTGTTTAACTGCACCCCACCATCATTCCATCTCCACAGAGCAACTCTAATGAGTATCCCAAATAAGAAAAGCCGTACCACTCACCATGATACAGTGAAATAATCACTCAGTCCTCTTCCCCAGACCCAGGTGAGGGTGAGGGTAAGGGTGAGGGAGACGGAGAGGGAGAGGGACAGGGTGTGTGTGTGTGTGTGTGTGTGTGTGTGTGTGTATGTGTGTGTGTGTGTGTGTGTGTGGTGGGGGTGTGAGAGGAGTTTACAAAATATTAAGGAGGCAAACTCTCCATACCCACAAGGCCAGAGTTTCTTTGGACATAATCAAGAATCTTCCTTTGATGTGGCCTAATGTCTATTCTCATCCTGTTCTAGCATCTCCTCGGAGGAAAAACAAAGCTCCACTGCCAGAAAATGTTCCAAGTAATTGTTGATAACAGATAATAGCAGAGGAAGCCCTTTGGTTAATGTTTAAACATGGCAGAGGTAACATTAACTCCTTAATCGTTATCATGAGCACCAGGAGACTTGAACATTAATGCACTGGGGTCATGGCTCATAGGAAAACTGACTGCTTCATTCAGGCTCAGGAATGCTCTTTATAAAAAATCCCAATAACACCTAAAACTGCTTTGAATTACCATATTGCTCAAACTTAAATTGATTCATTTTTAAACAACTATAATGTACAATCCCCCAGTGTTTAAAAGCAGATTCCAATAATTTCCAGAGAAGTTAAGGAGAAGAAAGGGAAGATGATGGTAGAGTTGGGATATAATTGAGAAGAATGCGTTAGTTCATGAGTTTAGATGATATTTTTAAAACCACAAGCTATTAAAATACAGGTTTGCTGTGAAAGGGAAGTCTGTATTCTAAAATGTCAGATGATGTACTTTGGAAGATTTGGCCACTATCATAGGTGGAACACACACTTCATCCTAATATAAACCTTGGCAATCTTTGTTTCCATATAATTAGCCGTTTTGCTCTTTCATTAAGGTAGAAGAAGGGAGAGGAAGGGGGCATGGGGAAGATCAGAGACAACAGACAGTATCTCTTAGAGAAGACACGTATTAAAGATTTACTGCTGGTATCAAGAAGGCTACAGAGCTCCTGATGAATCTCTTCTCAGCCTTTTGGCTGAGATCAAGTGCAGAGCTCCTGATGGGCAGACAGACATTTGGTGACCTTCTTCTCTGATGGTTCTTAAGGGGAGCCAACCATGGCCAGTAACAACCCAAGACAAGGATTCAAGGCAATACGGGTCAGCTCTGCCCAGGCTTTTGGGGTTCTAGTTGCAGAAGGCCCACTTTTCTGCCTGGTTTTGCCTCTCAGCTGAGTCAATGCAGGGCAGACTGGCAATGTATCTTAGATCAAGATGAAGAGCAGCATGGTAATAGATCACAAGGACACACACGCAAAGACCCAATGTTGCTAGGTGGCTACTACACTCTCACACTGCCTGAGATTCTGTACATGCCAATAGGGAGCCTGTCATCAGCAAAATGGACATTTTGTATTCACTCCAAAGGCAGCGGGCACCAGGAAAAGTCAGGTTCCCTCCACTCATGTGGATCACTGATCAAAGATCAAAGAGGAAACCGGTTACATTCTTATTCAACAAAGCTAAGATTTTTTTTTTTTTTAACCTGGGTGACCTTTGAGATACCGGCCTTATTTTACAGGTGAGGAAACCAAGGCCAGGAGAGGGAACAGCCTCCCCAGCTAAGATAAGCCATCAGCTCTTCCACCTCCCACTTATCACAGAGACCTCTGCTTCAATCCTTTCAACCCTGGTTACAAACAGGCACTCAGTGATGACCACAGGTGTGGCTGAACGGGTCCTCTCCACGCTAGAGCAGAAGAAGGTTATCATCTAAGCCTCAGCTACAGGTGCCACACAGTATACCCGTCTCTTCCATGGCCTCTGTCCCAAGCTGGCCCATGCCTAGAGTTCTCAAGCTGTGTACAGTAATGCATCACTGAGCTCAGCATATCCCCATTATGCCGTCTGCCTTCTCTGTCCATAGGAACCTCACCCGTATTTTGCCATTTGACCAAAGTTTAGCTGAGTAAGACCAAAGTTCAGCTGTTACTCACACATTCTCTTTACATGTCTAGCCCAGTGGAACTGGGCAGGAAGAGTCCTCCTGATTCTAGGGTGACAATGTGCTAGGACCTGGTTTGTCAAGTACAATGTTGGCTCCACAGGCAGGGGTTTTTGTCTTTTCCACTGCAATATTCCCAGTACCTTATACAGTACCTTGCATTGTTGCACAGATGGACAGACGGATGGGTAGGTGGACAGATGGGTGTGTGGACAGATGGACAGATGGGTGGATAGATGGATGGGGTTCCCTAACAAAGTAGTAACCTCTTTGTTTCCCCTTTTGTCAAGACAGTAATGCCAGTCTAACAGCAGAATTTCTGCTGTACTGAAGAGAGACTTGGACCAATAATCCCAGGGTTTCCCTCATGAGAACTGCCGTACAATTTCAGTCTTCTTCAGGTTACACAAGAACTCACAAAGTAACATCTTCACCTACTGGGCCAAAACTGGGAGATTCTAGCTTTCTTTGGGGCCCAGGGAGCAAGGTTACAGAGAGCAATTGGATCTGCTCCATTTGACACGGGTTCAGTTTCTCTAACACATGAAGTTCCACAACAAAGGGTCCTTCAAGGTATGAACATCGGTGCAAGATTTATCTAACCATTCAATGGGACAAGACTAGCAAACAGCTCTAATTTTAGTCAAACTGCTGACGAATCACTGGAAGACAAAAGAGGCATACTGGCAAAAATAAATAGAATTTCTTACTTTCCAGAAGACCCTAAAGTGTTGCACTGAAAAGACTACTTCTTCTCCTCCAGGGTGGCACAATCTTCACGATGTCACTCACTTTGTATATACATCAAAGCATGGGTAAAGGACTTGTGATAAGAACCTTGGCTGCCTCTTACACTCTGGCCAAACCCTTGGTATTCTCACTCCCTGCCTGCTCGCTGGGTTTATCACTGAGAAGTCAGTAATCTCCACTCAAGCAAAACCTATGACAAAGACCCAGCCATGTGATGTGCCTCCACCTTCAGCATGGCAGGAGCCCAAAGCTGTTTCTGCAAGAGTGGGTATAAATTTGCATTGAGCAAGGCCCCCTCCGTTCCTCTTCTGACCTAAATCTCTCACTGTGAGGCTCAAGTGCTCTGTGCTTAAAGAGCAAAGGCTAGCTAACACATTCTCAGAAGTGCACATCTCGGGTTCAGCAATAACCAGCTCATTAATAACATACTAGTGTGCCATGGAACATTTATAAAGGCATTTCCTGTTATGTGGCCTGTGTGTAACCTGCAGGATAACCTGCTCCGTAGTCAAGACAAGCATTACTATCATTCCCATTTGACAGATAAGCAACCTGAGGCTTGTGGCTACTGATGGGCTTGTCCCAAAACCATGGAGAAAGCAACAGAACCAGGGTTTGAACCCAATCTTCCGACTCTCAAATTGGAACCATCCTCTGGGGGCCTTTCCATGAACTTCAGAATACGGCAGGGACTATTAGCAGACCTATAACTTCAGCCTGCACACACTGCAGACTGCTGGCTGGGAAACTACTCTAGTACCTCCACACACCACTGCTCCCACCAGCAGAGCTATATGTGTTTCTAGATCTGTTTATGCAGACTCACCTCCTACAGTTATGTAACTGATTTTAATATTAAGCAATGCAAAATATACAATTTTATTATATGAACACTAAGTTGAATATACTTCGAAAAGAAAGACTAAATGAAGGCAAATAACTACAAAAAAAAACAAAAAACAAAAAACAAAAAAAACACCTGAGAGCTAAGTGCAACTTTTGAAGACCAAAAAAAGCAAGATTCTAGATAGTTCCTGATAGCTTTACAAGTGTTTATAAGTATTTGCTCTGCTTTGAAAAAACAAATAAAAAACCCATCAGAAATGTACATTTTCACTTTTTCTTTTTAAATGTTTTTGATTTCTATTTTTTATCAAACAGAGAGAAATGTTTTAAATGATACGTCAAGGTTGAGGTTAATGTAAGACTCTAAGGAGTGCATATCTGTGGTCCTATTCACAAAGGCCTGAGCTTGAATGTCCTTTTATAAGCTTTAATTAAAACTTAATTTCAAATGATGATTCTTTTTAAATCATTCCCTGCTTCAACTTAACTGACCTTTTCAATTACCCAACCACCTACAGGTCCCAACAGTATCAGATAACAAGGCTTCTGCTAAAGTGTGAAAATCATGAAAAGGCACACACTCAGTTGTCATCTGCCAAGTGATTTCAATCCCTTGGCCAGTGGACATCTAGACACTTCTGGATTTTCAAATTGGGATACAGCTTATTATAAAAGAAAATGTCCCTCTGCAGATATTTATCAGTAACACAGTCAATCTCAAGTTACTCCTAAAGAATTTCTAGAACAATAGTTCTCAAAAGAAGTCAGTTTTGCCCCCCCCCCCCGCCCCCAACCAGGGGACATCTGGCTGTGTCTGGAGATATTTCTAGTTGTCATAACTGGGAAGGAGGTTTTGCTACTGGCATCCTGTGGGTAGAGGCCTGGGATGTGGCTTGATTCCTACAATGCACAGGACAGGAGCCACAACAAAAAAAATTATCCAGTTCCAAATAGCATCAGTGCCGAGGTGGAGAAACCTCGTTTAAAGTAAGGAAAAAGGAATCCCAAGACCTACAGACACTGTTATATCATCAATAAAGTCAGCTTTTGAACAAACAAAAGCAATAGTTGATTTCTTCCCTCTTGTTTCAAACATTACTCAAAGGCCACTGGCTTCCTGGTATTCTTAATAAAACTCCAAATCTCTCAGCAAGAACTTTCAAAGACCACAATTTGTGCTTATGCAGTGAAACAGCACCACAGTCTTGATCAGTGTTCTTTTTTTATCTCATGGATGGTTAGGAAAGTGAACTAAAGAAAATCTGTCCAAAGCCTCATTTTTAAAGAATAGAGAGATGAAAAAGAAACTGGTTTGAAACTGTGGTAGTAGAATTGTGAGAGAAATCTTTCCTTGTATTTTGCCTCCTGTTAGCATTATAGGACCTGTGCATCTATTCAGTATAAATATTTTAAAAGTTTAAATACCTTATGGGAACCTTGCATGGGTCCTGAATTTTTTAAAGCCAGCTATAAAAGACATTTCCAGAACAATCAGAGAAATTTAAATATGTCAAGTTCTTAGGTGTGATAATGACACAGCAGTTAGGAGTATGTCCTTGGTCTTAGCAGATGTATGCACGTTGGAGTACTAAGGCGTGAAATGTCATGATGTTGGCAACTTTCAAATAGTCTAGCCTAAAAAGGTGGTTTTAAAAAGTGAGTAAAAAAGTGGGTAAAAAAATCAAAACTAAGTGTATGTAACAGAGAACACAAATCAAGCAACTGTTAACATTTTGCCACACACACTAACTATTCATTCAACTTTTCTATGGGTTTAAACTCTTAAAAAATAAAATTTAAAAAAGATTGGGCAAAAATTAAATACAGACCAAAAGAGAAGGTTGGGAGATCAACTTGCAATTATCACTGGCTCTAGATTGTACAAAAAATGGTCTCTAAACAGAATCAAATTGGAGACAGTGGTCTTGGCTTCATTATTTAAAGCCTGTGCAGCTGCCTTCTATAGCTACAGCAAAATACAATAGGCATAATACCGGCACAAAAGGCACAGTCAGCAGATTCACTACTCAGGTAGCTCAAGTCACAGAGCTCTTGGCATCCTGGAAGCCACAGGAGCCCAATGCAAAGTCAGATCATGCTCCTAAAGATGCACGCTCATGTATGCACACATATTGACACACATACACGCACAGTAAAAGAGAAATCTATCTGAGCTCCTGTAAGCAGGGAAGCCATCAACTGGAATTAAAATTCGCTGCCATGTGAGAAAGAGCTTATCTATTCTGTGAATCTAGTCTGTTCTAAGAATCAGGTTACCTTGTGAACAGGAGCCGGACAGGTCTACAACAGTAAAGATGATGAATGCTGCTTCTACTCTAAAAGACTTTACACACACATACGTAGACACACATACACACACACACACAATCACATATTAATTTGTTTTGGAGGGGATACAAAGCAAAGCAAAGCAAAAGAAAACAGTTCATAGAAAGCTAGTCTAAGTGCAACAAGTTGTAGCTCATCTTAACTTTGCAAAACATACTCATTTAATATGTAAGTCAAAATTTTCTGGGCTTCCCGAACCCTTTGAGCGGGTTTTTTTTGTTTTGTTTTGTTTTATTATTATTTTTTTTTTGGTAGAGACGGGGTCTCACCATGTTAGCCAGGATGGTCTCAATCTCCTGACCTCGTGATTCGCCCGCCTCGGCCTCCCAAAGTGCTGGGATTACAGGTGTGAGCCACCATGCCCCGCGCTTTGAGCAGGTTTACAAGTGAGAGCTAAAGCCTTTCTATGAAAGGGTTAACATTTCAGATAAGCTGACTTTGCCAAGTCCGATGGAATGCCCCCACTCAGCCAAAACTCAAGTTTACACTGATAATCTCAAGAAAAGTAACTTGTTTTATTCACTTTTTTGTTGTTGTTGTTGAGACGAAGTCTCATCCTGTTGCAGTGAAATGATCTCAGCTCACTGCAACCTCTGCTTCCCAGGTTCAAGTGATTCTCCCACATCAGCCTCCCGAGTAGCTGGGACTACAGGCATGTGCCACCACACCCAGCTAATTTTTGTATTTTAGTAGAGGCAGGGTTTCACCATGTTGACCAGGCTGGTCTCAAACTCCTGACCTCAAGTGATCCTCCTGCCTCAGCCTCCCAAAGTATTGGAATTACAGGTATGAACCACTGCGCCCAGCCATTTGTTTTATTCACTTTTTTTTTTTTTTTTTTGAGATGGAGTTTTGCTCATTGCCCAAGCTGGAGTGCAGTGGCGCGCTCTCGGCTCACTGCAACCTCCGCCTCCCGGGTTCAAGCAATTCTCTTGCCTCAGCCTCCTGAGTAGCTGGGACTACAGGCATGCACCACCATGCCCGGCTAATTTTTGTATTTTTAGTAGAGACGGGGTTTCACCAGCCAGGCTGGTCTCCAACTCCTGACCTCAGGTGATCTGCCCACCTCGGCCTCCAAAAGTGCAAGGATTACAGGTGTGAGCCACCATGCCTGGCCCATTTTATTGACTTTAAAAAATAAAAAATATTTAAAAAATTAAAAAGCCAGCCACAGTGGCGTGCCTATAATCCCAGCTACTGGGGAGACTGAGGATGGCAGAATCACTTGACCCCAGGAGTTCAAGGTCCGCCTAGGTAACACAGAGAGACCCCCCCCACCCATCTCTTAAAAAAAAAAATCAATCAATCAAAAAAACAAAATACTGTTTAGAGTTTTTTTTTTCAAACCAATTTGTTTAAAACCCACCAGGAGTTCCACCCAGCTGGCTTGCTCCATGCTCTACAGTAGCACCCCCATTCCACTGCACAAAAAGCTACAGTCTCTGAACAGAATGTGCACATGCTCACTGTAGCCACAAGGCCATACCACTAGAAGGCAAAGAGAGGGACAAGATGAAGGAGGGGCAGTAGGCTTTAGGAAATGTGAGAGGGCAAGTCATTCAAACACAACAGGGTCTCCACAGCAAACTCCATGCACCAGGTGGTCCTCCAGGCACTGCAACTTCCTGGGTTCCCCCTTGAGTGTCTGAATAAAGAAACCAGTTCTCTAGGGCTATTCCCAGCCAGGGAATGGGGTAGGGATGAGGGGGGAGGCAGTAGATAGGGAGAGAAGGGGAGACCTGGATCTAAAAGTGATAGAAACCAAATTAAAAAGGGAACCTTACATACTCTGTCACATCCATTAAAACATCTCAGCCCCCATGTGCTTGGTTTTCCAATATCAAAAACCCACCACGAGGTAGGAGAATCACCTGAGTTCAGGAAGTTAAGGCTGTAGTGATTCATGATTGCTCCACTGAACTTCAGCCTGGGCAACACAGTGAAACCTTGTCTCAAAAACCCAAAAAAACCATCACATGCACAGATAGAGAAGGGGACGCCTCATCGAGGATAAACAGTTTAGAATGACACCAGCTTTTTAGCTGGCGTAACAAAAGAACCTAACAGAAACAGGTTTGTAGAGAGAAGAGAAATCTGGTTTTACACATGCTGGGTTTGGTTGGGACATCTGTAAGATGCTGAAGTGGACTTTAGTCACTATGACTTAAGTAGAGTGCCTCAGACCCCACTGACCCTGAATTCTGATGTAGGGAACATCTTGGGAAGGAACTCAGCATCCAACAAGCTGACTCAGTTTGGCAGGCTTCTTCATCTATCTGTCAGCAAGATTTACTAAGCAAGAAGAATTTACTAAGCAAGAACAGAATATGACCACGATTTCACTCTTGGAGGTATGTATGGTACAGGGTTTTACTGATTTGTGTACTGATCAACTACTAAAGGCAGGGATACCACCTTAACTGGGAACACCCAGAAAAATCAGCCACATGTCTATGATTTTTACAGAGGCTGGGAGAATATTCAGGCTAGGGGTGGTGGTGATCCTGGCACTCAGCCATATTCTTGGAGACCCCTGTCTCCTTCCAACAGGATAGGATCTGACTACCAGCCTTGGGCAAGCCTCTCACATACTCTAGGGAAGGGACAGATGAGCTTCCTTTCTAGACCCAAGGAAAGACTGACCAAAGGCAGCCCTCTTGCCTACTTTTTAAAAATTATTATTTATTACTATGTTTTTTAGAGACAAGGTCTTGCTCTGTTGCCCAGGCTGCAGTACAGTGATGCAATCATAGTTCACTGTAGTCTCGAACTTGTAGGCTCAAGCAATCCTCCCACCTCAGCCTCCCAAGTAGCTAGGACTACAGGCACACACCACTACACCCAGCTAAATTTTTTTAAGAGATGGGGTCTCACTATGTTGCCCCAGCTGGTTTGAACTCCTGAGCTCAAGCAATCCTCTCAGCCTCCCAAAGCACTGAGATTACAGGCGTGAGCCACCATGCCCTGGCTGCTTACCTACTTTTTGATATGAATTCCTAGCTGGCTAACCAGGTGTGTTCCAAAGCCTGACAACCCCATCAGAGGAAAGCACTTTTGGTATTTCAGGAAAGTCACTTGAGAACAAGCCTGACTATACTAAAAAAGGGAGAAAAAATTATTCTTAACAGAAGCAGGTTGTCTTTTATGGAAAATCTACGAATCCACCTGAAAATTCTAGTCATTTGCAGCATTCCTGCCCTATCATGGACCCACCAGGCCAGAGTGGAGCCCTACAGATGCTGCGTGCCCTCTGCAACACATGCTTCACCTCGCTAAACAAACAAGGGGTGTCTTTGTTTAAATTAAAAAAAGAACCTGTCTCACAGGCTACGATTACATCAGCAGAGAGCTCTCATTCTGGGCATCAATCCGGGCTGCTCCACCGGCTTTGAAGAGCCCCGGTGTGCGGCGCCTTTGATCTTGTGGCTCCCGCCCGGGGCAAAGCCGATACCATCACAGCGCCCACGCGGGATCCAAGATCATCATGATTGCCCCGCTAGCGCAGAGCCGTGGCCTCGCCCGCTCGGTCCCCCACCCGACTTGGGCTCCACCCCAGACCCAGCCTCCAGACTTGGCTGCCAGTGCATGAGCTGCCAAACACATACACCATCTCTTAGGGAGTGCGGGGCTGCCCCTTGGAAGGGGACATCACTAGCTTAACATTTGTGGGATTAGCCTAGAGATCATGTTTTTTTAAAAAGAAGCTTTTATAGTTATTTTAGAAATATTTACGGGCGGGGGGAAATGATATGGCTGGCTTTGCTTCAAAATAACATGGGGGTGGCATGGGGGTGTAAGTGAAATAAGCGGGGCCAGGCGTTGACAACTATTCTGGGTGATGGTGAGTATATGGAGGGACGGTGTATACAAAACATGTTTGTTCTATCTATTGGAGTCCACATGTAACATTTCCTACAAGAGCTTGAAAAAAAAAAAAGGAATCTCTAACCCTCTGCTATTTTTAGTTTATTCCTCGCTGACTTTTACGAAGGAAAAAAAGCCATTTGAGACTGGCGGGTGTGAGGGTAGATCACATCTGACTTTCCTAAGTATCCCCAGGACACTCACTGGAGCTTCCAGAGGGGTGCAGGCCACAGACACAGCTTCTCCAGTATAAACCCTGCATGGGGAGGGGCATTAGCGGCACCTCTATCAGGGAATCCTCACCAGTTTTGGGATGTAGAGTCCATCTCTCCAGAAAAATACCCATGAACACACCAGACCGGGAGGAAATATAATAACCCACTCTCAAAAATCCACTAACAGAAATCAGATTAGAAATGGTCCCTAGAGTAAGCGCCCCAGGTTGCTTCATTTTATCAACTCCTTTCCTTTAAGAGCTACAGGCACTTGATGAGCCACTGAACTGCCAACACCAATATATGGAGCCATCACGGGGCACAGCACATCCCTGGGCTATGTCACAAGGCCAGTTTTTCTCCTTACTGGATGTACGGCATTGGATAAGTCACCTAACTTCTCCAAGCCGGTTTCCACATTTTAAAAACGGAGCACTATTCATGCTGGCCCTGGGTCTTTACACCTCTTCTGCTACATGTTTAACTCAGGAGTAAGAAAAGAAAAAATACTAAGAAAGAAAAGGGTATATGGGGGCACAAGCATGATTCCACCCACAGTTGTGGCAGAACATGCCACATGTAGATCAGGCACAAAAGAGTTAACTGGGAAACGGACATGGCCAGGACTGTTAGGTGTGTTCAAGGCCAGAATTTCATACACCCAAGGCCAGAACGCAGAGGAAGGGACTGGGAGGGGATGGAGAGGGAAAACAAATCTTTTCCATACAGGTGGATCCACCTTTGGGAGGTCAAACCTAAAATTCCAGTGGAGGCCATCAACCTAACAAACTACAGAAAGGGTCAAGAAAACAAAATATATTATCATAATAGCTAAAAAAGATTAGAAGTATGTTTAAGAACACAATTGTAACAGTGTGAATAGGGATCCAAGAAAGAGAAAAAGTTGTAAGAACAAAGTAAAAAAGTAAACAGGCATCTAGGGTGCTGAATAGCAACAACAGCAAATTTTAAATAACATGCATTTATTTACTTTCATCTTGAAGGGGTCTAGGTCGAAATTTTCACAATAGACTGTTTGCCAGCAAAATTACACGAATAAAAAAAAAATTACAACAAACTAAAATTCCCGATTCATTCAAGTAACCCGATTTAAAGTACAGGTTAAGCATCCTTAACCGAAAAACACGAAATCCAAAAGGCTTCCAAATCTCAAGCTTTCTGAGCACCAACATGACACCACAAGTGGAAATTCCACACATAAGTACTTAACAGGAACTTTGTTTCATGCACAAAATTATTTAAAATACTGTATAAAATTACCTTCAGGCTATGTGAATAAGGTGTATATGAAACAAATGAATTTCATGTTTAGACTTGGGTCTCATACCCAAGACATCTCATTATGTATATGCAAATATTCTAAAATCCGAAACACTTCTGGTCCCGAGCATTTAGGATAAGGGATACTCAACCTATATATTAATCCTAACATAGCACAGATCCTATTAAAAATCTCTCTAGTTAATCATTTTATTCCTTTTTGGGGAAACTCATTTCTTCCATTCCTATTAACAGTTAGAAAGATGACAGCATTTCAGTCCCAGAACTTTGCACAGCATCCAACCTAGGCCCTATGGAATGCTGTGGGGGAATATGAAGCAGTTCAGAGGGGAATACAAAGCAGTTCAGAAGGCATGCTGTTGACCTCAGTGAGCTTACAATCTAGTTATGGAGACAGACACATCTACAAATTAAACAACACAAAATAATATTAAGCGTCAAATGAGTTGCCAGACCAGATTGTTTCAGGTTCAGAGGCAGCAGAGGCAACTGGCTGCTGCATTAGTCCAACAGAGCTTCCTGGAGGCGGTAGCCTTGAAAGATGGGCAGTATGTGGGCAAAGATGCAAATAAAGGCCAAAGCTCGTTCGGAGGAGCCCTTTGACTAGAGGCAAGGGGCTCTGTGGTTGGATGCCAAACTGTAAAGACAGACTGGGCACAAAATGTCAAAGGCTTTAGAATATTAGGGGAAGGCGGCGTTAGACTCCATCCTATAAGCTGTAAAAAGCTCTGAAAGATTTGTGAAGGGGAGCACGGCATCTGGCAGCCGAGTAGCAGAATGGGAGAGGTGGTGTGGGGCCCTAAGTGAAACAGACCACTAGGGGTAGGGGGAACTTCCCACTTAAAAGAGAAATCACTGCCCCTCCATGAACCAGAGGGAAGCATGTGCTCATGCTACCAGTTGTGGTTTGGTGGGGGTTTTTTAAACAATGGGGTGAAGATCAAAAGAAACTGTTTGCAAATGAGAGCCCTCCTACTCCTCTGACTGGTCATTTATACTCCTTTCATCTTCCCTCCTGTTTGAAATTCAGGTGAAAAGGAGAAGCATGTGGCCAGTGGGCTGGGAACCTGCCAGCCTGGCCCTAGGTCTAGCCCCGTGTGTGACTGGTGGCAAACTCAAACTTTCCCAGGCCTTGGTTTCCCCCATGAGCTAAGGAGGGTCAAGCACAGGATCTCAAGCCCCTTGAAGTAAGTGCCAAGTCTGGTTCTAGTCTGGGGAAAGACCAAAGCCTACAGCTAAGGATTCCAAGGGGTTCAGGCTACCCATCAATCCGCGACACCAAGACCTTCAACCGTAACAAAGCTGCAGTTACAGAGCAGCCATCTTCCCAATCCTTTCTAATCAGAGGGAAAAAAGCATAGCTGTTGTAAAGGCAACACAGAAAATGAGAAGTAAGAAAAGTTTCTTTTCAGTAACCACAAGGCAAAACACACTCATGTGTATTGAAATATAACTGATCAATAAGAGTCCACTGGTCAGGCGCGGTGGCTCATGCCTATAATCCCAGTACTTTGGGAGGCCGAGGCAGGTGGATCACTTGAGGTCAGGAGTTCGAGACAAGCCCGGCCAACATGGTGATACCCCGTCTCTACTAAAAATACAAAAATTAGCTGGGTGTGGTGGTGGGCACCTGCAATCCCAGCTACTCAGGAGGCTGAGGCACAAGAATCATTTGAACCCGGGAGGCAGAGGTTGCAGTGAGCCAAGATTGCGCCACTGCACTACAGCCTAGGCAACAGAGTAAGACTCTGTCTCAAAACAAAAACAAAAAAAATAGGCCGGGCACGGTGGCTTACACCTGTAATCCCAACACTTTTGGGAGGCGGAGGTGGGTGGATCCCCCGAGGTCAGGAGTTCGAGATCAGCCTGGCCAACATGGTGAAACCCCATTTGTACCCAAAAAATAGCTGGGCATGGTGGCGGGTGCCTGTAATCCCAGCTACTTGGGAGGCTGAGGTATGAGAATCACTTGAATCCGGGGTAGGGGGCGGAGGTTGCAGTGAGTCAAAATCGCGCCATTGCACTCCAGCCTGGGCAACAAAAGCAAAACTCCATCTCAAAAAATAAAATAAAAGTCCACTGATGAATATAACATGGGTCAAAACAGCCAGAATGAACAGAGTTCAATGTTTCACCTCTTTCCTTAAAAACAGCTTCTGATAAGGTTTGGGGCACAGAATTAAATTTCATCCCTCATCACATATTGTAACATACCTATTAAGAGTAAAGGGGGCCAGGTGCGGTGGCTCAAGCCTGTAAGCCCAACACTTTGGGAGGCTGAGGCGAGCGAATCACCTGAAGCCAGGAGTTCGAGACCAGCTTGGCCAACACAGTGAAACCCCACCTCTACTAAAAACACAAAAATTAGCCGGGCATGGTGGCACGCACCTGTAATCCCAGCTACTCGGAAGGCTGACATGCAGTGAGCCAAGACTGCACCACTGCACTCCAACCTGGGTGACAGAGCAAGACTCCATCTCAAAAATAAAAAAAAGTAAAGGGACTAAAAGCCTAACCAGGTCTGTATTTCCATACCTGTATCAGTAGGTAAGAGGACCTTGGATAAGTCGTTTCACTTTTTCCAGCCTCCCTTTCCTCATCT
This sequence comes from Macaca thibetana thibetana, assembly GCF_024542745.1. Lineage (NCBI taxonomy): Eukaryota > Metazoa > Chordata > Mammalia > Primates > Cercopithecidae > Macaca > Macaca thibetana. Next base: position 21,984,137 of record NC_065587.1, read on the forward strand.
ATTCAATGAGGACAAGAGCAGCTACCAGCATAGGGCTGTTATGAGGAATAAAAGAGATCATTAATGTTGGGTGCTTAACCCAATGCCTAGCAAAAGCCAACAATAAATGTTAGCTCTATGGTATTATTTTAGATCTATCTAAGGGACACTCCTTATCTAAGGGAGATAGGAAGTAGTATAATAAGATATAAGAAATCCATATGAAGGCATTTTTCAGGAAGGAAGGGACTACAAACTCCGGTTCAGAAAGAACTTGTGTGGCCCCCTCTGTGGGGAGAAACAGGTTGGCATTCTTCTCTAGAAAATAACAGCTGCCTCTCCTCCCATCTCGCCCCAACCCTTCCTTGGCTGCAAATACTCAAGGATTAAGAAGACATTCAAGCTTTGTTCCGTCTCATTTCTGCTCTGGCATTCTTCTCTTTGGCCTCTTTATCCTAAATGCCATTTCTGCTCAACTGCAGGCCTTACATTAGAGAAGTGTCTTGCACTTTCTCAAGGTGCCCCAATCCGATATTTCCACCAGCCCAACTTTATTGACGGGAAACCCAAGGTTAAGAGAAGTCAGCACCGCTGACTTCAAGCCCAGCATTCTTTTAGGCTGCTGTGCTTTGACCTGAATTAGAGATGGGATCAGTGGCATCTTTCCTACCCCAGAAGGGAGCAAGAACAGGGCTGGCTGCTTTAGGACCAAGTAGAAACATTGTAGCTTCACACATACCCCAGGATATTACCCCTACTCTGCCCCAGGGAAAAGTGCCTTCAAAGGGATTCCAGTACCAGGCAAGCTTGGTGGCTGCATTCTCTCTCTCAAGAGAAATACTCCTTTTGAGGAGACTTTACACAAACACACAAACACACACACACATGCACACATGCAGATACACATACATACACGTGTGCACACGCACACACGCACCCACACGCGCACGCCAGCTGCAACTAGGCTCCAAGTTGTAACTATGTGAGGAGAACCACTCAGCCCTATAGGTTACGAGGAAGGCTGTGGGGCTCAGTCACCCAGCAAACTCCCTGGAAGAGAAGTGCATTCAAGCCCCACTCCAGGTTTTATTCTTCACCAGGTTTTACCCTTCACCGCTTCTCCTAACACTTCAAAGGAAGTATTTTTGTACAGCCCAGGGAGGAGTGTAAACTGGCCAGCTGCTTCCAAAGCAGAGAAGTTAACCCTAAAAGGTCCGCTGGGCTGGCAGGGCAGGGGGAAGGCAAACAAGGTCGTGGGGAGTTGGGCATTTGAGTCCCCACACTTCGCCAGGCCTGCCCTTTCAGCCCACACCAAGGGCACAGCTCTTAAACCACTACAGAAAGGCAGGACTTCAGTTCCTCTAAGCACGCAAACAGCTAGTTATAAATACCCTCCCAGGCTAGAGGTTCAAAGGATCCAGCAGTTAGCACTTCAATGGAAACTCCAGCTAACAGAACAGGCCTCTTTAGCACTGCTCACTGTTCAGTCCAGGCAAAGAAGTGAAGAATCCAAAAGCTACCACCACAAAACCTGTCCCCAAAAGTCCAACTTGGCTTGGTGGCCAGGGGACACAACGCCCTCAGCAGTGTTCTAACGACTGAGCCTGTTCTAAACAGTACCCTGTGGAGGGGGCCTCCCCTCACCGTGTACTCTGAATGGCAGGCCAGGAGATCCTTTCCAAGGGGCAGCTGAGGGAAGATAAAGACCTAGGTCCTTTTGGCCTTCTTAAAAGCTCTTTTTCTTTTTTTTTTCTTTTTTTTTGAGATGGAGTCTTGCTCAGTCGCCTAGGCTGGAGTGCAGTGGCGAGATCTCGGCTCACTGCGAGCTCCGCCTCCCGGGTTCACGCCATTCTCCTGCCTCAGCCTCCCGAGTAGCTGGGACTACAGGCGCCCGCCACCTCGTCCGGCTAATTTTTTGCATTTTTAGTAGAGACAGGGTTTCACCGTGTTAGCCAGGATGGTCTCAATCTCCTGACCTCGTGATCCGCCCGCCTCAGCCTCCCAAAGTGCTGGGATTACAAGCGTGAGCCACCGCGCCCAGCCTCTTTTTCTTTTTAAAGAGAGGGGGTCTCACTATTGCCCAGGCTGGATTCAAACTCCGGGGCTCAAGGGATCCTCCCGCATCAACCTTACAAGTAGCTGGGACTATAGGCACCCAGCTATAAGAGCTTTTATATACTCTTCAAATTCTTCACCCTACAGAGAATATATCTTACCCAAATTTAGATTCACATTCTTCAGTTACCTTGTTGAAACGAGGGGATCCTTCCTAGTAAGATAAAGTGGACATTGCACAGGACACTCCCCAGCTCACCAGTGATGCAGCAAACTTCTGTGCACAGATGGCTGACAACACAGCCACCTGGGGAGTTGGCAGTTAGATCAGAACGGGCTTCTCTCAAGAGCCCACATACCTAGGTGTCTTTTGTGTGTGTGTGTGTCTGTGTTTGTAATCCTCAACCACTCCATCACAAAGGACATGGACTCTACTAAAACCCTAAGACATCCTGGCAGGCCTCAGTTTCCTGTGGGAGTGCCAGGTGAGGACCTGGAAGCATTCAGGTGGGGCTGAGCTCCTGCCACCTGGCCAACGCTTCTAGGCAATCACACAGTGGCAGGCAGATGAGTGTTCACCCCATCCACTGGCAAGGGCATCCTATAATTTACTGACACTGAAAAGTATGCTATAAATAGTTGGTATTTTTAATGTTGTCGGGCCTCCAGAATAGAGGGGCCTAACAGCTGTGTGGGGCCAGGGCTCCAGGCATCTAAAGGCTACAATTTGGAAATCCTGGGCGGTATAGTCAAAGTATCTTCAAAGAAAGGAACTCCAAGAGCGTCACACTCCATCTAAAGACACTACAGTAAGGAGAGAAAGCCTGTCAAAACTATCAATCAGGACTTACAGACCACAATTTAGCAGAAGAGTGAACAGCACTGAGGGTCTCTTTGTGAGGAACTCCGCAATTCAAAAGCAAAAGGGACAGCGGCCAGAATAACCCCTAAACCCCAAGCTGCCATTTCTATCAAAGACACAATAGGATGCTCCTGATTAAATAAGCACAAGATGATTAAGAGGATGCCTTTAGTCATTCAACAAACTTTTTTAACCTTCACTCTGCTAAGTGCTGAAAATGCAAAGAACAAAACATATGAGCTTTTTTGACACAATTTTTGGTGCAGAAGGGCAATAAAAAGTAAATAATTTCCAAAAGTGAAGGGGATACCTAATAATTTTAAATCTAATTACACTACAAGTTGGCATGAGACTATGAACCTAAAATGAGTTATACTCCAGTAACTGAGTTATTTCTAGGCTCTCCAGACAGCAATTACACTTAAAAAATAAAAATCTCAGTCAGGCATGGTGGTTCATGCCTATAATCCTAGCACTTTGGGAGGCTGAGGCTGATCCCTTGAGTCTAAGAGTTCACGACCAACCTGGGCAACCTAGTGAGACCTCACCTCTACAAAAAAATAAACAAAATTAGCCGGGCACAGTGGCACCTGCCTGTAGTCCCAGCTACTCAGGAGGCTAAGGTGGAAGAATTGCTTGAGCCCAGGAGGCGGAGGCTGCAGTGAGCTGTGATCACACCACTGTACTCTGGCCTGGGCAATAGAGCAAGACCCCATCTCAAAAAAAGTAAATTTAATTTAAATTAAAAAAATAAAAATCTCTACATTCATTTTTTCTTTTGAAAAAACCCTCTCAACTAGGTTTCCTAAAACTAAAAAAGTATGAAGGAAGGGAGGAAGGGTGGTGAATAAACTTAGACCTTGAGCACTTACTAACTCTAACGTAAATGCTTAAGTCAAAAGAAGACATAGAATTAGCACTGGATGCATGTGGTAGGGTATGGGGGCAGTGCCCATGCACGTGTGTCAGTGGTCAGACCTGTTCAGGCAAGATTAAAGACAAATATCTTAAAGCTGTTACTGAAACTTTACAGTCTAGTTTTTAGCCTTTTAATCTTTTTCATAAAACATCAAAATTGTTTGCTTGAGCAGACATTAGAATGAATTCTATCTATAATATCACGAGTAGTCCAAGGTATTCTACTTTGTCCCTCCAAAACTAAGGCAAGTCCAGAAGATTCCAAGATGGTGAGGGACTTCAAGACCATCTCATATGAAGAATGGAAAGAACTGGGGGTTCTCAGCAAGGAAAAAACAAGTGACAAGAAAACCACCTTCAAAAATCTGGAGGGCCATCATGTCTTAATGGCTCTGTGTTATGGCCAGAGTTCTGTCTCTCAAAAATTGATATGTTAAGGTCCTAACCCCCAGTACCTCGAAATGTGACTACCTAGAGACAGGGTCTATAAAGAGGTGACCAAGTTAAAGCAGGTCATATAGGTGGGCCCTGATACAATATGACTGGTGTCCTTATAAGAAGAGGAAATTTGGACACAGACAGTTACAGATGGAAGGCCACGTGAAAACAGGAAAACCATCACTTTATAAGCCAAGGAGAGAGGCCTCAGAAGAAATCAACCCTGATCACCTTGATCCTGGACTTCTAGCCTTCAGAATCATGAGAAAGTACATCTGTCATTTAAGCCACCTAACCAGTGGTACTTTGTTATGGCAACCAAAGGATACTTAACATACTCTAGAGGACAGAACCAGAACCAAGGAGCAGAAGAAATTTGTTTCAGTGTAAGGAAGAACGATTTCTGATAATCAGCATCTGCAAAAAGAGAATGCCTCCTCTTTGGGGCTGAGGGGTAAGGCAGGGGTTGGGTCCTGAACTGAGGCTAAGCCCTACCATTAATGCACAGCAGAGCCTGGGGCCTCATCAAAAGCTACTGAGGCAAAAGGCTGAATGTCCCAGGCTAGACAGAGCTCAACTGCCAACAATATCCATCAGGTAGGTTAACCTAATTTTTTTTTTTTTTTTTTTTTTTTTGAGACAGAGTTTTGCTCTTGTTGCCCAGGCTGGAGTACAATGGTACAATCTCGGCTCACTGCAACCTCCGCCTCCCGGATTTAAGCAATTCTCCTGCCTTAGCCTCCCGAGTAGCTGGGATTATAGGCATGTACCACCACGCCCGGCTAATTTTGTATTTTTAATAGAGATGGGGTTTCACCATGTCGGTCAGGCTGGTCTCAAACTCCTGACCTCAGGTGATCCTCCCACCTCGGCCTCCCAAAGTGCGGGGATTACAGGCGTGAGCCACGGTGTCTGGCCTCCAACTTTTAAAGTTAAAAAAAAAAAGAAAAAAAAAAAGCTCTAAGTCAACAGTCTATGAAATATGACACATAGTTGGAGAATAATTTAAACTCCTCATCTCAGATTCCTCTTAGCACCTCAATGGGGGGTATCTCAGCCCTGCTCATGTCACACACATCCTTCCTATGGGCAGCTAGAGTCAGCAGAGCCTATCTACTCTTTCCTGCATTAACCAAGGTAGACTAACCCAGCAAATGCACTTCCATTCAACTCAGCCCAGCACTTCCAAGGCACCAGGTCCCCAAAACCAGATAGCCAAGCTCAAGGCCTAAGAGTCACGGAGGGTGGCCACCCCCAAATCCAGGATGACAACCCGGCAGTGGGGGCCTGAAGATCAGCCAGAGGGAGTTCTCCTTCCAGAAGGAACCAAATGTTCCCCAGTACTTTGGGTCCTTTGAGAAAAAGGAGTTCTGGGATCAAATACATTTGGGAAATACCAGAGGGAGTTCTTATCATGCATTTCATCCAACTCTAAAATATCTACTTTGGGGGGAGTCTAAGAGACTTTCACACATAGTACAGTACACACAGAGGCGAGGCAAATGAAGAGGCATTTAGGACTGCAGGGGTCGGGGGGGGACTCCTCTATCTTATCTGCCTGCCATCACAGTCCCCACAGCTTGGTAAGTCAAGTCACAATAAAGGCTGCCCCTGCTTCCTGCAGGGCCCCACCTGTCTACAAGACAGACTACAAAATGCCTACAAGACAGGCTGCTTGACATTATTTCATACCTACTTGGACGGTGGTACTGTTTAACTTCTTCGTGAATCTTCCCATTCCAGTAGAAATTAAATTCCTCAAAAAGAAGCACTGTTTCTTGGTTCTTTTATACTACAACTCCCTATACCCCGTCACCCAATTATAGAGAAGACCACAAATCTAAGCTGAAATGGAAGAAATAGTCCTACCACAGTTCAAAGGTGTTCAGGCCATTCATTCTAGGTGGTGATGACTATATCCCAGGACCCTGCGGAAAGCTGGTAGTTAACTTGGTGTTGGCCTTCCATCCTCATAATCTAACAGGACATCAACTGAACCAGTATAGACCCTAAACTAACCTAATACTGCCTACCCACCACTCCAAGTCCCCTAGCACCTTGAATCCTTTGAGAAAAAGTTCTGTGATCAAGTATATTTGGGAAGCCAGACTAAATAAAGTGAAAGATTGCTCTTCAACAGAATTTCTCAGAGCCATTAAGTCACTACTGTGCAGAATATATCTCTAAGAGAAAACTAGATATTTCTCAAATACTGAGCCCCACCATTAATGCATAGCATAGATCCTCATAGAACCCTTTCATCACAGAACATTGTGCAGGACTGCTGTTCTTCAGGCGATGCCTTGAGAAAAGCTCATCTTGGGCAAACTCCAGAAAAATCTGCAATTGGCTTAAGAAAGTATACATCTATTTTAATACAAATGTACCCAATGTTCTAAAAATCCACAATTTCCCAAGCCAAAATAAATCAAGCCACTCAGTAAAGGCTTAAATCGGCAAGGATTCGAAAACTGTGTCCCTGCCAGGCGCGGTGGCTCACGCCTGTGATCCCAGCACTTTGGGAGGCCAAGATGGGCGGATCACCTGAGGTCAGGAGTTCAAGACCAGCCTGGCCAACATGGTGACACCCCGTCTCTATTAAAAACACACAAAAAAATGAGCTGGGTGTGGTGGTGGACGACGTAATTCCAGCTACTTGGGAGGCTGAGGCAGGAGAATCGCTTGAACCCAGGAGGCGGAGGTTGCAGTGAGCTGAGATCAAACCACTGCACTCCAGCCTGGGCAACAAAAGCGAAACTCTGTCTCCAAAAAAAAAAAAAAAAAAAAAAAGAAAGAAAGAAAGAAAGGAAAGAAAGAAGGAAAGAAAGAAAGAAAACTATGTCCCTGAGCCTAGATTGATGGTCTTTGTGGATCTCCAAAAAAAAATGGAGAGTGGCAATTCTCCCTATCTTATCCAGACAATAATGAAGGTAAGGTGAGACTCAGCCTCCCTCCCCTGGAGTGTTTGTGCTACAGCTGACATCTTTCCTAGGGACAGACAGGCAATAATTGAGTGCTTTAAGAGGCGGGCTCCTTGATCCCCGGATGTAATCCAGCATAGAGCTAAAAGATAAGAGATAAGATCAAGCTTAAAGAAAAAGTTACTTAAGCAGAAGGGAATAAAGGTCACAGGGAGCTGATACTATGAGAAGCAAGGTTAAGATGAAAACTAAAAATTAAACATTCTAGAGAAAATTCTGCCTGGACTGGCCCAATACATTCTGCACCTCTTGCCCTAAATAAAAAAGCTGACACGTGCTTTGGTTCTGGCCAGGGCAAGCAATGTTTCTGGAACAACTTCACCTTGGTTACATATTTCTACTTTAAACATTCCAAAGTTGCTGAAGGCCTCCCAGGAGCATCTGCTCCTGTTTCTCGGGAGGGAGTTAGTTCCTGTGGAAAGTGTTTGTTTAGTTTGATTACAACTTTGAAGAGGGGTAGGAATTCTGGCTCAGAAGAATTTAATGGCCGGGCCCTTCTCTTACATAATTTGTAAACAAACAAAGTTTATCCCAGTGTGGCTCATTTGGCTCACTGGCTGGATTTAGAAAAATATATTCCACATTCATTTGGGGGAAGCCACAGTAGGACTGTCAATAACCAGAAATGTCCAAACCAGCCTATCACTCTATTGCCTAATCCTAACGGAGCAGGCTCAAGATAGCATACTCGCAATCTCCCTTCTGAAACCCAGGGCAGTCAACAGATGGAGCCCAAACTGAGGGGTTAGGGGCAGGACTTGAAAGGCAGCTGAGGAATTGCTCCCCAGAAGTTTCTACATACTCATGATATATAAAAAAACTCTCAGAAAAAAAAAAAAGTGCTAACCAAGGTCAAATGCCACAGCAGCAATTTTCTTCCAAGGTGTCATGAATGGTCAAGTGTATGGGTAGAGAGCAATTTGTTACTAATAACAGCTAAAGGCTAGAGTTGGCATGTGATTTATTTATCTTTAATAAAGTGAATTCAAGGTTGTCACTAGAACATCACTTACTCCCTTACATTCCAGACTGTTCTCAGGAGAGGAGTGACTGCTGGAAAACTGCCCCCGAATGAGCCTCCTGACTGCTGTGCAGTGAGGGCTGCAATTACATACCATGCTGCTGGAGGACACACGGGGCAGGCGGGAGTCGGGTCACCAAAATCATGGCCATGCACATAGACATCACCTATATTCTGGCTATGGGACCCACTGGTCTTTATGATAAAAGTCAAACACCCTTTTCTGGCATTCAAAGCCCCTCTTACCCCTCCCCTAACTTGCCCTCCCCAATTCCCCAGTTAGTGTGCTTCTTCCCCACTCCCGTTTCTGTCCCCAGACATCCTTCAGAGGCACCACTGCAGATCCCCCGATTCCCTCCAGGAATCTCATCTAGCCCCATGCCCAGTTTGCAGATGTGGAGACTGAGGCTCAGAAAGGCTGATTCCGATAGATCCCACTTAAATGACAGACCAGAGAGTAGAGCAGATCTCCTGTCTCCCAGCCACACCTCACTTGGCCTCTCCTTTCTCCCCACCCTGCCATGGTCACATTCTATGCCAGGCAGCCTCCAGGTCTACACAAGCTAGAAAACCTCCACTAGTTGCCAGCCTAGCCTGGGTCTCGGCAAGAAATGCCTTCCCCACATCAAGAGCCAGCAGGAGCAAATCCAAGCACCAATATTCCTTAAGAGTCCAGCTGAAGGTCCACCCCTAAGACCTTTCTCTGATTTCTAGGCACTTTCTCTGGGCCTCAGGCATTTGGCACTCAGCCTATGCATGTTATTCTGTCACCATCTCAGGGACACATCTGACTTTCCCACTGGTCCATAAGCCCTCCCTCAACAGACACACAGGAGGAGGCCAGCATTCACTCAGTGATTCTGTGAACACTATTCAGAAAATATTCAGTGCCACATCCATCAATCCTTGCCAGAAAATAAGAGGACATTAAGGCTGGCACTCAGAAAGCAAACCATAGCCAGACACACCTTGAAACATCCAAAGCCTATTGCAGACCTCACTTTCGTACCCAATAATTCAGTAACAAAGTGGGCCATCAGGAAGAGGCCAAGACTGCTTCCATCCACTAGGAGAGGACAGAACTAAGTTACTTTGCTTTTTTTCTTACTATCTTCCAGATCCAAAGTCTGATGGAGAGGCTGGGCGTGGTGACTCATGCCTGTAATCCCAGCACTTTGGGAGGCTGAGGCGGGCAGATCACCTGAGGTCAGGAGTTCGAGACCAATCTGGTCAACATGGTGAAACCCCATCTCTATTAAAATTAGCCAGGCATGGGGGTAGGCGTCTGTAATCACAACTATTCAGGAGGCTGAGGCAGGAGTATCGCTTGAACCCAGGAGGCAGAGGTTGCAGTGAACTGAGATTATGCCACTGCACCTCAGCTTGGGTGACAAGAGCAAAACTCCGTCTCAAAAAGAAAAAAAAAAAAGTTAATGGAGAAAGTGAGGCTCCCAAATACAAATCAGGCCAGGTGCGTGGCAGGAAGATCATTTGAGGCCAGGAGTTCAAGACCAGCCTGGGCAACATAGTAAGACCCTTGTCTCTAGAAAAAAAAATTAAATTAAATTAGCTGGGCGTGACCAGGCATGGTGGCTCATACCGGTAATTCCAGCACTTTAGAAGGCCGAGGTGAATGGACTGCTTGAGCCCAGGAGTTTGCAACTAGCCTGAGCAACATGGTAGAACCCTTTCTCTATCACAAAAACAAAAACAAAAACAAAAAAAAGCCAGGCATGGTGGCATGCGCCTATAGTCCCAGCTACTCAGGAGGCTGAGGCAGGAGGATCCCTTGAGCCTGGGTGGCAAAGGCTGCAGTGAGCTGAGATCACACCCCTGCACTCCAGCCTGGGTGAAATCAAGTTTCATCTGATCCATTGAGGCGCTGTTTTCTTTTCACTGAACTGCATTTCTAGGAACATAAGCATGCAGAACCTGATTTGCACAGTCACTCTGTATCAGCAAGGGCAAGTTTTGGTTTATTTTCTGAGGAAAAAAAATACAATGAAAACCATCCTGGTCTGAAGGTGGAGTCCACAGTAAAGTTAGTAAACAGGCCCAACACGCCCCCAGGAGAGGTCCATGCTTAAAAGTCGTTAGCTCCAAATTGCTGTCTATTCCCAAAGAGCAATTTTTCCATAGGTAGCAACAGTTAAAATCAGGAAGAGCTTCAAAGCTCTAAAAAGTGGCTCAAAATCAAAAGAGTTTCTTCAGACAAGTGCGCCTAAAAAACTCAACAGAGGCCGGACACGGTGGCTCATACTTGTAATCCTAGCACTTTGGGACGCTGAGGCAGGCGGACTGCCTGAGCTCAGGAGTTCGAGACCAGCCTGGGCAACATGGTGAAATCCTGTCTCTACTAAAATACAAAACAAAAAATAGCCGGGCATGGTGGTGTGCGCCTGTAATCCCAGCTACTCAGGAGGCTGAGGCAGGATAATTTCTTGAACCCGGGAGGTGGAGGTTGCAGTGAGCCGAGATCGTGCCACTGCACTCTAGCCTGGTGACAAAGTGAGACTCCATCTCAAAAAAAAAAACACCCAGCGGAGACACCAGGCCCTCATCTGGGGACCAATGGTCTCTACCTGACCAATAGCTTCATCTTTGCTTTCCACCCAGACAGATCTAATCACCGCTTTAAAAAACACAAACTGAAAGCACAGGTCTTATCATTGTATTATTAAAGCAGGCCTTCTTTTTCTTTAGCAAAAGCAAATTTGCATCCAACTGACCACACAATCAGCAATCCGGCTAAGTCTAAAGAAGGAGAGTCAATGCAGAATGGATTTTGCTTCTGTTATTAGTTTTGACATCCAGGGAACGGGGTGACATGCCCCATATGACATGGGGCAAATGATATGCCACAAGGATCATTTAAAAAAGCAAATGAAATGTCAACATGTACAGGCCCCGGTGGTTACTAATTCAACCCTCTTGGACTTCTTTTTCCCTAACGGTTGCTAGTTAGTGACTCTCGTATATCCCCACCAAAAGAGACTTGCATATGGCCCAACACTAGTTCAAGATGTGTTTCTAGATATTACTGCCTTCTCTACAGTATGATTGGCATGTAACATACACCAAGGACAAAAGGAGGCCATCAAGACTCCCAGGAGAAGGTAAGTTAACATAGAGGGTTGTTGAGGCTTCTTTGGAAAGAAAGCTGGGCTTCACTTCATTCTCACCTTATGGAGATGACTTACAGCCAATTTCCATTGCATGCTGCATTTTCTCTGTCATTTTGCCTTCTTCCGAACCATCTTTTCAGTTGTTGTTTTAGCTGAACAGAAGCTAGTTTTAATGTGAAATTAAACATGCTATTTAAAGAAAGCATGGATAACAGAGTTGAATATAAATGACCTACTCCAGTGGTCCCTCCAAACAGAGTCAAATCAAAAATTAACATTATTTTTATGGTCCAAAAGTAGAGCATCACGTTAGCTTCAAATCAATAGTGCATTTAGAAAACACCCACTTCCCTCTGAAAGCTTGCTTGCTAATTCAAAAGGAAAGACATAGAAATGACCTCAAATCTATTTTAGAGGTTTGTAACTATACAAAGACAACCACAAATGCTTTTCAATTTTATCTTTTGTTCTAGATTCAAATATGTTACCAATCAACTCAGCAAGTGAAAGTATGCTGACACCACTCTGCACCATGCGCTGTGGGCAGGGAAAAAGATCTACCACATAACTATCCCCACTGATTGCAAAGGGGAAGGGGGTGTGGAGAATGGGACTTATGTTTCAAGATAGCCAGTGACTCAGACAATGAAACTCTGCAAAGAAAAAAATCTAGTGCCAGTAATCAAATCTGAATATGGTGCTGGGTTGGAAAACCAAATGAAAGCAAAATCTTATCAACAAATCCCCATGGAACCAGACCATGAAAGGCACGGACACCATCTGGGCACTGTGGGAAACCATGCGGCCACCACCTGCTCCCTTGGTGAGTCGCTTGTACATTCTCAAGGACCGTAAAGTTCTCATGTAGAAGAGACCAGAGAAATTAGAGGAAATTAGATAAGATTAAAATGAGAGTTGAAGGACAGCACAAGGCCATGTAAGATAAATGGTCAAATGGGAGTGTGGCTGTGCCATTTGGAACCTTGGCATTTTATGTGAAAATGACTCCATGTGGCCAGGCACGGTGGCTCACACCTGTAATCCTAGCACTTTGGGAGGCCGAGGTGGGCGGATTGCCTGAGCTCAGGAGTTCAAGACCAGCCTGGGCAACATGGTGAAACCCTGTCTCTACTAAAATGCAAAAAAAAAAAAAAAAGAATTAGCCGGGTGTGGCATCATATGAGTGTAGTCCCAGCTACTCAGGAGGCTGAGCCAGGAGAATTGCTTGAACCCGGGAAGCAGAGGAGGTTGCAGTGAGCCGAGATCGTGCCCCTGCACTCCAGCCTGGTAACAGAGCGAGACTCCGTTTCAAATAAAAAAAAAAGAAAGAAAAGAAAATGACTCCGTGAAAATCTTTCTTCAGGTGGCAATTAACATTTTAGCTCAAATTCTCCTAAGAAGGGAAAGAGAAAACTGGGAGGCGAGGGGGAGCTGGCAGCAATCAGTGTGATCCAGTGGCTCTGCCAGCACAGTGTAAGCACTCAATACGTATCTGCTGAATGAAAGAAAATAAAAATCCAAGTCAGTGGCTTCTGCCCTGGGTTCCTACTCAGCACCATCACATCTCCCTGTTGTAGCTGCCAAGTCATCTTCTAATAGCTGGTTCACCTGATGCTTTCTCACAGGACTGGTGAACCCTTTGAGAGTCACAATTCTGTAGCAGCGACAAACACCAACTGAAATGTGTTAAGCACATAATGTATGCCTTACATATATTATCTAATTTTCACAGTCCTTTGGACGTACATGTCTCATGTTATAGATGAAGAAGCAGAGGTTCAGAGCGGTTGGATGACCTGGCCAAGGTCACAGAGCTGGCAGTAGCAGGCTGAGATGCAAACACAGGCCTATCTGACCCCAGGGCTGTACTCTCCACCACTATGCCCTTTACATGGCAACAGCCTGGTCAGCTCTGAACTCGCACAATGCAACATACAGTAGAGTTTAGCCTTGAGAGGTTTCTGTTTTGTTTTGGAGACAGAGTATCATTGTCACCTAGGCTGGAGTGCAATGGCTCAAGCAATCCTTCTGCCTCAATCTTCTGAGTAGCTGGAACTACAGACATGCACCACCACACTCAGTTAATTTTTGAATTTTTTTTTGTAGAGATGAGGTTTCACCACATTGCCCAGGCTGGTCTCAAAGTCCTAGGCTCAAGCAATCCACTTGCCTCAGCCTCCTAAAGTGCTGGGATTAAAGGCGTGTGCCACCGTGCTCAGCCTCAACAGGCTTTTTTTTAGTTCTAAGAGGTTAGCAGACTGCCATTGGATTTACCTGCCTCCAACTACCTCATGGTGAGGCTATAAGACACAGTCCTGAGCTCCAGGCCAGCTTCTGCATTCACTAGCTATATAAACGTCTCTGCACTTTAGTGTCCTCATCTAAAGAAACAGACATGAAATCTCTTATCGCTCAGAATCCTCTTAAGGATCTAGTGAGAAAAACAGTATAAGGTCTCAAGAATAGTGTCTTACACACAGTGTTCATTCATTCACAAATTTCTTCAACCACTTATGAGACCTTCAGCACTAAAAGGCTTCCATGTAATAGGAGGCACAGCCAGCAGGGATGGAAGCAGCCATGAAATCTTCTGGCCTTCTGTCTGCCAGGCTCAGGTAAGTAACAGCAACTGAGAACTCAATAATTTGGATTGTTTCACAAGCAGAAAGTCTACCCAGAGGCCAAGCTGGAGGAAGCACTATCCTCTGTTCTATCATTGGTTTTGATTGGTACAAAGTTTCCTTTTTCTTTCTCCTAATGGCTTAACAAATCTACCTCGAAGCCCTGTTTTTCCCATCCCTGAAACCAAAATCTTTGATCCTCTGTTATTTTCAGCCAAGAAGTCTAACAGAGTAAGCCTGAAATGATCAGGAGAGAATTCTGTCTATCTGAATTTCCTGCCCCAGTTATAACAGTATCTGCAAAAGATACACTGTAAATCCCAACTTGCCTAGGCCCCATCAATGTCAATGCCGGCAAGCAGAGTAGGATATTACAGCCTGGCCATCCATAAAGAGACACCTTCAAGGCCAGGTGAGGTGGCTCATACCTGTAATCTCAGCACTTTGGGAGGCCAAGGCAGGAGGACTGCCGGAGCCTAAGAATTCAAGACCAATCTGGGCAACAAAGCAAGACCTCATCTCTACAAAAAAAAATGAAAAAAAAAAATTAGCTGGGATTGGTATCAAGTGCCTGTAGTCCCAGCTACTCGGGAGGTTGAGGTAGAAGGATCACTTGAGGAGATCAAGGTTATAGTGAGCTATGATCGTTCCACAGCACTTCCAGTCTGGGTGACAGAGCGAGAACCTGTCTCAAAAAAAAAAAAAAAAAAAGACACCTTTACACAATGCCCAGGTCTCCATGATAGTCTGAAAGCTCTCAGGTCAGCCAAAGAACAGATTCCTGAGCCAGATTAGAAAAAAACTCAGCCTGAAGAAAGTCAAGGGATGAAGAGAAGTGCCTTAAGCAATCTCAAGCAGGCAGGATGATACAGAGAGGTAGCCTTTACCAAAGAAGCAAAAAGAAGGGTCAATCTCGTGTATGTGTGAATGCAGCCAAACAGCCTTCGCCAAAGCTGCAAAGGAAACAAAAATAAACTAAACAGGATAAAAGGAAGGCTGTTGCATGAGGAAGAACTTTTGCTCCAGTTAAAAGAGAGAGAGAGAGAGAGAAGAAAAAGAAAGCACACACTGAAATGATCTAAAGCTGCCTATAAATATTTGGGAACATCAAAGGCGGTCCTGTTAAATTAAAAATGCTGTCACACAGATAGGAACTAGCCTCTAGCACTGCCAGCTTCAACATGTGAGCCTGTGATCTGAGGAGCGAAGGCTCAGCTCCTCAAGAAATCTGATTCACTAAAGAAAAAAGTGAACGAGCAGTTGAGTTTTAATAAGGGCATTAAATACCTTAGGAATGAGCTAATTAGAGTTTAACTCTTTCAAGATTGTTCGAGCTCTTAAGAATGCTGTAAAGTAAGCTCCTCCAGAATCTAGTTAAATCAGTCTCGAAACCTGCAACGTAAAAGAACAGTATTAAAATAGCATCTTAGGACTTCAAAGCTGATCAATCCCACCAGGTCACTCAGACTTAAAGACAGAGGCCTAGGGAAGAGGAGCCAAGGTTAACTAGGAGTTGTTTTCTGGGGTGAGGTTAGGTTGCTTATTTAAAGGCATTTTTTTTTCCAGTTTAGACAAGATAAGAACAAGCTCACTCTCTAACGCCAGATTAATTCCACCCTGTGAGTATGCCCTTTACCCAAGACACTTTGAGGAGAGAGACAGGGTGTTGAGCGGGAAGGCCCACTGACCTCGCTTGCTTGCTAGCTCACTCAGAGGCCACACAAGAAATTTTGGCTGAGCCTCTCAGACGCATTCAAGGTCACCATGGGAAGTCACCCAATAGTTTTCCCTATACACATTCTGGATCAGAATCCCAAGAAATCCAGGACGAGTTCCCAGTTAGGAAAGTTCCATCAGGATGGCAAATCCTTTCTTTGGCCTTGACGTAGGAAGGAGCAGAACCTCTTGTGGAAAACGCACACACCTTCAGAAAGGGGCATCTTTCTAGCACCCAGTTTCAGGAATGTGAGGGGGAGGTAGGCAGAACTCACCTTCTCCATTCAAGGAGAGGAATGCAAAGCCCAGTCTTGGTGAGGGGGAGGTCAGGAGGGGGAGGGGATTAAAAAAATAATAATAATGCTCTCCAATCATTCCCATTTTTAGAAAAAGTCAATGTGTCTAATTTGGGGGGTTAAGATTTAAAAAGTATTTGCTTTGGCAAAATCACACGCTGGATCAAACCAAGCGCTGAAGTCACTTATGCTTGCCACAAGTCCCACGTAATTGGGCCCCCAGAGCACAGCCTTAGTATGTCGCAGCATTCCACACGTCCAGCTGGATCCAAGGGAGGAATCAGCACCCTCCTTTCCTTGAGAGCAACCTGGAACAACAGGCAGGCTGGCCTAGAAACACACTGGACTCAAGAGTTCACATCCAGCGGTGCGTGTGTGTGTCTGTGTGTGCACACGTGCCCGACTAACAGAGCTTAAGGCCTGGACAATGATCCAGCTGTAGAGAGTAGGGATGAGCAGGTGAAGCTGCAGCAAAGCATTCCTCCCAGGAAACAGAAGGAACTGGGAATCGGAGAAATGAGCAGCCTGCACCTCTTGCAAAGTGCTTAAGAACTACTCTGGGGAGCCCATGAACCCCCACACTAGGGGAGAAGGGACCTAGGTCCAAGTAGAAAGGCACTAAGCATGTTAAAAAAAAAAATTCCTATGTTATGATCACTTCTCTTCTCAGTAAATGGCATTTTTGGATTCCTTTAACTTTGATAAGCTACCATTTTAGAATAAGAATTTCCAACCACTTGGGAACTACAACATAAACGTTAGGTATATGTGAGGAGCAGCATGAAATTATGTATTTTCTTCAACCTCATCCCCACTAAATATAAATTGCATACTGTGAGTAACTCATGTAATCCTCATAACAACGCTAGGAAAAGTTTATCTCCATTTTACTGATGCAGAAACTGAGATCCAGAGAGGCAATGCCATCTTTCCACAGCAGGTAACTGCCAAAGGCCAGATTCAAACCCAAGCTGTCTGTCTCCAGACTCAGCACTCTGCAGCCTCTCCCATCAAAGGAAACCCAGAACCAATTTGTTCTACAAAGTTTACAACATGCTTAAAGAACCTGGCGAAAAATACAAAAATTAGCAGGGCGCCTGTAGTCCCAGCTACTCAACAGACTAAGGTGGGAGGGTCATTTGAGCGCAGGACGGGGAGGTCGCAGTGAACCAAGATTGCACCACTGCACTCCTGCCTGGGCAACAGAGTGAGACCCCATCTAAAAGAAAATAAAAAGAAAAAGGCCTGGCAAATGCTGGGTGTCTGCATAGCAAAATGAAAAACACTGCTCTGTCCTCCCAACTCCTCTTAAATACAGTCGGCTAAAGGTTGTAGTTTGAAGAACTAAAAAGAACTTACACCCAAACCAGGTTATTCAAAGTTAACTTGCCGAGCGTGGTAGCTCACACCTGTAATCCCAGCACTTTGGGAGGCCAAGGCGGGTGGATCACCTGAGGTCAGGAGTTCAAGACCAGCCTTGGACAACATGGCAAAACCCCGTCTCTGCTAAAAATATAAACATTAGCCGGGCGCGGTGGCTCACACCTGTAATCCCAGCACTTTGGGAGGCCAAGGCGGGCGGATCACGAGGTCAGGAGATCGAGACCATCCTGGCTAATACAGTGAAACCCCATCTCTACTAAAAATACGAAAAATTAGCCGGGTGTGATGGCGGGCGCCTATAGTCCCAGCTACTTGAGAGGCTGAGGCAGGAGAATCACCTGAACCTAGGAGGCAGAGGTTGCAGTGAGATGAGGTTGCACCACTGCACTCCAGCCTGGGCGACAGAGCAAGACTCCATCTCAAAAAATAATAATAATAATAATAATTTTAAAAATACAAACATTGGCCGGGCGCGGTGGCTCAAGCCTGTAATCCCAGCACTTTGGGAGGCCGAGACGGGCGGATCACGAGGTCAGGAGATCGAGACCATCCTGGCTAACACAGTGAAACCCCGTCTCTACTAAAAAATACAAAAAAATAGCCGGGTGAGGTGGCGGGCGCCTGTAGTCCCAGCTACTTGGGAGGCTGAGGCAGGAGAATGGCGCAAACCCGGGAGGCGGAGCTTGCAGTGAGCTGAGATCCGGCCACAGCACTCCAGCCTGGGAGACAGCGCGAGACTCCCTCTCAAAAAAAAAAAAAAAAAAAACATTAGCTGGACATGGTGGCGCACACCTGTAATCCCAGCTACTCAGGAAGCTGAGGCAGGAGAATTGCTTGAGCCCTGGTGGCAGAAGTTGCAGTGAGCCAAGATCGAGCCACTGCACTCCAGCCTGGGTAACAGACCGAGACTCCAAGTTCAAAAAAAAAAAAAAAGCTAACTTAAAAGTTGGTGATTAGGAATACCCACAAAATAGTGGTGCCATTTCTGCACCATAAAAGGCCTATCCACTAGCTTGGGCAACATGGCAAAACCCTATCTCTACTAAAAATACAAAAAATTAGCCAGGTATGGTGTTGTGCACATGTAATCCCAGCTACTCAGGAGGCTGAGGCAGGAGGCAGGAGAATCACTTGAACTCGGGAGGCAGAGGTTGCAGTGAGCCGAGATCGTGCCACTACACACTCTAGCCTGGGTGACAGAGTGAGACTCTGTCTCAAAAAAAAAAAAAAAAAAAAAAAAAAAAAAAACGCCCATCCATTTATTACATGCCCCCAAAATTTGAGGACTCCGTGCTCCAGTCAGCTGATCTCCAAAGAGCCAGCACAAAGCAGAAAAGCAGCCAAACCAGTCCACATACTAAACTACTTACACACCCTCTTCATGTCTCTGTTCCCTAACTTTACACACAATTCTAACAAACATGGTTCCCTGGTTTCCTAGGACTACAGAAATAAGCAGCAGCAAATCAGAATTGCTGAGGGAGAAGCATTAGAGAAGGGGGAACAACTTAGGTGCCACATCAGCCAACAGGGAGATGGAAGAGTGCCTTCTGGGCATTGGCCTTGTGCACTGCACAACTCTAGGAGGTGCCGTTCAGATCTGTGCTCATCCTAGATTCACATTATGACCGATTTGCAGCAAATAGAAGTCAGGTATCTTGAGGAAGGTACAGCTTTTCCTAATTCAAACAAAGAGGCTCTTTAAGTTGAACTGGGGAATGTTTTCTATATTAATTTTTTTTTTTTTTTTTTTTTAGAAACAGGTCTCTCTCTGTTACCCAGGCTGGAATGCAGTGGTACGACCACAGCTCACTGCAGCCTCAACCTTCAGGGCTCAAGTGATCCTATTACCTCAGCCTCCCAAGTAGCTAAGAATACAGATGTGCACCACCACACCTGGCTAATTTTTTTAAAAAAAATTTTTTGTAGGAACAGTCTCCCTATGTTGTCCAAGCTGGTCTTAAATTCCTGGCCTCAAGCAATCATCCCACCTCAGCCTCCCAAAGCTGGGATTATAGGTGTAAGCCACCACACCCAGCTGAAAAATGTTAAAAAGATTGAGACACCAACCCTGCCCGGAAGGAGGTTACAATCTAATGGAGAGTTGGCTCCAAGTCAGTAAGCGAAGATTAAATCGGTGGTTCGCCTCCCTCTTCTGAAATAGTAAGTTTCTTTTCAAAGGGGTGGGGTTTTTACCTTTTTTGTGTGATGAGGCTTGAGGACAAGCCCTCCACAACACCAGACTGCCTAAGCTGTTGAACCTGGACAGGTGGCAGCCTCCGGAAGCTCAGGTCATCTTCTGTAAAGAGGCACTAGAACAGCAGATGCCACCTGCAAGTCACATCCCACTCTGCCATTCTGGGCTCCCATCTGGCTTACCAGACCCAATCAATTCCCTTCCAGACATTTTACTGCACACCACCAAGTACCATAGAATTAATCATGCAAGGCACCATTTGCAAAGAGGTAACAGCATTCCAGCATGAGATGCCAGGGACGTTTCCTTCCTCTCATCCCAGTTCTGTCTGCCGAAGCTCGTGAGCAGGGCATCCTAACATCCCACTTATGTGTGACCGCACCTTCGACTGTGGTCTTTGCTTATATACAATAGGGAGGAGCAAGGAAACCCCTTTCTGGTATAGGGGAAAGTGAGGAATGTAGATAAGGAGCTGGGGGAGGAGGAATCCCCCATTTATCCTTCCTATTTTTCTTTCCCTTCTCCCTCCCCCAATCAGTCATCACTAGGTTAGTTACCAGAGGGCAAGGGAGGTTGGCAAGAGTTGAGAGAAGAGGGTCTGTAACAGGAAGAGACAGAAGATCCCTGTTTACCCTCCAACAAGTAGGGAAGAAATTCACACATGAAAGGCCCATCATATAACTTCCACACCTTTGCAACAGGACAATTAAAACAGCCTTGCAAAAGTAAATTAACTATCGCTTGAGCCCAGGAGTTCGAGACTAGCCTGGGCAACATACTGAGACTTCATTTCTAGAAAACATAAACAAAATTAGCTGGGCATGGTGGCACAAGCCTGTGGTCCCAGCTACTTGGGAGGCTGAGGTGGGAGGATCGTTTGAGCCTAGGAGGTCAAGGCTAAAGTGAGCCAAGATCATACCACTGCACTTTAGCCTTGGCGACAGAATGAGACTCTGTCTAAATAAAAAAAAAAAAAAAGACAGAAAGAAGAAAAGAAAGAAAATTAACTCATGCTATCTGAGCACATAGTAAGAATTATAGTTTTCTACAGCATCTTCTTGCAGGGAACATATAGGGAATAATTTTACTTGGAATATTCAAAACTATTCTGCCCCCATCCCATTGCTGTTTCAGAGCTTTCCCCTTCCAAAAACAAGGTTGGTATGGCAACCAATGCCCCAGTCACCGTGGTCCCTAACCACATCCGCCGGGGCTTGGCATGCTGAGACGTGTGCCAACTCTGTTGTCTGTAGGGCACTCCTGGCCACAGTACACAGCAAGCTATAATCAAGTAAGAAACCACCCCATTCGTATAGAACTCAGCTCAACATAAATATTCATTAAATGTGAAAACCTATGGTGATGCAATGTTGAGACTGCAAATTTAAACACAAGAGTCAGGAAATGCAAAAATTACCACTGCCACTGGAACTTGAAATCACCCACCCGGCACATTTAATACCACAAGTGCGTTTATATGTGTCCTAGAGATTTAAACCTAATAACACCAAAACTTCAAAACTACATATTATCTCTTCATTTAATTCCTAGGATGAGGGTGACATTTCTTGATGGGCATTAGAGCTTTTCTGGAGTGAACATGCCATGAAAAGGCAGCCTGAAACCCCTTTGGCCTAAGTGGAATACAACATATCATAGATTCTGGAATATTTCTGAAGGTCCCGATGCCCATATAATCACCACTGTCCCACAAAAACAGCAACGGTAACCAAAAAAAAAAAAACAAAAACCCTCAACATGCCAACTTACACAGAACTAAGCAATACTTCAATAATTTCCCAAATGCTTACAGTCAGCCCCATAAAGACTAGAAAATCAAATGTTTGCTAAATTGAAATCTAAAATTCTCTCACATGTAGCCTGTTAGACTCTTTAGAAATACTACTACAGTCCTTTTAAATTCTGCTTCCCACACAGCACTTAAACACAGGATCAAGGCCCATGCCAGAGCTTCCAAAGGGAAAAAAATGTGGGGGGAAGCAATATGGTACAAATATAAGTAAAGACTCATATACAGTTGTTTCTGATGGGTCATTCTGAAGCTACATAGAACTTCTACTATTCCTCCAAAAGTCCCAGTGTTTTCAGTGACACCAAACTATTATATTTTACATATTTAAATAAAACACATCCCCAGAAGTCTACAGTCAGGCTGTGACATTCTCTTCTCTAGCATGTTCTGAACAATGTTCCCAGGGCAGGCACAAGCCAGGCTGGAAGGAGCCAGAAGGTGTCACCTCCTCATACTATCTCCTTTCTCCAGACCTCCAGGAAGCACAGGCAAGGTGAAATTATTTTGAGAGTCTGGACTATCCCAACTATTTGGAATAATCAGGACATACCATGTGTGAAAGCTGCTTGCAAATAGTTGCAACAATCATAGAAAATTCTCCCTCAAAAAAACAAGTCTTGGCTGGGCACAGTGGCTCACGCCTGTAATCCCAGCACTTTGGGAGGCCAAGGTGGGTGGATCACCCGAGATTAGGAGTTCAAGCGCAGCCTGGGCAACATAGCAAAACCCCCTCTCTACCAAAAATACAAAAAATTAGCCAGGTGTGGTGGTGTGTGCCTATGTTCCCAGCCTCAGGAGGTTGAGGTGGGAGGATGCTTTGAGACTAGGAGGCGGAGGTTGCAGTGAGCTGAGATTATGCCACTGCACTCCAACCTGGGTGACAGAGTGAGACCCCATCTAAAAAAAGAGAAAAAAGCCAAGTCTTTTTTTCTGCAGGCCACATTAACACCCCTTTCACATTCCTCTCACTATGCTATCCCAAAGTAGTGTGATCAGGAGAATTCCGGTTTGGTAAATAATTTACATGTTTTACATCCAAGGCAATAGGGAGATGGAGTGCTCTGGTTCAAAGGAACACACTGGTGGAATCCAGGAAAAAGCTTCATGGGAAGGATTGAAAGTTTGGCTGCAGATGGGAGGAGTTGGGACAGGAAAAAGACAGTGGAAAGCAAAGATAGGAGTCAAAAATATGGAGGTGAAGACATGTATTGCAGCAGGCAATCCAAAAGGAAAGGCACAGGCCAAGTGCGGTGGCTCACGCTGGTAATCTCAGCACTTTGGGAGCTGAGGCAGGTGGATCACTTGAGCTCAGGAGTTCAAGACCAGCCTGGGAAATGTGGTGAAACCCTGTCTCTACTAAAAATACAAAAATTAGCAGGGCATGGTGGCGCGTTTCTGTGGTCCCAGCTACTGAGGAGGCTGAGGCAGGAGGATTGCTTAAGCCCGGGAGGCGGAGTTTGCAGTGAACCAAGATTGTGCCACTGTACTCCAGCCTGAATGACAGAGTGAGATTCTGTCTCCCCTACACCCTCAAAAAAGAAAGAAAAGCACAGAGAGAGGAAAGCCCAGGACCCATTCAGGAACAAGAACAGCAACACACAGGCCCACATCCCAGAGGCAACAATGAGAGACTGGGGCAGCTAGGTCACCTCTTCACTCAGCTCAGTAGTAATCAACAGGACACCACGAAAGATTTTGATCAAGAGACTGATGTGACCAAAGATTACTTTAGAAGGATGAATCTGAAGGGAAGGGAAGAACTGATGGGAAGAAAGAGAATGTGAGAGCCGACTGCAGTGGCACATGCCTGCATAGTCCCAGCTACTCGGGAGGCTGAGACAGAAGGATCACTTGAGCCTAAGAGTTCAAGTCCAGTCTGGGCAACATAGTGAAACCTGGTCTCTTTTAAAAATAAATAAAGAAAAAGAAAAACCAAAAGATAGAGAATGAGAGACAGGGAAACAGCTTGGGCAGCATCAGGCCTGAAAAAGGAAGTCAGCAAGGGGCAGAGCAAGCCAAGCATTGTCTTGAAGATACCACCATTTCCCTTCAACTCAGCCACAAGCTACCTTTATTTAAATTTTGAAATAGCTTTGCAAGTCAAGCTTGCAACATTCTTTACATGCCATTAGCTATCTGCTCACCACCTACTCCAAGACTGAGGCACATTCTGAAAAGATGCCAAGTCTCCAGGCACCCAGCGATATTCCAGAAATCCCATAAAGGTGCTAAACACGCAATGTCAAATGCATTTAAGGAAAAGTATACAAATTAGGTACAAAGAAAAGCATTCTCAGGCTGGGCACAGTGGCTCCCGCTCACGCCTGTAATCCCAACACTTTGGGAGGCTGAGGCGGACAGATCACTTGAGGTCAGGAGTTTGAGACCAGCCTGGCCAACATGGCGAAACCCTGTCTCTACTAAAAATATAGGGGCCAGGTGTAGTGGCTCACACCTGTAATCCCAGCACTTTGGGAGGCCAAGGTGGGCGGATCACGAGGTCAAGAGATCGAGACCATCCTGGCCAACATGGTGAACCCCTGTCTCTACTAAAAATACACAAATTAGACAGGCGTGGTGGCATGCACCCGTAGTCCCAGCTACTCAGGAGGCTGAGGCAGGAGAATTGCTTGAACCCGTGAGGCGGAAGTTGCAGTGAGCCGAGATCGCGCCACTGCACTCCAACCTGGGGGACAGAGCAAGACTCCATCTCAAAAAAATAAAAATAAAAATAAAAATTAGCCGGGAGTGATGGTGGGCGCCTGTAATCCCAGCTACTCGGGAGGCTGAGGCAGGAGAATCGCTTGAACCCAGGATGGGGAGGCTGCAGTGAGCCGAGATCGCACCACTGCACTCCAGCCTGGCCGACAGAGCAAGACTCCGTCTCAGACCACCATAACGGCAGACAGCCTTCTGAGGCGGAATCCAGAAAAGGTGCTCCCAAATGAGAGGATGAACCAAGATACTATAAGTGAAAGTACACCAGGAACCCTAAAGCTACAGGCACATGGAAGATTTTCTGGAATTCAACCATTGCAGCAGAATGCCGTTCTAGAAAGAACCCCAAGTTCTGAGTTCTAATCCCAGCTCTTAAGACCAAAAGCTAGAAGCCCTTGCCCCAGTTCCCTCACTGCAAAAGGAGAGCTGAGTCATAGCATTTTCAAGGTGCCCTTCAGCGCAAACAGTTAAGTCTCAGAATTAAGAGAAACCATAGAGCCAAAAAGAGAGAAAGAGCAAAGATCTTTATGAAGGCACAGGCCAATGGCTCCAGACTTCAGCCTTCCACACCTATACCAAAGCAAAAAATGCCCTCTGGTCATATCAAGGGTAGCTGGGCCTTATTCAGTAGCATAACTTGAGACTCATGGGGTCCACTGATGGACATCTCACACTCAGGTTGGTTGGGGAAGGAGAGAAAAGAGACTCGCCAAGCACAAGTTAAAAGCTTTCAACTCTGGAACTTCCAGAGACAGAATGGATGGCCAACCCCAATGCCTACAGGGCCAGGCATCTGTAAATGGAACTGTCAGTGAGGGAAGTAAGCTGGGCAATGCAATAGGGACTTGTGCCTGTGCCCCTGCTGAAGGGGGCAGCTGCCACTCCACTTATGGCAGGCTATTGCCTCATGGGACTATGGACCCCCTGATGCCAGATCTCTTAATTTTTTTTGAGAAGAGCCCATTTTTATGTACACTTTCTACATTTTTAACAGAGATCGAACAAAACACCTGGAAGCTGTTTTCAGCCTATATGCTTGCTGCTTAGATGCACCCCCGAGAGTCTGGTGCTTGGGCTCAACCTGCATCTCTGCCCACCACCAACTGACAGTGTCACTCTGAATTCGAGGACAGATTCATTCAGCCTTTCTGAATCCAGCCGGTTGAGAAGCAGAAAGCCTGCTCAACGGGAAAGAGGAAGGGCAGAAACCAGCAACTGAAGCAGCACCCTCCTGGGCAACAATCTGCTGCCACAGGGTGTGACAACAGCACAGTGGTCCCCACCGTGAGGCCTCCGAGTATGGCCATCTGCCTGGACAGACGCCGTGTTCCTGCCCAGAACACAAGGGCAACCTGCTGCTTCTGAATCATGCTCTGATACACCTACAAGGGAGGCACCCAGATGCCATGCCAGGTACCTTCCCTTCAGTGCAGACATTAGTCATAATTCAGATCCTCATGGCAGACAAAAAAAAAAAAAGTCAGTATTTTACTATTTACTAAATGATAGGGAATATATAGACTTTCACTTTTATGACATTTTTTTTTTTTAAGAAACATACAGTGGGTCACAGTGGCTCACACCTGTAGTCTCAAGCACTTCGGGAGGCCAAGGTGGGTGGTTCACTTGAGCCCAAGAGTTTGAGATGAACCTGGGCAACATGGTAAAACCCCATCTCTACGAAAAAAAAAAAAATTAGCCAGGCATGGTGGTGCATGCCTGTAGTCTCAGTTACTTGGGAGGCTGAGGCGGAAGGATCACTTGAGCCTGAGATTTCAAGCTGCAGTGAGCCAAGAAAGATTGCACCATTGCACTCCAGCCTGGGCAACAGGGCAAAACATACTATCTGTTGCGAGTAGGGCTATCGTGTGGAAACATACATGGTGACCTGGTAGGGGAGTATAAACTAAACCACTCCTGTAGAGCAATCTAAAAATACGTAGCAAAAGCCTCAAAATTTTTTATACCACTTAATTCAGTGAACCTAATTCTAGAAATCCTATGAAAATAACCAAAGCAGGACAGGCATGGTGGCTCACGCCTATAATCCCAGCACTTTGGGAGGTCAAGGCGGGTGAATTGCTTGAGCTCACAAGTTCAAGACCAGCCTGGGCAACATGGAGAAACCCCATCTCTACAAAAAATACAAACATTAGTTGGGTGTGGTGATGTGCACCTGTATTCCCAGCTACCCGGGAGACTGAGGTGGGAGGATGGCTTAAGCCCGGGAGGCAGAGGTTGCAGTGAGCCAAGATCACGCCACTGCACTCCAGCCTGGGCGATAGAGCCAGACCTTGTCTCAAAAAAAGAAAGAAATTAAGAAAATAACCAAGGCTGGCACGGTAGCTCACACAGCCTCAAACTCTCGAATAAATCAGAGAAATAACATCTGAAAAGCACAAATTATATCACGGGTGCATAAAATCTGTGTTTCTTCTCTATACAGTATCTACAGTAAACATTCAATAAATGTCTGCTGACAAGATAGCATACTAAAATTAACTCAAGTAGAAAATCAAGGGCCCGGCGCGGTGGCTCAAGCCTGTAATCCCAGCACTTTGGGAGGCCGAGATGGGTGGATCACAAGGTCAGGAGATCGAGACCATCCTGGCTAACCCGGTGAAACCCCGTCTCTACTAAAAAATACAAAAAACTAGCCGGGCGAGGTGGCGGGCGCCTGTAGTCCCAGCTACTCGGGAGGCTGAGGCAGGAGAATGGCGTAAACCCGGGAGGCGGAGCTTGCAGTGAGCTGAGATCCGGCCACTGCACTCCAGCCTGGGCGACAGAGCAAGACTCCATCTCAAAAAAAAAAAAAAAGAAAATCAAGTTGTAATCAAATTCTTACAGTGCTGGATGGGACCTTACACACACCTAATTGAGTACTACCCCACTCTTTTATTTTTTAAATGCAGGCACTCCTGCACCAGGAGGCCAGAAGTCCCCATTCTAACATATGTTTTCCCATCAAAATTCTAGGATCAAACTTTGTTTTCACAGAATCAAACTCTATACTGAGTTTCTAAACAACTATATTACACTGGCTGCTGGGGAGAGGAGGAAATTAATATCAAATCTTACAACACGTCTTAAGGGCAATAAAAATAAAATGCTCTCCTTTGAACCACAACGGTCCAGCTGACCTTATTCTTTTGACACTATCAAGAGTAAACAGAGCCACTGAATGTCAGATTTTAAAACATCTCATTCAAGCTACAAATAGAACAAAGAACCTCTACTCTTTGCCTCCTTCCTATTCTGTTAGAAAGGTATAAAGGCACCTCTCTTCAAAGAGGTTATCAGCTTTAACCTCAAAGGTAGGTAAAAATGAGTTGGAAAAGGCCAGAATGCTCATACGGTGACAGACAATGGGCTGCTCAGGTCTAAACTTAGCACCAGGGCCAGATTCCCTCCCCCAGGTGTTCTTCAGTATCCTATAGGCTGTTTCCTACCAGATAGGACATGCCCCACTGTACTGTAAGGCAACCGTTCGTGTGCTGTCTGGCCACCTACACTCAGCTGCCTGCAGGCAGGGACCAAGTCCTACTCATGTGTTCACTGCCTTGCCCCACAAAGGATCTGATGGACAGTGGGGCATCACTGAATGTTTGCTAACTGAGGAATGTAGCACTCATAGTAAGTTTTAACAACCAGGAGGATTAAATGAGCCTGCGCAAAGTAAGAAAGGTCACAAACAGGGGACAACCTCTTTGGAGAAAGACCTGCAGACTCCCAAATTGCTATAAAAGTCAGCCACAGGAAGGAGGTATGTCTCACACCAGAAATCCCTTTAAATGCCAGAAAACTACAGCCGTTCCAGCTTGCCCGATAGCTGAAAACAGAAGTGCCATCGAGTGATAGTTGTATATGTCAAGTCACTGGTCCCTCTTTCTGAACTTGGCAGATGGGCTCTTTATGGAAAAAAGTTAGAATGAGACTTTTATGATTTAAAAAAAAGAAGAGGAAAAGAAAGGAAGGAAATACATCTTTGTGAGGATAGGGCATCTTCTCAGTTGAAGTTACAGACTTAGTTCTTGGTCAATCATTTTGGGTTTAAACTCAACTCTAAATTCCACATCAGTTCCCATAACCTCATCATAAGAAAGTGTGAAGTGAAGCAGTCTTGTGAAAACAGAAATGGCTTAGAATCAGACAGACCAGATTTGAACCTCAGCTGCACTAACGACTTGCTCAGTGACTTTGACAAGTGACTTTACCTCTCTGCGCTTGGCTTCCTCATCTGAAAACCTGGCACATGCCATCTACTTTGTCTGTTAAATGTGAGCAAAGCACTGTGTTCTGGCAGGGAGGAAGACTGAGAGACTCAAAATCTAAATTAATTAGAAAAGAAAAGCAACCACTTAAACCCAATATACAATTTAAGAATGCCTGGCTTTCCTCAATTATACATCTGATCATAAAGCATGCCCTGCATCTGTTGTTCCCTGCCACACTCAGCCAGGTTACAGCCGGGGATAACAGAAGGGCTCCAAGCCTGGGAGTCATGGGGCCCAAATATTAATCCTGGGTCATCTCTACCCTATCATGTGGCCTTCAGCAAAGCATTTCTCTGGATTTCAGTCTCCTTTCTAACATATTAAAGGACTGAATCTGGTTCTTTTGATTATGAAGATTTACTTAAATGTCATTTTTGTCACAAATTAGAAATGCAAATTCTCCAGACTTGGGAAAATACCATCAAGAAGCAAAGTTTTGACCAGGTATAGTGGCTTTCACCTGTAATCCCAGAGCACTGGGAGGCCAAGGCAGGAGGATCACTGGAGGCCAGGAGTGCAAGACCAGCCTAGGCAATATAACGAGACACTATACCTACAAAAAATAAAAAATTAGCCGGGTATGGTGGCATACACCTGTAATCCTAGCTACTGGGGAAGCTGAGGCCTGAGGACTGCCTGAGCCCAGGAGTCCAAGAGTACAGCGAACTATGGTCTTACCACTGTGCTCCAGCCTGGCCAACACGATGAGACCCTGTCAAAAAAGAAAAAAAGAAAAAGAGAGAGAGAGAAAGAAAGCAAGCAGCAAAGTTTTTAGCATGGCATATAGGTTAATTATGATTAGGTTAATGGTGATACTGAATGCCAATCCCTTATTGTTACTCCCAGGGACACTGGAAATTCAAGATTCTTTCCTTCCATAACCTATCCACTTTAAGGCTTTGTCAATACTCAGTTTCATCAGGAAAAGAACACCTTCAGACTTTTCTTATGCCAGGTACCCTTGGAATATAAACACCCCACACAGTTTTGTTGTTGTTGTTTTGTTTTTTTGAGACAGAGTCTCGCTCTGTTGCCCAGGCTGGAGTGCAATGGCGCGATCTCGGCTCACTGCAACCTCCATCTCCCGGGTTCATGCCATTCTCCTGCCTCAGTCTCCCCAGTAGCTGGGACTACAGGCCCCTGCCACCACGCCCGGCTAATTTTTTATATTTTTAGTAGAGACAGGGTTTCACTGCATTAGCCAGGATGGTCTCAATCTCCTGACCTTGTGATCCGCCCACCTCAGCCTCCCAAAGTGCTGGGATTACAGGTGTGAGCCACCGCAACCAGCCAGATCACTTTCATACAACCCGGTATTATAATACCAGTGGGTCTATGGGAACCAGAGAGAGAGCCATCCTTTCCATCCAAGCAAGTTTCTGGAAACAACAACCAAAAAGGAAGGATAATCCCAGAATTTATTAACCAAGCCAAAGCAAGTTGTTTTCATCAATTAAAGCATAAATAATCCATAAAACCCACTGCCTGCCTGATGTCCACTCTCAATCATTCATTCAATAAATACTGAGTGCCTCATACATAGCAGGCAGTGGGAACCCCGTGGGGAGATCCAGAAATGAGCAAAAACAGACCCCATGGGGTACAGGTCCACAAGGGAAGGTGTGAGAAGCTGCTCTTTAGGCATTTCAACAGCGACAGGTGCTCTGTTTCATTTTTCAATGAACTACGAAAAGGAACTATACTCTGCTTTCCCACATCCTGCATTCAGAGTGTCGCGTTCTTGCACTTTGCCATATAAATGCAGAAAAGTCTTTGAGTGACTATATTTTCACTTCTCCCAAGGATGATGCACAATGCACAGGAGGGAAGTTAATTCATTATAGACAATGGATGCCTTAGGGCCTAAGCACTCAGTTCGGTGGAGAGACCCGTTTGGGAAGAAATATCATTTATCCATGCATGTGTCTGTCTCCATGAGAGACTGAACTCCAGAAGATAACAGTAATACAGTGTCTGGTACAGAATAGGGCTGTGATAGATGTCTACGAAATAAATATGTTCAATGGAGGCACCCAGACCTGTAGACTTCTTCCCTACAACTCTTGTCAGCCTGAACCCCACTCAAAGTCTTGGTAATGGACTATTCGATGCTCTACTACATTAGAGCTTTCCTTTTTCCTCGTGGGGGTGGAGGGGGCACATCATAGAACCCTGGAAGAGGCAAAGTTGTAACTGCCCATAGACAAGAATATGCATACACTTGCAGGAGTTCATGGGCTATCTCTAAAAGTCTGTGACCCTCAGGTTAAGAACTGCTATATTATATGTTGTTAAAAATTAGACTTGAATTTATGTCAAAATCCTAACCAGTCAAATTCTATTCATTTGGCAAAAACAAGAATAAGCAGGCCAGGCAGACCTGGGTTTCAATCCAGGTTTGTCATTTGCTAGCCATGTGAAGTTACAGAAGTCAACTTGCTTCTCTCAGCCTCGGTTCTTCTCCTCTGTAAAATGGGTTAACAATAGTGGCTAATTGCACCTTAGTGTCAGGATGAGATGAACCAAAACATGACATGCTTGGCAGTGCTCTGTATAAATAAGAGGAAACCATCACTGCCTTCCCTTCAGTCTACAGCTCTACACTGAACTCCCATCTTCATTCCTATTCAGAATTGTACTAGTAACTCCCACGAGATCTCAGGGAACAAAACAGAAAATAAGAGGCTCTAAGAATTTTTTCTTTTTTTAAGACAGAGTCTCACTCTGTCGTCCAGCCTGGAGTGCAGTAGCGCAATCTCCGCTCACTGCAAGCTCCGCCTCCCGGGTTCACGCCATTCTCCTGCCTCAGCCTCCCGAGTAGCTGGGACTACAGGCGCCTGCCACCACACCCGGGTAATTTTTTTTTTTTTTTTTTTTTTTTTTTTTTTGTATTTTTAGTAGAGACGGGGTTTCACCGTGGTAGCCAGGATGGTCTCCATCTCCTGACCTTGTGATCCGCCTGCCTCAGCCTCCCAAATGCTGGGATTACAGGCGTGAGCCACCACGCCCGGCCGGCAAGAGGCTCTAAGAATTTATAACGACAAAAAATACAGCCCCAATTTTTCCCCCTGAATCAAATGCTTGGTTTTAACCTTTGAAGGCCCATCTGAGAAGACAGTGGGCAATCTCTTTCTGTGTAAATCCAGGTCAGCTGTCAGCACACAATTGTTCTACTAGACCAAGTCAATTTTTAGAGGCAGGCCTGTTAAGTTAACTTAAAATGGAGATGAAAAGAAAGTGTTTGATCAAATGCTAAACTGCAGAAGCACACTGACAGGGAAACAAAGCAGAGGAATTAGTTTCCTAAAATTACTCTCTGTGATACCTTTACCTAACATCGGATATTGATCAGCCCTTTTAACCCACCACCCAGCTCTCTTCCCACCCCTAATAGCTAAAGGAACTGACTTAGTTCTTAAATGTCCTCAGCTTCTCTCTGTTTTCAAGTCCATTCAACATTTAACCTAGGATCCAGAAAGGCTGAATTTAAAGTTACACAGAACCTATCATTCAGATTCCTTCTACAAATGAATTTCTCAAGCTTTTCTAAATATTTGACTTCAAGCAAAAAAAAAAAAAAAAAAAAAAAAAGCATTTCCACTTTAAAACAATCTTTCATCTCTAGCAATGCAAATTTTCTTTGTTTAACCAATCCACATACCACTAGCCAGTGTTTAATCAGGCCTTTATTTAACATCACCAACCATGTGAGTTGCACAGCCAAGTCTGAAAGTTTCAGATAATGATCTCATTAACAGAACAAATTGGTTCAAAGATGAAATATATATCAATATGTCTAAGAACCCTTTAAAGTCCCACACTTCAGAACTATAGGAGAAGTGTAATTAATTTCTCCAGCATTCAAACTGTATGCCTGACACTCTTACAAGCAAACGGGTTTTAACACTGCATAAATAAATAAGATAATAAAAGTAACTAATAGCATTTCATACCCACAAATTGTTTTCGCCACAACTTTCACAGATGGAGACCAAAAAAAAAAAATTCTTCACTCAGATTACACTGGTGACCTTGGGATAGTTATTTAAGCTAAAATGCAAAGGAGAAGAACCAAGATTCCTGATGACGAATCCTAAGGTTTGAATTACTACCTCTCTCCCTCTTGCACTCTCTCTCTCTCTCTCTCTCTCTGACACTGACAAACAAACTGACACAATTCTTAACTAGGCTTCCCCTACCCTAACCCATGGAAATGACTGAACAGGTACTCTAGTTAGAATTATCTAGGCAAACCAGACTGTGATATGGTATCTACTATACAAATATATACACACACACACACACACTCTCACACTTTTCATTGGCATATAATAAGGAGGGGGGTTAAAAATCAGTAATACAAACCAATTTCTTATCTTAGAATTCTTTTTTTTTTTTTTTTTTTTTTTTTTTTTTGAGACGGAGTCTGGCTCTGTCGCCCGGGCTGGAGTGCAGTGGCCGGATCTCAGCTCACTGCAAGCTCCGCCCCCCGGGTTTACGCCATTCTCCTGCCTCAGCCTCCCGAGTAGCTGGGACTACAGGCGCCCGCCGCCTCGCCCGGCTAGTTTTTTGTATTTTTTAGTAGAGACGGGGTTTCACCGTGTTCGCCAGGATGGTCTTGATCTCCTGACCTAGTGATCCGCCCGTCTCGGCCTCCCAAAGTGCTGGGATTACAGGCTTGAGCCACCGTGCCCGGCTTATCTTAGAATTCTTAAAGGTGACAGACTCCTAAACAGGTTTTTTCTCCCCTAAACCATGAATAATACTGCTACAGAACCCCGGTGGAAATAACAAAAGCAATGCTATAATGCTACTATTTAGCTTTAGTTATAGGAAAATGAACTCTGCTCTGAGACGATAAAACGCTAATCAGCAAATCACACTGTTTTTTGTTTGTTTGTTTTTGAGAGACAGTCTTGCTCCGTTGTCCAGGCTGGAGTACAGTGGTGTAATCATGGCTCACTGCAACCTCAGCCTCCCAGGCTCAAGCAATCCTCCCACCTCAGCCTCCCAAGTAGCTGGGACTACAGGTGCATGCCACCACACTGGGCTTTGTGTGTGTGTGTGTGTGTGTGTGTGTAGAGACCAGGTCTAACTGTGTTGCCCAGGCTGGTCTCGAACTCCTAGGCTCAAGCAATCCTCCTGCCTCAGCCTCCCAAAATGCTGGGACTACAGGCATCAGCCACCATGCCCGGCTACTGTTTTCTTTTAAGATAGTAAATAAAAGGAAGTTTTGAAAAGTTCAATGAGATTGTGTCACCAGGGCACAATGAAAGCCTCAAAGAAAGACAAGAAATTACAATGAGCAAGAGTTAAGATTCAAACTATTCTTGAAGACTGTGGACAAAATGTTTGGGAATCTTCAGCACAGCATCATCTCTAAAGCCTATAAAGGTTTTTCAAGATAGTCAACAAAAGGAGGTATTTTTAAAGAGTAAATAAAAGGAGGTTTTGAAAAGGTCAGGTTACTTAGAAAACATGATTAATCCAAAGCTGGACACCAATTTATTCCTTCTGCTTTCTCATTTCTCACCAAAAGAAAACGTTATATTCCCTCTCAGCGGCCCTAAAACATCAGCCTTCCTTACAAAAAAGTTTTTCAGGGCTGCCAGACAAGGTCCACACCAGTTCCTTCAATCAAACAGTATTTGCAGAACTCATAAAAGCACGCTAGCCTTTGTACACACACATCCCTGAAAGCCACACTGCACTCTGTCCGCAGAAACAGGGAGGTTCAACAAGTCAGCCACCACAATAAAGTTACTAAAGATACGAGGTGCACCATGAAATGACTATTCAGACAGCTCAGATAAACTCACCAACATTACTGCAGCTATAAGGGAATTAAGGACACCTATTAGTGATTGCTTAACAGGTAAACTTATTAAATACCATTTAAGTCACTTTTCTTTACTTAGCAACTATTGACTTTTTTTTTTTTTTTTTTGGCTAGGCTAATGGACTACAAAAGAGTTAGATAAGCACTTCAAAAAGTTTCAGAAAAGAATAGATTCCTTCTGCCAAATTCACATATTATCTCTCTACTCACAAGGATAAAATAGTTACAAATGGTGTTTAAACTGCTAATTTTGTATTAAATGGTGAACCCAAGATTATCTCCAAAGCATAACACTCCTCATAATGGATAGCTCGCTCACCAAACTACTGTTGAGAAAGAGTGACACTTTAAAACACTGCAGATAGAAACTGCAAACTTCAAAAGTCTCCTTCAAAAAGTCAAGTGCCACGCTAAAGCGTCTTTTTTTTTTTTTTAAATAAGGTTGTAAATCAAACATTTCAAAAACCATCAGGGCACAATGAAAGCCTCAAAGAAAGACAAGAAGTTGCAAGGAGCAAGACTTAAATGTTTAGGAATCTTCAGCAAAGCATCATCTCTAAAACTTCTGAAGATCATAATTACAACATTTTTTTAAGTTCAAAAGCATTAACATAGTCAAAGGGCTCAATGAAGGAGTTTCCTCTTCTATTTACCCCACAGAAGTTTTCAGATGGGGATAAGA
Source organism: Macaca thibetana thibetana (assembly GCF_024542745.1). Taxonomy (NCBI): domain Eukaryota; kingdom Metazoa; phylum Chordata; class Mammalia; order Primates; family Cercopithecidae; genus Macaca; species Macaca thibetana. The sequence goes on from NC_065587.1 coordinate 22,019,055, forward strand.
GCCCGGTAAGGCAATGCTGCTGATTAATCGCTTGGGCCTGGGTGCCTCCTCCAGCTTTGTAAGGGCACATCTCTACGGAGTCAGGCTGCACAGCTCTCTCTGTCCTATGGAGGCAGGGCTTTGAGTCTGCACCCAAGGAGGGAAAAGGACACCTCGGAACAGACTGTCTACGCTGTGGGCTGCTATGCAGTAGTCATTCCATGCAGTCCCCTTCTTTTCATTCATAACTCATCCAAGAGTAAAGCACAGAAGGCTCACAAAGCTTAGGCCCTGCAGACATCCGATCACCCCAAAAGTTCAAAGACAAGCCAACCTTTACAAATCGCCCCCATCCGAGGCGCGCATATTAACTGCCATAAGTGCGCTGGCAGTTAACAAGTTGATAAAACCATGGCCAAGGAAGCGGGAAGACATCCACCCAGCTAACCGTCCGCAGAAGCTTCAGTTGAGAGTCCTTCCTCCAAAGAGTAGGCACAGCTTAAAGCTCTCCCTAGCCAGCTTCCTTCGGAATGCAGATCTCTTTCACTTGGTCCAAGGTGGAGGCCCTGTCAGTGAGAGACCCCATCTCCCCATTTGCAGGCCCTTCGCATTAGTCTTTGGCCGAGGGACGGGCAGGCAGTATCCCTCCTACCCTCTGTAATGTGAGGCACGCAGAGAGGGCTGCCTTCCGTTGCCACTCCAGGGAACCCCCATCCCCACTCCTCGACCAGCTCCGCCTCCTCCCCTGCCTGCTGCTGCTTGTCCAGAGCCCCACAGAAGGGTCAGCGGCGCCCAGGTGAGGCGGGCGGCAGGTTCCGGGGAAGAACCCAATGTTGTGCAGCCCTTCAGACAAACCTAGCCGCACCCAAAAAGAACATGCATGGATGGAAAGCAAAGCCTGCAACCTGAAACGAGCCACCCCATCCCTCATCACTTGTCTTTCCAAAGTTGACATTCAACACGTAGTTCCCGGGACTTCCACCTGAAGCAGACCTAAATACCCAACCGGCCAAGGGGGCCGCCCCAGCGTGGGTGCCGGGCCCAGGATCCCCCTCCCGCCCCGGGGCTCACAGGAGCTCTAGCCCCCACGTGCGCTCGACCCCCGCGGCTGCGCCCCGGAGGCCGCGTCCCGCCCGCCTGCCCGCCCGCAAGAGAGGGATGCCGCCGGCCTCTCGGCCACCCCTCCCGCCCGCCCGCCCGCCAGTCAGGCAGCCCGCGGCGGGGTCGGCGGGCGCAGCCCCCGGAGCCATCTTGTGGCGGCGGCGGCGCGGGGCCCGGGCGGCGGGCAGCTACCTGCACGATCTCGCCCTCGGCGCTGAGCGTGGCCCCGGCCCGCGAGAAGCGGCCCGTGAGGCCGGTGGTGTAGGTGGTGTAGTCGCCGCTTGGGCTCGACTCGAACAGCACCACCTCCACGAACGCCGTCTCCTTGGCCCGCGCCGCGCCGGGCCCCGCGGCCGCCAGCAGCAGCCCGAGCAGCAGCGGCAGCGGCGGCGGCGGCGGCAGGCGGCTGCACCGGAGGCCGCGGGGGGCGGCGGCGGAGGCGGCGGCGGCAGCGGCCCGGGGCCCCTGGGCGCCCGCCCGAGCGCGGCCTCATGGTCCTGCGGCGGGAGGGCGCGGAGGGCGGGCGCGGCCGGGCATAGTCGCGGGCCGGCTGAGGACCGAACGCGGGCGGACGCCTCACAGCCCCATCGCGGCGGCGGCGGCGGCGGCTTTGTGGGTCGCAGGCTCAGCTCGGCTCCCCCGGCCGTCGCGCCGCGGCCCTTTCATCTGCTCCACGTGAGGGGTTATCCCCGCCCCGGCAGCGTCGTGACCCGCTCTCCCCTCCCTCCCCGCCCTCGGCCTCCGCCACCGCCGCCGCCGTGGGGAGTGAGAAGGCGGGGCAGGCGCGCCTGAGGCGAAAGGCGGGGCCCGAAGGCAGAGAACGCCCCGCCCCTCCCCGCCCCGACTTCTATCTGTGCTCCGCCCCTTTATTCTCGCTCCGCCCCATCATCCCAGCTCCGCCCCCCGCCGGCGGTCTGCGCTCCGCCTCGTCGTCCTCGCTCCGCCCCCGCCCGCCGTCTTGCTCCACCCCATTATTCTCGCTCCGCCCCCCGCCGGTCGTCTCTACTCCGCCCCTTCGGCCTCGCTCCGCCCCTTCGGCCGCGCTCCGCCCCCGGTGCGCTCCGCCCCCCACGGCAGACATTACTCCTCGCGGTTGCTAGAGTTCGGCGGGAACTGGGACCGCAACCTGCTCCGGGCGATGCGCGTCCTCTCTGGAGGCGCCACGCGTCCTGGTCGGGTGCAGGAGTTAGGGCCATTTGGTCTTGAAAGGCCTCGTCCTTCCTGATTCCCCCGCCCCAATTCACAGTTCCCAGGAAGCTTGATCGCCCGCTCTGGGTTCTCCATTCCCACCCCCACCTCCAGGATCGAACGGGGAAGGCCGGGATGGTCGGGGCAGTTTGCAGCTTGGGTAGTGTCCAGTTCTTGCACAGGTGTCGCCTAGACAGCTTCTCTCTCTGAAGTCTATACTGAAGGAGTTGGGGAAGACCTTGAGGACCTTCTGATGGAGTTCATCTTTCTGCAGCCCCAGAGACTGTAATTCAGACACCGTCCCCAAAAGAAGTCTGAAAACTTTGAGTCTCGCCACGTGCAGGCCAGAGGAGTCCAACACCATCATCACCGTCTATGCACAGACTGCTGGCTGCCAAACTAACATATCTAAGGCACGTGCTCAAGGGCTCAGAGGTTCCCACTCACCCAGAAAATAAACTTTTAATTCCCTGCCCCTTTTTGGAACATGCCTTTTCCTTCCTCATCTAGTCCTCTGAGAATTGAACCCCTCCTTCAAAAGCCAGATCCAATTCCCACTTCCTCCGTGGAGTCTTCCTTCCCTGGCCAGAATAGCTTTGTTCAGATATTTGCAAATATTTGGTTAGGATGAATCTGCTTCTACTTGCTACCACACCCAAAATGTTAAAAAGACAAAAAGAAAGAAAGAAAACTCATTGAGAATTTTCTTGAGTAAACAACTTACCAAGGTTACATTTTAAAGCTGAAAAAAAAATCTAATGTGTAACAGAAAACACACTTGAGAAAAATCCACAGATCTGTATTACCACATTTGGACCACCCAGAGCTTCCGCTCAGCAGGGAGGCACCTGGGAAAGCAGCACTCTGGAGGGAGGTGGCTTTTTAGTTTCTCCAAAACCGAGCCTAACCAGTGCTGACTGCAACTGGGCACCATCGGTCCTGACAATGACCCCCACAAGGTCTTTTTATTTTTTCATTTAGATACAGGGTCTCCCTCTGTCGCACAGGCTGGCATGCAGTGGTCTGATCACAGCTCACTGTGCCCAAGTATCGAACTCCTGTACCCAAGTATCCTCCCAGCTCAACCTCCTGAGTAGCTGGGACTACAGGTGCCACACCCAGCCTCCATCCAGGTCTTAATTAAGGGGGAGGGCAAATCTCTATAGCTCATGGATGACATTTTGCAATATTTAAAATTCAAAGACACCCACCACCAACTGATAAATGGATAACCAAATGTGTTCTATCCATGCAATGAGATATTATCTATCAAGAAATGAAATACTGGCCGGGCACAGTGGCTCACGTCTGTAATCCCAGCACTTTGGGAAGCAAAGGCAGGCTGATCACCTGAGGTCAGGAGTTGGAGACCAGCCTGGCCAACATGGAGAAACCCCGTCTCTACTAAAAATACAAAAATTAGCCGGGTATGGTGGCGGGCACCTTAATGCGAGCTACTTGGGAGGCAGAGGCAGAGGCAGAGGCAGAATCATTTGAACCTGGGAGGCGGAGTTTGCAGTGAGCTGAGATCCAAACCTGGGGGACAAGAACGAGACTTCTTTCAAAAAAAAAAAAAAAAAGAAATGAAACATTTGGCTGGGCACGGTGGCTCACACCTGTAATCCCAGCACTTTGGGAGGCCAAGGCTGGTGGATCACCTGAGATCAGGATTTTGAGACCAGCCTGGCCAACATGGCAAAAACCCGTCTCTACTAAAATGACAAAAATTAGCTGGGCATGGTGGCATGTGCCTGTAATCCCAGCTACTCAGGAGTCTGAGGCAGGAGAATCCCTTGAACCCGCAAGGCAGAGGTTGCAGTGAGCCAAGATCACACCACTGCACTATAGCCTGGGCGACAGAGTGAGACTCTATCTCAAAAAAAAGAAAAAGAAAAAGAAAAGAAAATGAAATACATGCTACAACATGGATGAACCTTGAAAACATTATGCTAAGTGAAAGAAGCCAGACCCAAAAGCCCACATACTCTATGATTCCATTTATATGAAATGCCCAAAACAGGCAAATCTATAGAGACAGAAAGTAGATTAGTGGTTGCCAGGGGATGGGGGAAGGCAGGAATGGGTAGTGAGTGCTAATGGGTTTCTTTGGAGGGTGATGAAAATATTCTGGAATTAGATAATGGTGAAGGTTGCACAACTCTGTAAATATACTAAAAACAACTAAATCATACACTTTTAAAGGGTCAATGTTATGGCATATGAATTTTTTTTTCTTTTAGAAACAGGGTCTCACTGTCAGGAGAGTGCAGTGGCGCCATCACGGCTCACTGCAGCCTTCACCTCCTGGGCTCAAGTGATCTTTCAGCCTCAGCCTCATGAGTAGCTGGGACTACAGGTACCCACCACCACACCAAGCTAAATTTTTAATTTTTAATTTTTATTTGTAAAGACAGGGTCTAGTTTTATTGCCCACATTGGACTCAAACTCCTGAGCTCAAGCAATTCTCCCGCCTGAGTCTCTCAAAGTGCTGGGATTAACAGGCATGAGCCACCACACCTGGCTGGTATGATTTATATCTCAAAATAGCTGTTAAAAAATATTTCCATCTGGGCATGGTGGCTCATGCCTGTAATCCCAGCACTTTGGGAAACTGAGGCAAGCAGATCACTCGGCCTCAGGAGTTCGAGACCAGCCTGGCCAACAGTGAAACCCTGTCTCTACTAAAAATACAAAAACTAGTCGGCTGTGGTGGTGCACACCTGTAGTCTCAGCTACTTGGGAGGCCGAGGCAGAGGTTGCAGTGAGCCGAGATTGAGCCGCTGCACTCCAGCCTGGACGACAGAGCTAGCCTCTGTCTCACACACACAAAAAAAAAATTCTGTCTTTAGTGGTATTTTCATGCAAACACACACACACAGGATACAGCATAAGGATATCCTCTGCTCTTTGAAGTCTTAGCGCACATTTCACACCCTCAACAGGGACTACCCTGGCAATGCTATTTTAAACTGCATTGTGCCCCCTGTCATCCACTCCTATCCTCCCTTGGCCTGCCTTCCCCTACCCCTGTGGCATTTATCATCTTCTAACATACTAAATAATTTGCATATTTATTTTTGTCTGTCCTCCACACCCCACATGCACACATACCAGAGAACAAGCTCTCTAATGACAGAGATCTTTGTCTTGCTCAGTGACTTAGGCCGAGGCTGCCTGACCCAGAGTACGCACTCAATAAATATTTGTTGCATGAATTAATGACTAAATGAATGAGTGATAACCTCATCAATGTGTATTCCTCCCATTTTGCAAACATTTGGGGCAGCTTTTTAACAGCTGCATTGGAGCATTGGGCTTCATGGGACCAAAATAAATTCTGAGTGTGAAGAATGAACACCCTTTCCTCAAGAAATGCAATGCAAATCCACACAAGGGTCAGAAAACAAACCAGTTTTGATTTTTTAAAGTCTGCTTAAAGAAAGATATGAGGCCGGGCACAATGTCTCATGCCCATAATCCCAGCACTTTGGGAGACCAAGGAGGGTGGATCACTTGAGGCCAGGAGTTCGAGACCAGTTTGGCCAACATGGCGAAACTCCATCTCTACTAAAACTACAAAAAAGTTAGCCAGGCGTGGTGGCACATGCCTATAGTCCCAGCTGCTTGGGAGACTGAGACAGGAGAATTGCTTGAACCCAGGAGTCAGAAGTTACAGTGAGCCAAGATCGTGCCAGTGCACTCCAGCCTGGGCAACAGAGTGAGACTCTATCTCAAAAAAAAAGAAAGAAAGAGAGAAAAGGAAAGATATGAAAGCTGGGCACTGTGGCATGTGCCTATAATCCCTGCTACTCAGGAGACTGAGGTAGCAGGATCCCTCGAGCACAGGTGTTCAAATCCAGCCTGGGCAACATGGCAAGACCCCATCTCTCAAGAAGAAAAAGGAAAAAGGGAGGCCCGTGGCACCGACAGGATGGGCAAGTGTCGTGGACTTCGTACTGCTAGGAAGCTCCGTAGTCACCGATGAGACCAGAAGTGGCATGATAAACAGTACAAGAAAGCCCATTTAGGCCGGGCGCGGTGGCTCAAGCCTGTAATCCCAGCACTTTGGGAGGCCGAGACGGGTGGATCACGAGGTCAGGAGATCGAGACCATCCTGGCTAACACGGTGAAACCCCGTCTCTACTAAAAATACAAGAAAAATTAGCTGGGCGAGGTGGCGGGCGCCTGTAGTCCCAGCTACTCGGGAGGCTGAGGCAGGAGAATGGCGTGGACCCGGGGGGGCGGAGCTTGCAGTGAGCCGAGATCGCGCTACTGCACTCCAGACTGGGGCACAGAGCAAGACTCCGTCTCAAAAAAAAAAAAAAAAAAAAAAAAAGAAAGAAAGCCCATTTGGGCACAGCCCTGAAGGCCAACCCTTTTGGAGGTGCTTCTCATGCAAAAGGAATCATGCTGGAAAAAGTAGGAGTTGAAGCCACACAGCCAAATTCTGCCATTAGGAAGTGTGTCAGGGTCCAGCTGATCAAGAACAGCAAGAAAATCACAGCCTTTGTACCCAACGACAGTTGCTTGAACTTTATTGAGGAAAATGATGAAGTTCTGGTTGCTGGATCTGGTCACAAAGGTCATGCTGTTGGTGATATTGCTGGAGTCCGCTTTAAGGTTGTCAAAGTAGCCAATGTGTCTCTTTGGCCCTATATAAAGGAAAGAAGGAAAGACCAAGATCATAAATTTTAATGGTGAAAACACTGTAGTAATAAATTTTCATCTGCCAAAAAAAAAAAGAAAAAAAGAAAAGGAAAAAGGGCCTGGACAACATAAAGTGACTCCCATCTCTACAAAAAAAACAAAATAGCCAAGCATGGTGGTGGGCACCTGTGGTTCCAGCTACTTGTGAGGGTAAGGTAGGAGGATCTCTTGAACCCAGGAGGTGGAGGCTGCAGTGAGCTAAGATCGTGCCACTGCACTCCAGACTGTGCAACAGAGCAAGACTCTGTCTCAGAGAGAGAAAGAGAGACATAGGCTTAATAAGACGTAGTTCAGCAACACAGAGGTAGCATGATTCATCTTTTAGCAGTGTGAAGCTGTTCAGAAAGGAAATATTCACTGAGTAATGAAGTTTCACCAAAATCTGGCAGGCAGCAAGGGGAGATAGAAAATAACTTCAAATAAGAGATAAGAGCCATCAGCTAGGACAAGGAAGGGATCCACAAGCTGGATCAAGTGATAGAAGTGAAGCACATTCATTATCTTGTGTGGCACATCCCTAGCAGATCATCCTGGGTGTAATTTAACTTATTCCTTTTCTTGCTTATCAGACACAGCTCAGAAGAAAATAACTGAGAACAGGTGCATCAGCATTGGTTAAAGCTGCCAAACCTTTGGCAAATCTCACTGACTTAGGCCAAAAACTACACAAAGCTTCAGGAAATGTTCTACCAGCAAAGTTCTATTTATATGACTAAATAGGGAGTTCAGGGATTTCAAATTCATAAACCTATGATTTAGTACCTAAAGAGACTGTATCTGTGCTAAATAAACACAGATGTATATGGTATTCTACAACGGAAGAGGGGTGGGTGAGTAGACAACAGATACATGAAGGTTTGCAAATATTACCTATATATGGAAGGAGACATCAGAAACTAATAAATGGTTGTCTTGGGAGAGGCATCTTGGTGACTGGGAGGCAAGGAATAAAGGGAAACTTCCTTTTTCCTGAAAAGTTGGCCCTCCATTTCTGTGAGTTCTGCATTCATGGATTCAACGAGCCAAGAATAGAAACTATTCAGGAAAAAAGGGCCAGGCACGGTGGTTCTCACATGTAATCCCAGCACTTTGGGAGACTGAGGTGGGCGGATCACGAGGTCAGGAGATGAAGACCGTCCTAGTTAACATGGTGAAACCCCCATCTCTACTAAAAATACAAGAAAATTAGCCGGGCGTGGTGGCGGGCGCCTGTAGTCCCAGCCACTCGGGAGGCTGAGGCAGGAGAATAGCGTGAACCCGGGAGGCAAAGCTTGCAGTGAGCCAAGATCGCGCCACTGCACTCCAGCCTGGGAGACAGAGTGAAACTCCATCTCAAAATAAATAAATAAATAAATAAATAAATAAATAAATAAATAAAAATAAGGTGGCCGGGCACAGTGGCTCACCCCTGTCATCTCAGCATTTTGGGAGGCCGAGAAGGGCAGATCACGAGGTCAGGAGTTTGAGACCCTCCTGGCTAACATGGGGAAAACCTGTCTCTATTAAAAATACAAAAAATTAGCTGGGCGTGGTGGTGGGCGCCTGTAGTCCCAGTTACTCAGGAGGCTGAGGCAGGAGAATCACTGGAACCCAGGATTTGGAGGTTGCAGTAAGCCGAGTTCGCATCACTGCACTGCCGCTTGGGTGACAGAACAAGACTCCGTCTCAAAATAAATAAATAAATAAATAAATAAATAAAGTGTACAGGAAATGTGTATAGGTTATATGCAAACTGTACACTATTTTTTTTTTTTTTAGAAATTGTTCAAGTGATTCTCCTGCCTCAGTCTCCTGAGTAGCTGGGATTACAGGCGCCCGCCACCACGCCCAGCTAATTTTTTTTCTATTTTTAGTAGAGACGGGGTTTCATTATGTTGGCTGGGCTAGTCTTGAACTCCTGACCCCATGTGATCTGCCTGCCTCACCCTCCCAAAGTGCTGGGATTACAGGAGTGAGCCACCACGCCTGGCTACTGTACACCATTTTATATAAAGGATTTGAACATCGTCGGATTTTGGTATCTGCAGAAGGTCCTGGAACCAATCCTCCATGGATACCAAGGGACAGCTGTATATCCTTTGTACCTAGTGAAGTTTGCTTCACATGCATTTTATTACATATTCAAAAGTAATAAAAATAAATAAAAAGACTAACATGCTAAATCAACTGATTATAACATTCATTTCCTATATGCAAATAGATTCAATAAACTGTATTGAACACCCATGTGTACCACTGGAATATGGAAACAGATTGGCCTGTAGTTATGGAAGATGTCACCATTGAGGAAAGCTGAGACAGAAGCCCTATGTACTATTTCTGCAACTTTTTTTTTTTTTTTTTTTTTTTTTTTGAGACGGAGTCTCGCTCTGCCGCCCAGGCTGGAGTGCAGTGGCGGGATCTCAGCTCACTGCAGGCTCCGCCTCCCGGGTTCACGCAATTCTCCTGCCTCAGCCTCCCCAGTAGCTGGGACTACAGGCGCCCGCCACCTCGCCCGGCTAGTTTTTTGTATTTTTTAGTAGAGACGGGGTTTCACCGTGTCAGCCAGGATGGTCTCGATCTCCTGACGTCGTGATCCGCCCGCCTCAGCCTCCCAAAGTGCTGGGATTACAGGCTTGAGCCACCGCGCCCGGCCTGCAACTTCTAATTCTTTAAAAATAAAAACTAAATTTAAAAAATGGGGCCCGGCATCGGGCGCGGTGGCTCAAGCCTGTAATCCCAGCACTTTGGGAGGCTGAGGCGGGTGGATCACAAGGTTAGGAGATCGAGACCATCCTGGCTAACACGGGGAAACCCCATCTCTACTAAAAATACAAAAAATTAGCTGGGCATAGTAGCGGGCGCCTGTAGTCCCAGCTACTGGGGAGGCTGAGGCAGGAGGATGGCATGAACCCGGGAGGCGGAGCTTGCAGTGAGCCGAGATCACGCCACTGCAGTCCAGCCTGGGCGACAGAGCTAGACTCTGTCTCAAAAAAAAAAAAAAAAAAAAAAAAAGGGGCCGGGTACAGTGGCTCATACCTGTAATCCTGGCACTTTGGGAGGCCGAGGTGGGTGGATTGCAAAGTCAGGAGATCAAGACCATCCTGGCTAACATGGTGAAACTCTGCCTCTTCTAAAAAAATACAAAAATCTTAGCCGGGCATGGTGGCGGGCACCTGTAGTCCCAGCTACCAGTTACTTGGGAGGCTGAGGCAGGATAATGGTGTGAACGCGGGAGGCGGAGCTTGCAGTGAGCCGAGATTGCGCCACTGCACTCCAGCCTGGGCGACAGAGCGAGACTCCGTCTCAAAAAAAAAAAAAAAAAAAAACACAACATGGCCAGGGCGGTGGCTTACATCTGAAATCCCAGTACTTTGGGAGGCCAAGGCGAGTGAATCACTTGAGGTCAGCAGTTTGTACCCCGCCTGGCCAACATGCTAAAACCCCATCTCTACTTAAAAAATTAAAAAATTAGCCAGGCGTAGTGGCATGTGCCTGTAGTCCCAGCTACTCAGGTAGCCAAGGCAGGAGAATTGCCTGGAAGGCAGAGGTTGCAGTGAGCTGAGATCATGCAAATGTACTCCAGCCTGCGCGACTGAACAAGACTCCATCTCAAGAAAAAACAACAAAAAAACTAAATTAAAAAAATGGATTAACTAGTCTCTGTATTCAAGTAGTTCCTTTCTTTTTCCATTTCTTCCTTCCATCCGGAAACATTTATTACTATATGGGACAGATAAAGAAGTCAATAAAAGATTTTAATAAAATATAAGTACACATTAACATTTTACAAAATAATTTTAAGACTTTGAACCTTATGTTGCTTCTTTCAGGTGATCCAGATGTACGACATGCTAGCATTCTTCCAAAGTATTTATATCTATTTCTGGAAACTTTCGTTTATTGTATTTAAACATCATATAATTCTCTTGAAAGGCACAATAGATGTTATATAGACAAGTAGCGGCAGTTCTTTCAAAACTCTTAGAAGTATCTCTTCGGCCTTTGAAGTATGCCATCAATCTATGTCTACTTTGAGCCTTGAGGCAGAAAGCCAATCTAGGCCCCAACTCATCAGTAGTTTAAACCTTGCTTCAACCTGCCCCTGATTTGCAATGGCTGCCCAACCGGGAGTCACAAACTCCAAGAGTGCTCCAGGGGCCCGGCAGGGAATGTGACTGAGTGAAGTGGGCCAAATGTAAGCAAAAATAACCAGCAAATGAGATGGTAAATGACAACAGTGTTTCAAATGGGAACACCCTTGGGAGTGGTGGCCTGGGGAATGCATGGCCAGTCCAGAGGGCCACTCCAGCGTGTCACTGCTATGGGGAATGTGGAACCAAGATGCTCAGATCTTCTGATTTGTTCAAAAGAAGTAAAAATTCTTATTTGTTTGTAGCATCTCCTAGTTTTTAAATGTTCGCAATAGATTTTCTGTTTTTCTTTCTGAGACGGAGTCTTGCTCTGTTGCCCATGCTGGAGTGCGGTGGCACAATCTTGGCTCACTGCAGCCTCTGCCTCCTAGGTTCCAGCGATTCTCCTGCCTCAGCCTCCTGGGTAGCTGGGATTACAGGTGCACGCCACCACGTCTGGCTAATTTTTGTATGTTTAGTAGAGATGGGGTTTCGCCATGTTGGCCAGACTGGTCTCGAACTCCTGACCTCAGGTGATCCACCCGCCTTGGCCTCTCAAAGAGCTAGGATTACATGTGTGAGCCACCGTGCCTGGCCTAAATGTTCGTGATAGATTTTTATAGATTAGTATTGCTGTGGAGCTAAATGAATACATCTATAGGCCATTTTTTACTCAAGAGACACAGAAGAGAAATTAGACAAAGTAGACACTGATTGGACCAAGTGGTAAAATGATCACTTCTAAGCTATTAAGGTGAGGAAAAGGAAGAAGTTCCAAGACCTCAGAAGTATAAATACTGCACTATATATAGGACACAGTTGTATTCGTGGGCAGCACCCTTGACCACAAGAGGCATCTGTCTTCAGGGTGCAGCATTTAATTGAAGTGGAAATGTAATCATATGCCTACTTGGCCAAGAAAAGCTGATGATGGATGAGGGATCATTAGACCTTCAAAAGATAGGGAAGTCAGGTTGCTTTTACACTGATCATATCTCTATTTGAAGATAAAGAAAAAAGGATTGGGAGAAAACATCAGAAAGAAATAAAGGCCAATTATTTATGTCAAACAGTATCAGACAGGAGAGCTTACCACAGAGGTGAGTTAACAGGAAAGAAGATAGTTTGGGTGAGAATACACAGTCCATTCACTGTGAGTGGGAAACAACATCAGCTTGCAGGGAGGTAGTAATGAACAGGAATTACTGACTCAACATCCCTTCCTAGGGTATCATGCCTTCCTAGCCCATGCTATCTCTGGTGGGCTGTCAATCACAGAGCTCAGCATCCCAACATAAGTGGGCATGTGACTCAGACTAGCCAATCAAAGCACTGCACTCCCCTAACTACAAGCATTGGTTCAGAAGTGGGCATGTGACCAAGGTAGGACCAATTAGAATCTTCCCTGAAATAGCCGGGCTTGGTAGCTCAAGCCTGTAATCCCAGCACTTTGGGAGGCTGAGACGGGCGGATCACAAGGTCAGGAGATCGAGACCATCCTGGCGAACACGGTGAAACCCCGTCTCTACTAAAAAATACAAAAAACTAGCCGGGCGAGGTGGCGGGCGCCTGTGGTCCCAGCTACTCCGGAGGCTGGGGCAGGAGAATGGCGTAAACCCGGGAGGCGGAGCTTGCAGTGAGCTGAGATCCGGCCACTGCACTCCAGCCTGGGCGACAGAGCCAGACTCAGTCTCAAAAAAAAAAAAAAAAAAAGAATCTTCCCTGAAATACGATCTATGGCAATTTGGGAGAGAGATCTTTCTTCTCCTCTGGCGTCTCAAACTGTAAGGATTATGTAAACTTAAACTGTGACTTTTTTCCTCAACTGCATAGAAAATGCTGCTATCGCTGCTGTTGCTGCTGCAGGAAAAAGGAGCAGAGACAAGCTGAGATGAGATAAATAAGAAGAGGAAGGGTACTGGTTGCATCCATTTAGCACTTGGATCCATCCCTGTAACTAAAGACTCCTGACAAATGCAGCAGTAAAGCTGACTAGTTCAGTGACTAGCAGCAGCGATAAGAGGTAGACACTCACATACAACATATGCACCAACAAACCAAAGAAACTGAGATTGAGGTGGATCAAGAAACCCAAACTTTCTAAAAGCGGTTGAACCAAACGTAGTTTCACTTTTCAATCTCTGGTATGTACCTCTCAGAAAATCTTTTGCAAATCAAGGAAAATGAAAAGGATTCCAAAGCCAGAAACCTAAAATAAAGAAGTGCTCTATGTATTAATTAAGTGAATGAATGAAAAAATACTCAGACTAGAGTTCCTTATCATTTATTGTTATTTTTATTTTACTTTTCCTGAAACAGTGTCACTGTATTGCCCAGGCTGGAGTGCATTGATCATAGCTCATTATAACCCCAAACTTCTGGGCTCAAGCAATCCTCCCACCTCAGCCTCCTGAGTAATTAGAACGACTGACATGCACCACCACACCTGGTTAACTTTTGTTTTGTTGTTTTTGTTTTGTTTTTGAGACAGAGTCTCACTCTTTTGCCTAGGCTGGAGTGCAGTGGTGCGACCCAGGTTCAAGCAATTCTCCTGCCTCAGCCTCCTGATTAACTGGGATTACAGGTGTGCGCCACCACATCCAGCTAATTTTTGTATTTTTAGTAGGGATGGGGTTTCACCATGTTGGCCAAGTTGGTCTTGAACTCCTGACCTCAAGTGATTCACCCGCCTCGGCCTCTCAATGTGCTGGGATTATAGGCGTGAGTCAACATGCGTGGCCTGTTTTTGTTTTTGTTTTTGTTTTTGTAGAGACAGGATCTTGCATTGTTGCCCAGGCTGGTCAAACTCCTGGCTTCAAGTGATCCTCCCACCTCAGCCTCCCAAAGTGCCAGGATTACATGCCTGAGCCATCATGTACAGCCTCCTTATCATTTCAATTGAGGGCACTTGGAAGAAATAACTCACAACACAGAAGATGACAAATCTGTCATCTCCAAATGTGACATGGAATTCAAATAAGCCTCATGTTTTGTTGCTGAAAGACACCTTAGAGATCAGAAAACCGAGACCTAGAACCTACAATAAGCTAATAGATCAATAAAAGTACACAGCATGGAGGTGCCCAGCTTCCTACACGGTCTCATTTATACACAGGTGCTATCTGGCAACAATTAAATACTGAGCACAGACATGATGTGGAAGAGAGATATCCCACAACATTGCCTTCTTCGTTTGTGTATTTGGGGCACTGGCTTGCAGCAGTGCAGCAGTATATGTATATATACTATATACATATATACAGCGTGTATGTGTGTGTGTGTATATATATATCGAGATATGTGTGTGGTATATATGTGTATATATATAGCCTCCCAAGTAGCTGGGACTACAGGCGCCCGCCACCACGCCCGGCTAATTTTTTGTATTTTTTTTTTCTTTTTTAGTAAAGACAGTTTCACTGTGTTAGCCAGGATGGGCTCGATCTCCTGACCTTGTGATCCACCTGCCTTAGCCTCCCAAAGTGCTGGGATTACAGGCGTGAGTCACCGCACCCGGCCTGTAGGTTATTTTCAAAGTCCTAGTTTTCATTCTGGATGGTGGGATCATGGGTCTTTATTATATTATTAAAACTCATTAACTAGCCGGGAGCGGTGGCTCACGCCTGTAATCCCAGCACTTTCAGAGAACAAGGCAGGCGGATCCCCTGAGGTTAGGAGTTCGAGACCAGCCTGGCCAACATGGTGAAACCCCATCTCTACTAAAAATACCAAAAATTACAGGCGTGAGCCACCGTGCCTGGCCCTGTTTCACTTTTCACTGTTGCAGAATATTCTGGTAATGGATATAACATAATTTAAATTTTTAAAAATTTTATCTTGGAAAATTTCAAACATATTCAAAAGAGTGAATGGAACTGGATGAGCCCAGTTTCACTAATTATTAAAATCTGGCCAGTCTTGCTTCAGCTTTTCCCCCATACTGTCTCCCTCCCTCCCCCTCTGCATTATTTTAAAGCAAATGTAGGCTATAACTTCATTTATCTATAACTCCTTCTCTGTTGGTGGATGCAGATTTTTTCCACTCTTTGGCTTCTACAAACACTGCTGCAATGAACGTCCTTGAAAATACAGTGAAATTATATATATATATATATGAACTCCATATATATGTATACAAATATATATGTTTTTTTCCTGAGATGGTATAGAAGAAACTTATCAGAATTATTTAGAAAAAAAGGAAAACCAGAAGTCTGGAATAAGAGATCAAACATATTAAAACCCTTTCTCTTATAGTGACAGAAAGCCTTCTCAAATTGCCTTAGCAAAAAAGATAATTTAGGGCGGGTGCGGTGGCTCAAGTCTGTAATTCCAGCACTTTGGGAGGACAAGGCAGGTGGATTATCTGAGGTCAGGAGTTCAAGATCAGTCTGAGCAACACGGTGAAACCCCATCTCTACTAAAAATACAAAAATTAGCTGGGCATGGTATCGGGCGCTTGTAGTCCCAGCTACTCAGGAAGCTGAGGCAGGAGAATCGTTTGAACCCAGGAGGCAGAGGTTGAAGCCAGCCGAGATGGAGATCTTGCCCCTGGGCGACAGAGTGAGACTCTGTCTCAAAAAAAAAAAAAAAAGATGGCTCACACCTGTAATGCCAGCCCTTTGGGAGGCCGAGGCGGGTGGATCACCTTAGGTCAGGAGTTCAAGACCAGCCTGATCGACATGGAGAAACCCTGTCTCTACTAAAAAGACAAGATTAGCAAGGCGTGGTGGCACCTGCCTGTAATCCCAGCTACTTGGGAGGCTGAGGCAGAAGAATCCCTTGAACCTGGGAGGCGGAGGTTGCAGCGAGCTGAGATCGTGCCATTGCACTCCAGCCTGGGCAACAAGAGCAAAACCCTGTCTCAAAAAAAAAAAAAAAAGCTAATTTAGTGATTTGCATAACTTCAAGGTCCAGAGATAATATATTGATAAGGTTTGGCTGTGTCTCCATCCAAATCTCATCTTGGATTGTAGCTCCCATAATTCCCACGTGTTGTGGGAAGGACCTGTTAGGAGGTAATTGAATCATGGGGGCATGTTTTCCCTGCTGTTCTCCTGAGAGTAAATACGTCTCACGAGATCTGATGGTTTTATAAAGGGGAGTTCCCCAGCACAAGCTCTCTTGTCTGCTGCCATGTGAGAAGTGCCTTTGCTCCTCATTCGCCTTCAGCCATGATTGTGAGACCTCCCCAGCCATGTGGAACTGTGAGTCAATTAAACCTCTTTCCTTTATAAATTATGCAGTCTTGGGTATGTCTTTAACAGCATGAGAACAGACTAATACAGTAACTACATACATGTATATTTGTGTATATATATTTTATATATATATATATATTTTTTTTTTTGAGACAAGGTCTCAATTTGTCACCCAGGCTGGAGTGCAGTGGCACAATCTCAGCTCACTGCAGCTCCAACCTTCTGGTTTTTTTTTTTTTTTTTTTTTTTTTTTTTGAGACGGAGTCTCACGCTGTTGCCCAGGCTGGAGTGCAGTGGCGCGATCTCGGCTCACTGCAAGCTCCGCCTCCTGGGTTCACGCCATTCTCCTGCCTCAGCCTCCTGAGTAGCTAGGACTACAGGCGCCCGCCACCGCGCCCGGCTAATTTTTTGTATTTTTAGTAGAGACGGGGTTTCACTGTGGTCTCGATCTCCTGACCTTGTGATCCGCCCGCCTCGGCCTCCCAAAGTGCTGGGATTACAGGCTTGAGCCACCGCGCCCGGCCAACCTCCTGGTTTCAAGCGATCCTCCCACTTCAGCCTCCTGAGAAGCTGGGACTAAAGGCACGCGCCACCAAGCCCAGATGATTAAAAAAAAAAAAAACTTTTAGTAGAGAAGGGATTTTGCCATCTTGCCCAGGCTGGTCTCAAACTCCTGGACTCAAGTGATCCACCTGCCTTGGCCTCCCAAAGTGCTGGGATTACAGGCGTGAGCCACTCTGCCTAGCTGAGGTCTAGAGATAATTTCGGGTTCAGACACAAATGGGACCAGGGGCTCAAAGGCACTGTCAGATGCCATTGCTCTCCAGTTTGCTGCTCTGCTTTCCTCTGTGACGCCACTTTTCTCGGTTTCTTACATGGCGGCCCCTCTCTTCCGGGCTCAGATAATCCACGTTGTCAACACTCCTGGTAAAAAGAGAGCTCCTTTCCCCTCAGTGCCACCCAAATCATGGGTTGACTCTCATTGGCCACACCTGATTTATGTACACCTCTCTGAACCAATCACTATGGCCAGGGAGATAGCTTCTGTTGATTGGCTAGACTTGGCTCATCTGCCCTTCTCTGGAGCAGGGGACCTGAGTCAGTACCTTGAAACTATGTGGACCAAGCTTGGCTGATGACTGTGTCCACTTAGTAAAGAAGGAATGGATGGTAGTCAGGCAAAACACATAAAAGCAAAAATAGACAGGGTAGTTGCTTCCTCTAAGGTCTTCTCTGCCCCTCTCCCAAGCCGCTGGTGGACAGGTGCTCCTCCCCCTGTTCTCCCACTTCAGCAGATCCTTCTTGGAGCTTGGATCATGCTGCAAAACATTCATCCATTTTTGTGCCTGTTGCCTCTTACTAGACCATTTAACTCCCTGAGGACAAGGACTATGCCTTTTGCTTAGGCAGGTAATTAATCCCTGGCAAAATGCCTCCCATACAGTTGAATGCAGCATAATGCCTCCCACACATGTTTGCTAAATGAATGAATGACTCTTGAGTCTACACCAAAATAAAATAAAATCCTGACATTCAAGGCCTGTTTTTTTCTTTCCTTCTTTCTTTCTTTCTGTTTTTTGTTTGTTTGAGACGGAGTCTCTGTCGCCCAGGCTGGAGTGCAGTGGTGCGATCTTGGCTCACTGCAAGCTCCGCCTCCCGGGTTCACGCCATTCTCCTGCCTCAGCCTCCCGAGTAGCTGGGACTACAGGTGCGTGCTACCATGCCCGGCTAATTTTTTGTACTTTTAGTAGAGACGGGGTTTCCCCGTGTTAGCCAGGATGGTCTCAATCTCCTGACCTTGTGATCCGCCTGCCTCGGACTCCCAAAGTGCTGGGATTACAGGCGTGAGCCACTGTGGCCAGCCAGCTTGCTTGCTTTCTCTCTCTGTTTCTCTCTCTCTTTCTTTTTCTTTCTTTCCTTCTTTCCTTCTTTCCTTCTTTCCTTCTTTCCTTCTTTCCTTCCTTTTCCCTCCCTCCCTCCCTCCCTCCCTCCCTCCCTCCCCCTCCCTCCCTCCCTCCCTCCCTCCCTCCCTTCCTCCCTTCCTTCCTTCCTTCCTTCCTTCCTTCCTTCCTTCCTTCCTTCCTTCCTTCCTTCCTTCCTTCCTTCCTTCCTTCCTCCTCCTCTCTCTCTCCCTCTCCCTCCCTCCCTTCCTTCCTTCCTTCGTTCCTGGCAGGGTCTCCCTCTGTCATCCGGGCTGAAGTGCAGTGGCACCATCATAGCTCACTGCTGCCTCAAACTCCTGGGCTCAAGCAATGCTCTTGCCTCAGCCTTCCAAGTACCTGGGACTGCCATCTCAGCATGCCATCATGTCTGGTTAATTGTTTTACTTTTTGTAGAGATGGAGATCTCGCTATGTTGCCCAGGCTGTTCTCGAACCCCTGGTCTCAAGCCATCCTCCCACCTTGGCTTCCCAAAGTGCTGGAATTGCAGGCGTGAGGCACCGAGCCTGGCCTCAAGGCTTTTTCTTAATTGGGCCCCGAACTATACCTCCTGCCTCTTCTGCACCTTCCATGGCCTATAGATAAACCACCCCCTCAAACATACCATGCCCTTTCCCACCTCTGAGCCCTCATCCTGCTGTTCCCTCAGCTTGACTGCCCTCCCCCAATACCCCAAGTGTTCATGATGGAGGAATCAGAAAAGGTTGATCACAACACCCTGCAGTTGAAATTCCTGTCACAGAAACCTTTTGACTAGTCTACTCAACTTCTCGGGCCTCTACTTTTCTTTAAACTAGTCCACACATACTTGAAACTGTGTTTGAATGAAATGACCCTCCTCTCTCCCTTGCTATAGTTGGTATAGTTGCTATACCAACTTGCAATAGTTGCTTCTTCTGGCTGAAGAAGTCAGAAGGAGGGTGCTAGTGAGTTGATGGGTGTTCGTGGAGCTGGGAGGCCTGGGGAGGCTGTTTCCTACCAGTGAAATGATAATAGCAACTTGGGTTTTATTGAGCATTTATTATGTGCCAGGCACTGTACCAATGGCTTTGCCCATGTTTTCTCCTGTGATCCTTACCTGGGGATCGTGGTATCTCTGTTTTGTAGGTGGGGAAGTAGGCTTACCTGAGGTCACAGAGGTAATAAATGGTGAAGGCAGGACTGGAGCCCTATCTGATGCCAGAACCCTTGCTCTTAACCTCCAAATAGAGGGAAGAATAAAATAAATCTCCCGTGAGAAGTAGAATTGGGAGACTCCATGGTCCCAGACAGGGTCAGTGGCTGTCTTGCCTCCTGATGGCTTTGCTGGACCTGGCTCCTGTCTTTTAGGAAGCTGTGCTTCCTGCCCTTAAGTTCCTAAACACATCCTCGAACCCTAACAATTTCTTCCCCTTTTTGCAAAAGCCAGCTCCTGTTTGTTTTTCTCCACCACTGACAAGCTGTGTGGCTGAGACAAGTTGCTCTCCCTCTCTGAGCTTGGGTTTCCTTGACTATGAAATGCAGGCAATCCTTGCCCTACCTCAGAGGCATGAGAATTACATGAGATAGACAGGCATGGGCATGCTCACAATGGCTGTGAGCTGGTATTCCCCCAGCTCCAAGCTCAAGACAGACTCTGAGCATCTTCACGCATCTGTTCCCACAGCACCTGGCACAGAGACTCGCTTATAGAAGGTGCTCACCAAATGCTTGCACTCACTTACAGAAGCCATGAGTGGCAGCCACTTCTGATATTCAGGAGTTCTTAACATCCCTGTGACTCTCGAGTCCTGTTGCTAGAGATGTGGCCTGCACTCCTGTTTGTTTCTTCAATGAGTTAATGATTTACCTCCCGTGTTAAATTTTGTTTAAACAGACATGACCCCGTTGGTGGCCAAGGCTCTGTCCCGTCCAAAGTGTCTCAGGGATCAAAGAAGCCCAAAGACACAGGACCCCTCCCACTGCCCCATTCCAGAATTGTCCTTTAGCCTGCTGGCATCTGCCTCTGCACCGTGGTCTCTTGACCTTAACCACCTTGCTTGTAGCCATGCTCTAGCAAAAGCTAGAGGCCCTTAACCTCTCTTTGAGAAGAGTCTGCCTCTCTCCAAGCCACAGCATAGCCGTGTGCACCCCAGGGCCCTGTTGTCCTTACCACCATCACTCTCTTTCTTCTTTCTTCTTTCTTCTTTCTAAAGAAAATCAGTGAAGGTAGAGACCCTATCTGCCTAGCCCTAGGGGAATGGACCTGCCTATGTGTAAGAGGACTGCCCTGCTCCTGGTGTGTGTGGGAGGTGAGCACGCCTCATCCTGCCACCTGCCTGGTCTTCTCCAGCCTCTAGTCTCGCCGCCCTGTCCCCTGACTTTGCTGTTCCCCACTCCAGCTTCCTGCCTATTAGTATTTTCCCAGGGCTGCTGTAGCAAATTACCACAAACTTGGTGGCTTAAAACAACAGAAATGAGGCCAGGCACAGAGGCTTACACCTGTAATCCTCTGGTGTGATGGAAGGATCACTTGAGCCCAGGACTTCGAGATCAACCTGCACAACATAGGGAGACCTTGTCTCCATTTCACAGTTCTGGAGGCCATAAGTCCTAAATCAAGGTGTCACCAGGGCCATCCTCCCTCCAAAGACTAGGGGAGGATGCTTCCTTGTCTTTTTCAGCTTCTGGTGGCTGCCAGAGTTCTTTGGCTTGTGGCTGCATCACTCCAATCTCTGCCTCCATCTTCACATGACATTCCCCTTTGCTCTGTCTTTTCCTCCTGTCTCTATTATGAGGACACTTGTCATTGGATGTAGACTCCACCCAGGTCATCCAGGAGGATCTCATCTGGAGATCATTGACTTCATTTTTCTTTTCTTTTTTTATTTTAAGACAGAGTCTCGCCTTGTTGCCCAGGCTGGAGTACAGTGGCCCAATCCCTGCTCACTGCAACCTCTGCCTCCCAGGTTCAAGTGACTGTCTCACCTCAGCCTCCCAAGTAGCTGGGACTACAGGCATGCACCCCCACGGCCAGCTAATTTTTGTATTTTTAGTAGAGATGCGGATTCACCATGTGGGCCAGGCTGGTCTCAAACTCCTGGTCTCAAGTGATCCACCCGCCTTGGCCTCCCAAAGTGCTAGGATTACAGGCGTGAGCCACCATGCCCAGCCTAATTTCATACTTTTCCCAAATGAGATCACATTTACAGATTCTAGGCAGACATATCTTTTGGAAGGGCCACCTTTCAACCCACTGCAACTAGTATCAACTGAGACCAGAAGAATATGGGCATGCTAGGTAGTGAAAACAAAATCAGTAGTCCAGGCGCGGTGGCTCATACATTTAATCCCAGCACTTTGGGAGGCTGAGGTTGGTGGATCACCTGAGGTCAGGAGTTCAAGATCAGTCTGGCCAAGATGGCTAAACCCTGTCTCTACTAAAAATACAAAAATTAGCCAGGTGTGGTGGGCGCTTATAATCACAGCTACTCAGGAGGCTGAGGCAGAGAATTGCTTGAACCTGGGAGGTGGAGGTTGCAGTGAGCCGAGATTGCATCACTGCACTCTAGCCTGGGTGACAGTGAGGCTACCTCTCCAAAAAAAAAAAAATCAGTGAAGGTTAGAGAGCCCAGCCCTTTAGAAGTGAAGGAAGGGGCCCGGCGGGGTGACTTACACCTGTAATCCCAGCACTTTGGGAGGCCGAGACAGGCTGATCACGAGATCAGGAGATCGAGACCATCCTGGCTAACATGGTGAAATCTCGTCTCTATTAAAAATACAAAAAACTAGCCGGGTGAGGTGGCGGGCGCCTGTAGTCCCAGCTACTCGGGAGGCTGAGGCAGGAGAATGGCATAAACCCGGGAGGCGGAGCTTGCAGTGAGCTGAGATCTGGCCACTGCACTCCAGCCTGGGCGACAGAGCGAGACTCCGTCTCAAAAAAAAAAAAAAAAAAAAAAAGAAGTGAAGGAAGGTCAAGGTACTTGTGGCTGGAGAACAGGAGAGCAGTGAGAGGTGAGGTGGCAGGGGGCTGGCAGGGGCAGGGTGGTCGGGGCAATTTGTGCAACCATAACAGACCAAGGCAAGAAGACGGGACAGCCGCAGGATGGTTTTAAATAGGAAAATGATATTAATCAATTGCCATTGATTTTTTTTTCTTTTTTCTTTTTCTCCTTTTATTTTATTTATTTATTTATTTATTTATTTATTTATTTATTTTATTTATTATTATTTTTTTTTGAGACGGAGTCTCGCTCTGTCGCCCAGGATGGAGTGCAGTGGCCAGATCTCGGCTCACTGCAAGCTCTGCCTCCTGGGTTCACGCCATTCTCCTGCCTCAGCCTCCCGAGTAGCTGGGACTATAGGTGCCCGCCACCTCGCCTGGCTAGTTTTTTGTATTTTTTAGTAGAGATGGGGTTTCACCGTGTTAGCCAGGATGGTCTCGATCCCCTGACCTCGTGATCCACCCGTCTCGGCCTCCCAAAGTGCCGGGATTACAGGCTTGAGCCACCGCGCCCGGCCTTATTTATTTATTTTTGAGACAGGGCCTCCCTCTGACACTCAGGTTGGAGTGCAGTAGTATGATCATGGCTCACTGCAGCCCTGAACTCCTAGGCTCAATGAATCTTCTTGCCTCGGCCTCTTGAGTAGCTGGAGTGCCACCATGCACGTGCCACCATGCCTGGCTCTGCCATTGATTATTGAACAAGTAGTTATCCACATAGAAAAAAAAAGTGTGTGTGTCAGGGGAAGATTCCTGCATCACAACATACACAAAAATCAACTTCAAGATTAAAGTCAGCCAACCATGCTGGTTCTCGCCTGTAATCCAAATACTTTGGGAGGCCGAGGTGGGTGAATTGCTTGAGCCCAGGAGTTCAAGACCAGCCAGGGCAACGTGATGAAACCTCATCTCTACTAAAAATACAAAAATTAACCAGATGTGGTGGCAGGCGCCCGTGGTCCCAGGTACTTAGGAGGCTGAGACATGAGAATCCCTTGAACCTGGGAGATGGAGGTTGCAGGGGGTCAAGATCGAACCACTGCCTCCAGCCTGGGTGACAGAGTCTCACTCTGTCTCACATAAACAAACAAATAAGCTGTACAAACATGCAAAACAATACCACTTCTTGTTAGGCCATATGTATGGATGTAATGAAAGTAGAAAAAATTACATGAGAATAATAAACATCAAGCTTAGGATTAGTATTTACTTGGGGGAGGGGAAAATAAGTGATTGAAGAGCACACAGGGGTTTTCTGCAGTTTGAGGATGTTTTTCTTTTCTTTACTTTTCCTTTCCTTTCTTTTCTTTTTCCTTTCCTTTCTTTTTTCCTTCTCTTTCCTTCCTTCCTTCCTTCTATCCTTCCTTCCTTCCTTCCTTCCTTCCTTCCTTCCTTCCTTCCTTCCTTCCTTCCTTCCTTCCTTCCTTCCTTCTTCTTTCTCTTGCTCTCTTTTTTTTTTTTTTGTGACAGAGTCTTGTTGTGTTGCCCAAGCTGTAATGCAACCTCAAATTTCTGGGGCCAAAGCAATCCTCCCATCTCAGCCTCCCAAGTAGCTAGGACTATGGGCATGCGCCAACACACCTGGCTAATTTTTAAAATTTTTTTTCTAGAGATGGGGTCTTTTTTTTGAGACAAGGTCTGGCTCTGTCACCCAGGCTGGAGTGCAGTGCTGCAACCTCTGCCTTCCAGGCTCACTGCAACCTCCACCTCCTGGGCTCAAGCCACCTTTGGGAGGCACATCAGCCTCCCGGATAGCTGGGACTATGGGTGTGTACCACCATGCCCGGCTAATTTTTGTTTGTTTGTTTGTTTTTTTGAGACAGAGTCTCGCTCTGTCACCCAGGCTGGAGTGAAATGGCGCGATCTTGGCTCACTGCAACCTCTGCCTCCTGGGTTCAAACAATTTTCCTGCCTCAGCCTCCCAATAGCTGGGATTACAGGCACATGCCAGCATGCCCGGCTAATTTGTGTATTTTTAGTAGAGTCGGCATTTCACCACGTTGGTCAGGCTGGTTTCGAACTCCTGACCTCATGATCCGCCCATGTCCACCTCTAAAAGTGCTGGGATTACAGGCGTGAGCAACCACACCCAGCCTAATTTTTGTATTTTTATACAGACGAGGTTTCACCATGTTGCCCAGGCTGGTTTCAAACTTGTGAGCTCAAGTGATTCACCAACCTAGGCCTCCCAAACTGCTGGGATTACAGGTGTGAGCCACTGTGCCCAGCCGATGTTTTTTATTTTATTTTATTTTATTTTATTTTTTTATTTTTTTTGAGACAGAGTCTTGCTCTGTCGCCCAGGCTGGGGTGCAGTGGCCGGATCTCAGCTCACAGCAAGCTCCGCCTCCCGGGTTTAGACCATTCTCCTGCCTCAGCCTCCCGAGTAGCTGGGACTACAGGCGCCCGCCACCTCGCCCGGCTAGTTTTTTTTTTTGTATTTTTTAGTAGAGATGGGGTTTCACCGTGTTAGCCAGGATGGTCTCGATCTCCTGACCTCGTGATCTGCCCGTCTCGGCCTCTCAAAGTGCTGGGATTACAGGCTTGAGCCACCGCGCCCGGCCTGATGTTTTATTTCTTAAGTCATGTGGTGGGAACACAAATGTTTGTTGTGTTGTCCTATATATCTTTTGGTATTGCAAATATTTTTTATTTTAAAAAAGAGAGGATACCAAAAAAATAGTATACCAATGGCCAACAAGTACATTAAATGATTCTTTGCATTATTAGTCGTCAGGGAAATGCACAGTGAGATATTATTTCACACCCACTAGGATGGTCATGATTAAAAAAAAAAAAAAAAGCCAGGTGCGGTGGCTCATGTCTATAATCCCAGAACTTTGGGAGGCTGAGGCGGGCGCATTATGAGGTCAGGAGTTTGAGACCAGCCTGGCCAATATAATGAAACCCCATTTCGACTAAAAATACAC
Organism: Macaca thibetana thibetana; assembly: GCF_024542745.1. Lineage (NCBI taxonomy): Eukaryota > Metazoa > Chordata > Mammalia > Primates > Cercopithecidae > Macaca > Macaca thibetana. The sequence continues at coordinate 22,044,175 of NC_065587.1, forward strand.
ACAAAAAATTAGCTGGGCATGGTGGCAGGCATCTGTAATCCCAGCTGCTTGGGAGGCTGAGGCAGGAGAATTGCTTGAATTCAGGGGGCAGAGGTTGCAGTGAGCTGAGATCGCGCCACTGCACTCCAGCCTGGGGGACAGTGCGAGACTCTGTCTCAAAAAAAACAAAAAAAAAAAACAAAAAAAAACGGGGCTGGATGTAGTGGCTTACGCCTGTAATCTCAGCACTCTGGGAGGCTGAGGTGGGCCGATCACTTGAGGTCAGGAATTCGAGACCAGTCTGGCCAACATGGTGAAACCCCACCTCTACTAAAAATACAAAAATTGATCAGGCATGGTGGCTCACTCCTGTAATCCCAGCACTTTGGGAGGCCGAGGTAGGCGGATCACGAGGTCAGGAGTTCGAGACCATCCTGGCTAACACGGTGAAACCCCCTCCTCTACTAAAAATACAAAAAATTAGCCGGGCGCGGTGGCAGGCACCTGTAGTCCCAGCTACTCGGAAGGCTGAGGCAGGAGAATGGCGCGAACCCGGGAGGCGGAGCTTGCAGTGAGCCAAGATCGTGCCACTGCACTCCAGCCTGGGCGACAGAGTGACACTCTGTCTCGAAAAAAAAAAAAAAAAAAAAAAAAAAAAAAAAAAGGACTCCGAAGCTGTGTCTGTGTCTGGACTTGGTAGGAAAGGCTCCTATGGTTGGTAAGAGATACCTGTCCTGGTCTCTTGACTCCCATATTCAAGACACTTAACACAAAGTGACAAATTAAGAAACAATTTCCTTAAAAGAAGCAATGATCCAACGTAGTACATGCTATAAAACACACAACAAAATGCATATAAGTCTTTCCTCTTTTAGAATGTAACTTATTTCAAGGTAGGAATGTATATGGGGTATGTATTGGCTATGTATAGGTCCCTCCTACTTGTATAGGTAGAAAGTTGATTCTCATATGGGAAGTAACTTGCCCAGGGTCACACAGCACTTCACTTGACAAGCTGGGACTTCAATGCAGGTCTCCTAAGGTTCAGGCCATGGCTCCTGCTCTCTATGCACAGCCTCCATGGCCTTTCCAACCACATACTCATCTCAGTCCAACATCATAGCAAGATGGTATTACTAAATCGTTTTTCTCTTCTGAACAAAATCTAAGTCTACACCTCAGTTTGCCTCCTTTGGGGTGTCCATTTGTCACTCACAATGTATTAGCCACATGCCATCTCCCTAACCACATACATAGTCCACAACAGACTCAAAAGTGATGGATCCAAGATTTCATAGGCCAGCCAGTCCTGTTCCCTTTGATGAAAGTTTCTGTCTCTAACTAGTCTGGTAGAAGGCTCAAATTTGTGAGCTTACAGTAGAGGTGGGAGAACCAAAGCGGAGATCAATCATCTTTCTGTATCAACTCTAACCTGATGGCAGGAATTGCAGAATGTGTTCCAAGGTGCTGCTTGTATTGCCCCCTAGTGCTAGAAACAGGAACAACACACTAGGCAAGCGGTAACATTTTCCAGCTGCAAAGAATTGACCTCAAAGATCTTAATTCAAATCGCAACACTTTATTTCACAGTAGAGGAAGACAAGGTTGATAGAGGCAAAGGGATTCAGCAGAGCCTATGGCAAATTAGTGGTGAAGTCAGAAATAGAACCAAGTTCTAAACTTTGACTCCTATATTCAAGATGCTTATCACAGAGTGATAAACTAAGAAACAATTTCCTTAAAAGAGGGGTGATCCAACATAGTACATGCTATACAACACAGAGCAAAATGCACTTAAGTCTTTCCTCTGTTAGAATATAAACTGTTTAAAGGCAGAAACTTTAGTTGATATACCAAATACCCTTAGGATTAATAAATATTAATGAGAAGGATAATGGTCTTTAACTTCTATTGTGCTAGTCCCATTTTCTAGATGTTGGGCTTTAGTAGCACTTGGCTGCCACAACCCCTACCCCACCTCTTTTTTTCATTCATTCAACAAATACTCATGGAGCATCTCCTATGTGCCAGGCACCATTATTGGTGCAGGAGATGCCATAGTGGCCTAAATGGAGTCCCTTCTCTTAGGGAGACCACACTCTAATTGGGGGAGATGGATAAGAAACATGTTAATAACCAAATACTTGGTATGTTGGTGATATGAAATGAATATCTGTGTTCCTCCCGCCCCCAAGATTCATATGTTGAAGCCCCAACCCCCAACATGACTGGATGTGGAGATAGGGTCTATAAAGAAGTAATTAAGGTGGCTGGGAGCAGTGGCTCATGCCTGTAATCCCAGCACTTTGGGAGACCGAGGCGGACGGATCACGAGGTCAGGAGATCGAGACCATCCTGGCTAACACGGTGAAACCCCGTCTCTACTAAAAATATAAAAAATTAGCCAGGCATGGTGGCACACACCTGTAGTCCCAGCTACTTGGGAGGCTGAGACAAAAGAATCTCTTGAACCCAGGAGATGGAGGTTGCAGGGAGCCAAGATCACGCCACTGCACTCCAACCTGGCAACAGAGCAAGACTCTATCTCAAAAAAAAAAAAAAAAAAAAAAAAAAAGTAATTAAGGTAAAATAAGGTCTTAAGGGTGGGATCCTGATCCCTTATAAGTATTAGTGCCCTTATAAGAAGCAATACCAGAGAGCTGTCTCTCTCTTTCCCACAAGCATATGGAGAAGAGGTCATGTGAGCACACAGCAAGAAGGTGTCCCCCCACAAGCCAAGAAAAGAGCCCTTGCCAGAAACCAAGTCAGCCAGAACCTTGATCTTGTACTTCCCAACATCTAGAACTGTGAGAACATAAGTGTCTGTTGTTTAAACCCCCTAGTTGGCTGCGAACAGTGGCTCAGGCCTGTAATCCCAGCACTTTGGAAGGCCTGGGGGGTCTGGGGGGCAGATCACTTGAGCTTCTGAGTTTGAGAGCAGCCTGGGCAACATGGCAAAACGCTATCTCTACAAAAAGTACAAAAGTGAGCCGGGCATGGTGGTGTATGCCTGTAGTCCCAGCTACTTGAGAGGCTGAACTGAGGTGGGAGGATGGCTTGGGAGGCAGAAGTTGCAGTGAGCCACTGTACTCCAGCCTAAGCAATAGAGACAGACCTTGTCTCAAAAAATAAAAAAGGCGCCTAGTTTATGGCATTGTGTTGTGGCAGTCTGAGCCAACTAACTGGTAGTCATGATGACTATGAAGAGAAATAAGGCAGGATCGGGGCAGCAGGATGGTAGGAGGCAAAATGCTACTTCCAATAAAGTGGTAGGGAAGGCCTCTCTGATAAGGTGACAGCTGTATAGCTGGAGGAGTTTTTCACAGATATCACAGACATGTGATATCCACCCACTCTGATCAAGATATGAAACATTTTCGGCACCAGCATGCTCCTTTGTGCACCTGTCAGTCAGTGCCCACCTAGTGGAAACCATTATTCTGACTTCCATCAGCACAGATTAATTTTGTCTGTTTCTGAACTTCATATAGACATTGATGGACATTTAGGTTGTTTCCAGCTTGAAGTTATTATGCATAAAGCTGCAAATAACATGCTTTTTTTTTTTTTTTTTTTTTTTTTCAGATGGAGTCTTGTTCTGTCACCCAGGCTCAAGTACAGTGGTGCGATCTCAGCTCACCACAGCCTCCGCCTCCTGGGTTCAAGTGATTCTCTTGCCTTAACCTCCCAAGTAGCTGGGATTACAGGTGCCCATCACCATGCCCAGCTAATTTTTGTATTTTTAGTAGAGTCAGGGTTTCACCATGTTGGCCAGGCGGGACTCGAACTTCTCACCTCAGGTGGTCCACCCACCTGAGCCTCCCAGTGTTGGGACTACAGGCATAAGCCACCACACCTGGCCAAGAACATTCTTGAACGTGTCCTTTAGTAGATATAACACTCACTTCTGTTAAGTGTATGCCCAGGAGTGGAACTGCTGGGTCATACAGTATCTATATGTTTATTTGTCTTTTTGCTTTTTCTGAGACAGAGTCTCGCTCTGTCACACAGGCTGGAGTGCAGTGGCATGATCTCAGCTCACTGTAACCTCCACCTCCCCGGTTCAAACGATTCTCCTGCCTCGGCCTCCTGAATAGCTGAGATAACAGACATGCACCATCATGCCCAGCTAATTTTTGTATTTTTAGTGGAGACAGGGTTTCTAACCATGTTGGCCAGGCTGGTCTCAAACTCCTGACTTCAGGTGATCCACCCGCCTCAGCCTCCCCAAGTGCCGGGATTACAGGCGTGAGCCACAGTTCCCGGCCTATATGTTTAGATTTAGTAACCACTGACAAATATTTTTTCAAAGTGGTTGTATTGATATACGTTCCCACCTATGAAATAGGAGTTCCAATTGTTCCTGACCAATACGTGGTATGTTAGTCCTTTTCTGTTGCCATTCTGGATAAGTATGTTATGGTATCTCTTTGTGGTTATTTTTTGTTTATTTTATTGTACTGTATTTTCTTAGACAGGGTCTCACTCCCATCGCCCAGGCTGGAATACAGTAATGTGCTTACTGCTCACTGCAGCCTCAACCTCCTGGGCTCAGGTGATTCTCCCACATCAGTCTCCAAGTATCTGGGACTACGCCCAGCTAATTTTTGTATTTTTTGTAGAGACAAGGTTTCACCATGTTGCCAAGGCTGGTCTTGAAGTCCTGGGCTCAAGCATTCCGCCCACTTTGGCCTCCAAAAGTGCTAGGACTAGAAAACAAGGCCCACACTGGACGGGGCAGCTGCTGGGCTGCTACTCTCGCCGCCGCCATGATTCCCCCCGGAGATTCTTTGCTCAAGTACGACATCCCTGTACTGGTGAGCCGGAACACGGAGAAACGGAGCCCCAAGATTGCAGAATTGGAGACGGAAAAGAGAGACCTGGAGAGGCAAGTGAACGAGCAGAAGGCAAAATGTGAAGCCACCGAGAAGCGGGAGAGCGAGAGGCGGCAGGTGGAGGAGAAGCAGCACAATGAGGAGATTCAGTTCCTAAAGCGGACGAATCGGCAGCTGAAGGTCCAACTGGAAGGCATTACTGCACCAAAGAAGTGATAATTTCCACATGATAATTTCCAACAAGACACTTGGGATTATTTACTATGTTCTTCTGGCAGCCAATAAAATCATCATAAGCCCTTTGTAAAAAAAAAAAAAAAAAAGTGCTAGGACTATAAACATGAGCCACCGTGCCCGGCCTCCTTGTGATTTTATTTATTTTTTATTTTTTATTTTTATTTTATTTTTTTTTTTGAGACGGAGTCTCACGCTGTTGCCCAGGCTGGAGTGCAGTGGCGCGATCTCGGCTCACTGCAAGCTCCGCCTCCTGGGTTCACGCCATTCTCCTGCCTCAGCCTCCTGAGTAGCTAGGACTACAGGCGCCCGCCACCGCGCCCGGCTAATTTTTTGTATTTTTAGTAGAGACGGGGTTTCACTGTGGTCTCGATCTCCTGACCTTGTGATCCGCCCGCCTCGGCCTCCCAAAGTGCTGGGATTACAGGCTTGAGCCACCGCGCCCGGCCGTGATTTTAATTTACATTTCTCAGATGACAAAAAATTGTTGAGCAGCTTTTCATATGTTTATTGTTTTTTTTTTTTTTTTTTCTTTGAGACAGAGTTTCATTCTTGTTGCCCAGGCTGCAGTGCAATGGCACGATCTCAGCTCACTGCAACCTCTGCCTCCGGGTTCAAGTGATTCTCCTGCCTCAACCTCCCGAGTATGTGGAATTACAGGCGCCTGCCACCACACCCAGCTAATTATGGATTTTTAGTAGAGACGAGGTTTCTCCATGTTGGTCAGGCTGGTCTCGAACTCCCGACCTCAGGTGATCTGCCTGCCTCGGCCTCCCAAAGTGCTGGGATTACAGGCATGAGCCACCATGCCCGACCGTATTGTTCCTTTTTATATTATTTTTTGTGAAATGCCTGTGTAACTCTTTTGTTCATTATAATAATTGGGTAGTCTACCCACAGAATGGGAGGAGATATTTGTGAATCATATGTAAGAGTCTAGGCTGGGCATGGTGGCTCATGCCTGTACAGTCCCAGTGCTTTAGGATGCAAGGCAGGTGGATTGCTTGAGCCCAGGAGTTTGAGACCAGCCTAGGCAACATAGCAAGACCCTGTCTCTACAAAAAAAAAAAAATTTTAATTAGCTAAGAATGGTGGCGTGAGCCTGTAGTCTCAAGCTACTCAGAAGGCTGAGGTGGGAGGATTGCTTGAGTCGAAGAGGTCAAGGTTACAGTGAGCTATGATCATGTCACTGCACTCCAGCCTGGGCGACAAAGTGAGACAATCTCTCCATAAACACACAAACAAATGAACAAATGAAAAGGACTCATTCTTAATCCACAGCTGTCCTGTGAGCCCACAGTTCTTTATCTGAGTTTTTTTTTTAATCTCCATGTGAATATGGATATATGGATGATGACAACTTCAGAATTTTCCCACCTAGAACCTTTGGGATCTAAGTTCTGTTCTTTTCTTTTCTCTTTTCTTTTCTTTTCTTTTTTCTTTTCTTTTCTTTTCTTTTCTTTTCTTTTCTTTTCTTTCTTTCTTTCTTTCTTTTTTCCTTTTCTTTTCTTTCTTTTTTTTTTGACAGAGTCCCACTCTGTCGCCCCGGCTGGAGTGCAATGGTACGATCTTGGCTCAATGCAGCCTCAACATCCCAGGCTCAAGCCATCCTCCCCACTCTGCTTCCTAAGTAGCTAGGACTACAGGTGTGCACCACCATGGCCAGATAATTTTTTTAGAGATGGGGTTTTGACATGTTGCCCAGGCTGGTCTCAAACTCCTGGGCGCAAGTGATCCCCCTGTCTCAGCCTCCCAAAATGCTGGGATTATAAGCATGAGCCACAGTGCCCAGCCCAAGTTAATGCTTTCTATGTTCTGTTTAAGAAATCTTCATCTACCCCAAGGTCATGAAATATTCTCCTATGTTTTCTTCTAGAAGCTTTATTTGTCTCAAATTTAAGTCTATGGTCTACTTCCAGTTAATTTTTTTGTCTAGTGTGAGGTATGGGTCAAGGTTCTTTTTATATATATATATATATATATTTTTAGTAGAGATGGGGTTTCACCATGTTGGCCAGGTTGGTCTGGAACTCCTGACCTCAAGTGATCCACCCGCCTCGGCCTCCCAAAGTTCTAGGATTACAGGCGTGAGCCACTGTGCCTGGCCAAGTGGTGCATTTTCATGACTATAATACAGCATATTCAATTTTCAGATAAAAGGACCTTGGCTGGGCATAGTGGCTCATGCCTGTCATCCTTGGGAGGCTGAGGCAGGAGGATCACTTGAAGCTGGGAGTTCAAGACCAGCCTGGGCAACATAGGGAGACCCTGTCTCTCTCTCTCCCTTTTTTTTTTTTTTTTTTGAGATGGAGTTTCACTCTGTTTTTTCTTTTTTTGAGACGGAGTCTTGCTCAGACACCCAGGCTGGGGTGCGGTGGCGCGATTTTGGCTCACTGCAAGCTCCGCCTCCCGGGTTCACGCCATTCTCCTGCCTCAGCCTCCTGAGTAGTTGGGACTACAGGCGCCTGCCACCTCGCCCGGCTAATTTTTTTGTATTTTTAGTAGAGACGGGGTTTCACCGTGTTCGCCAGGATGGTCTCGATCTCCTGACCTCATGATCCGCCCGTCTCGGCCTCCCAAAGTGCTGGGATTACAGGCATGAGCCACCGCACCCAGCCTGGAGTTTCACTCTGTCACCCAGGCTGGAGTGCAGTGGTGCCATCCTGGCTCACTGCAACCTCCACCTCCTGGGTTCAAGCAATTCTCCTGCCTCAGCCTCCCAAGTACTGGGATTATAGATGTGCACCACCATGCCCAGGTATTTTTGTATTTTTAGCAGAGATGGGTTTTCACCATGTTGGCCAGGCTGGTCTCAAACTCCTGACCTCAGGTGATCCACCTGCCTCAGCCTCCCAAAGTGTTGGGATTATAGGCGTGAGCCACTGCACCTGGCCAACTCTATCTCAAAAACAAATAAAACAAAACAAACAAAACAAACAAAAAGGACTTCTAAACTCCTCCCCCTATAGTGCCTGCAGAATCAAGTCCAAGGGTCAAAGTCAGGCACTGACCATCCTGTGCTCTTCTCCCTCCCACCCACTGCTCAGGGTGGAGGAGGGAGCAACAACTATTAAGGGTCCAGTGTATGTCCAGGCCTGAGCTGCGTGCTTCTTAAACTCCATTTAATCATCAAAGTGACTTTGTAAAGTAGGTATTGCCTGACTTACTTCATAGTGATGTGGTGGGTGGCTGAGCCCAGCTGCCTGGGGACAGGGGCAAGCTGGTATCTGGAGTTCTTGGTTTCCGGAGTGGGAAGCAGGCTCTTCCAAGATTATATAGTAAGGAGCTCCATAAACACACAAAGGGGGAGATCCAAGCACAGGGCAAGAGAAAAAAAAAAAAGGAAAGAAACAGAAATGTCTCCTCCACATTGCCTGCCCGCCTGCCTGCCTGCCCGCCTGCCTGCCTGCCTGCTTGCCTGCCCGCCCCTGCCTTCCACTGCCTTCCACTGCCTTCCACTGCCTTCCCTTGCCTGCCTTCCTTCCCTTCTCTTTCTTTTTCTTTTCTTTTTTTTTTTTTTTTTTTTTTGAGACAGGGTCTCACTCTGTCGTCCAGGCTGGAGTACAATGGTGTGATCATGGCTCACTGCAGCCTGGGCCTCCCAGGGCCAAGCGATCGTCCCATCTCAGTCTCCTGAGTAGCTGGGACTACACATGCAGTCCACCATGCCCAGCAAATTTTTTGTATTTTTTGCAGAGATGGGGTTTCGCCATGTTGCCCAGGCTGGTTCCAAACTCCTGGGCTCAAACGATCCACCCACTTTGGCCTCCCAAACTGCTAGGATTAAAGGCATGAGCCACTGTGCCTGGCCACCTTCTGTTTCCTGACCCAGACCCCTGCCCAGACAGCACTGCAACTCTCTCCTTTGTGTCCCAGACCTGACTGCGGCCCTCATCATACTAGTGGCACTTGCTTAGATTTACCTTCCCTTGTTTTAAGTCTTTGGTTATATGGATACAATCTTTGTTATCGTTCATTCTTGCAGCCCTGTAGACCCTGGGGACTTAGTGGTAAATGAGATAGACACCGCCGCTGTACTGCCAGAGCTTCAAGCCTAGCAGGAAACCAACAATAAAACACAATGGGCTGGGTGTGGTGGCTCAAGCCTGTAATCTCAGCAGTTTGGGAGGCCGAGGTGGATGGATCGCCTGAGCTCAAGAGTTGAAGACCAGCCTGGGCAACATGGTGAAACCCCGTTTCTACAGAAAGTACAAAAATTTAGCCAGATGTAGTGGTGTGTGCCTGTGGTCCCAACTACTTGGGAGGCTGAGATGGGAGGATCGCTTGAGCCTGGGAGGTGGAGGTGGAGGTTTCAGTGAGCTGAGATTGTGCCACTGCACTCCAACCTGAGTGACAGAGCGAGACCCTCATCTCACACACACAGTGGATGTGAAGATGGGGTGTACATAGTCTATGGATGGGCGCAGCAAAGGAATGAAGCTGGGGTCCGGAACAGAAGTATATGAAAGGCTTATAGGCTCTAGAAGAAATGGCTATCATTTTCCCTGCCTGGCATGCTCTCCCCTGTGTGCCCACCCATCCCCACTTCCTGTGGTCCAGATGAAGCTCTGAATCACAGTGCTCCGTCCCTTCCCCACCACCACCCTGCTGGACTTGGATTCAAGCTGGCCAATCAGACCACCCATCCCCATGTCCTCAGAGATTGGCTTAGGACCGGGTATGTAAGCCCAGTAGAACCAATCAAAGACTTCTCTGAGGTTTGATATAAGGAAACTGGGAAACAGGGGGCTTCACTTCTTCTAAGATCATGAGCTGTAAGGACAGTGTAAAGTGGAACTACTTGCCATTTTCCCAGGCCAGGTGGAGGAAGCCATCTGCAACAGGCAACAGCAAGGCTGATACACAAAGGGAAGAAAATAAAGATGGAGTCAGGGGAGCCCTGGTGATATCTTTTTTTTTTTTCTTTTTTTGAGATGGAGCTGTGTCATCCAATTTGGAGTGCAGTGGCACAATCTTGGCTCACTGCAACCTCCGCCTCCCAGGCTCAAGCGATTCTTGTGCCTCAGCCTCCTGAGTAGCTGGGATTACAGGTGTGCATCACCACGCCCAGCTAATTTTTGTATTTTTTAGTAGAGACAGGGTTTCACCATGTTGGCCAGGCTGGTCTCCAACTCCTGACCTCAAGTGATCCACCTGCTTCAGCCTCCCAAAATGCTGGGATTGCAGGTGTGAGCCACTGGTGCCCGGCCCCTGGTTATATCTTTTAGGTTCCTGGATCCATTTGTACCTGAAGTTCATCTCTAGATTTTTTTAGTTATATGACCCATTAGCTTAGCTTTTTTTTTTTTTTAGACGAAGTCTCGCTCTGTCGCCCAGGCTGGAGTGCAGTGGCACGATCTCAGCTCACTGCAAGCTCCACTTCCGGGGTTCATGCCATTCTCCTGCCTCGGCCTCCCGAGCAACTGGGACTACAGGTGCCCACCACCACGCCCGGCTAATTTTTTGTATTTTTAGTAGAGATGGGGTTTCACCATGTTAGCCAGGATGATCTTGATCTCCTGACTTTGCGATCTGCCTGCCTCGGTCTCCCAAAGTGCTGGGATTACAGGCGTGAGCCATCGCGCCCGGCCGTTTTTTTTTTTTTTTTTTTTTTTTTTTTTTTTTATTTATTTTTTTTTTTATTTTTTATTTTTATTTTTTTTTTTTTTTTTTTTTTTGAGGCGGAGTCTCGCTCTGTCGCCCAGGCTGGAGTGCAGTGGCGCGATCTCGGCTCACTGCAAGCTCCGCCTCCCGGGTTCACGCCATTCTCCTGCCTCAGCCTCCCGAGTAGCTGGGACTACAGGCGCCCACAACCGCGCCCGGCTAATTTTTTGTATTTTTTTTTTTTAGTAGAGACGGGGTTTCACCGTGGTCTCGATCTCCTGACCTTGTGATCCGCCCGCCTCGGCCTCCCAAAGTGCTGGGATTACAGGCGTGAGCCACCGCGCCCAGCCATTTTTTTTTTTTTTTTTAAAAGACAGAGTCTTGGTCTGTCATCCAGGCTGGAGTGCAGGAGCCCCATCATAGCTCACTGCAGCCTTGAACTCCTGGGCTTAAGCAATGCTCCCACCGCAGCCTCCCAAGTAGCTAGGACCACAGGTGTGTGCCACCAGGCCTGGCTAACTTATTATTATTATTATTTTTTAAGAGCTCAGGGTCTCACTATGTTGCCCAGGCTAGTCTGAAACTCGTGGGTTTAAGTGATCCTCCCACCTCAGCGTCCCAAAGTACCGAGATTACAGGTGTGATCCACTGTGCCTGCCTTCATTAACTTTTTTATTTTTAAAGCTTGTTTCAGTAGGGTTCTGTTGGGCTTTCAGCATAATAGTTTCTGTGTTCCATCCATGGTCTCACAGCCCTTGATGTGATCAAGCCCGAGACTGCAATGTCAGACCCCAGAAGGGACCCAGGCATGCTGTTGGAGGCAGGAGTGGAAGGCAAGGATGACAGCTTCGAGGAAGCAAAATACCTGCCAGCAACTCCGTGCTGGACCAGATCAACTCCTGTCAGGAGCAGCTGGAGGAGAACCACCACTTCCACACCCACCTCCAGGAGCTGCTGGAATCCAACCAGCAGATATGCCTTGAGTTCCAGCAGCAGCTCTGGGAGCCCCCAGCGATGTCAGCCTCTAGGCTCTGGGAGCCACCGACCAGGTCCCAACCCTGCTTCCCTGGGCCAGGCTCTGGCCTGGGCCCACACTCCCTGGCTTAGATACCTTCCCAAGGGCTGGGCCTCTGGGTCCCCCGATGGATCTAACTGCCTTGGCCACCCTTCCAGCACTCCCCTTGGCCTGCCTGGGCCAGTCCCCACTGCCTGGCATCCCCTCCTGGGGTCAGGCATGGGCCTGCGACCACCTACTTGCCTGCCACCCAACTGGGTGGGCACTCCTCACTTCACCCAGGCCTTAAGTGTCCACATGAAATGGGTCACACACACACAAAGTAGAGTTCCATCACTGGTAAACAAAATAATCCTGACTGAAAGGTTGGGCCTTTTGTCTTGGTTATTTGGTGCTATTTGGTGGAGTGGGTGATTGATAAGTATTGGTTAGATGGGTAGAGGTGTGGATAGACGTTGACATGAGGCAATTTTCTTCTTTCATCCTGCTTTTCAACTTTTGAAGCCTAAGTACAGTCTCATTGTACAATATGGTGACTATAGTTAATAACAGTGTATCATATACTTGCAAATTACTAAGAGAGGCTAGGCATGGTGGCTCACGCCTGTAATCCCAGCATTTTGGGTAGTTGAGGTGGGCGGATCACTTGGGGCCAGGAGTTTGAGACCAGGTTGGCCAACATGGTGAAACCCCGTCTCTACTCAAAATACAAAAATTAGCCGGGTGTTGCGGGACGCACCTGTGGTCCCAGCTACTCGGGAATCACTTGAACCTGGGAGGTGGAGGTTGCAGTGAGCTGAAGAGGTGCCACTGCACTCCAGCCTGGGTGACAGAGTGACTCTGTCTCAAAAAAAAGAGAAAATTACTAAGAGAGATTTTAAGTGTTGTCACCACACACACACACAAAACATAAGACTGTTAGGCAAGCATATGTTGAATAGCTTGATTTAGCCATCCCACAATATATACATATTTCAGAATACTATATTGTATACCATAAATATAGACAAATTTTGTCAATTAAAAATTAAATATCGGCTGGGCTGATCATTTGAGGTCAGGAGTTCAAGACCAACCTGGCCAATGTGGCAAAACCCCATCTCTACTGACTCTGTCTCAAAAAAAAAAAATTAAGTAAAAATATCAATAATAATTTTTTTTTTGAGACTACTCATTCTGTCACCCAGGCTGGAGTGCAGTGGAGTGATCTCAGCACACTGCAACCTCCGCCTCCCAGGTTCCAGCTATGCTCATGCCTCAGCCTCCCAAGTAGCTGGAACTACAGGCACTTGCCACCACACCAGGCTAATTTTTGTATTTTGAGTAGAGTCAGGGTTTTACTGAGTTGGCCAGGCTGGTCAAACTCCTAACCTCTAATGGTCTGCCCACCTGGGCCTCCTGAAGTGCTGGGATTACAGGTGTGAGCCACTGTGCCTGGCCTAAAAACTAAATAATAATTTAAAAAACTATGTATTGTCCATGGTAGTCCAGGCCAGCCCTGTTGCATTGAAACCTCAAGTACATCTCATAGTACAGTGAGGAATAAAGTGCAGAAGTAACTGGTAACTGCGGCACAGCAAGAAATTTTCAACCTATGGCTCAGACATTAGACTTACTTCATGGTGGCTGACATGGACCTTCTCCCAGAATAGAAGGGATAAATGGCAGTAGCCCCCAGAGATCTAGACCTTTCTGACGGGGCACATTCCTCATCCCATGTGGGCAGGTGAGGCCAGACTTCAAGCGCATGTCTGAGGACCAAGGATCTGCGCCCAGGGTCAGGAAGTATGCTCGATGTCAGGTATCTCCTTCACACAGCTATTTGGCAGGTTCTGTAGAAAAGCCAAGCGACACTGGCATGGTGGTTCACACCTGTGATCCCAGCAACTTAGGAGGCTGAGGCAAGAGGATCCCTTGAGGCCAGGAGTTCAAGGCTGCAGTGAGCTACGATTGTGCCACTGCACTCCAGCCTGCACTCCAGATGGGGAGACAGAGCAAGACCCCATCTCTTAAAAACAAGTGGAAAAAAAAAAAGCAAAGTGAAAATAATTCCAGCTGAGTCCATCTGCCTCACCAGTCCTTGAACCCAGACTGGGGGGGTCCGGTCTACTGCTTAGTCTCATCCAGGTATTGGTGGCATAGATACAGATGGGAGGACAAGGGAGGAAATGGCTTGAGGGATGAGACACTCGTGAGAACCACACAGTGGGTCAGAAACAGTCACTATCAACTACCAATAATCAAGGCTGTCACTTTTCACTTTGTTTATGATGTGCTTTGTCATTCAGATGCTTTTAATTTTGATGCAAAGCAGATGATGTTTCTCCTAATGATTGGTACTTTTTGCATCTTATTAAAGAGATTCTTCTCCACTCTGATTATATATATATATATTTATATATATATTTTTTATATTTATATATATATATATATATATTTTTTTGAGATTGAGTCTTGCTCTGTCACCCTGGCTGGAGTGGCGCGATCTCTGCTCACTGCAAGCTCCGCCTCCCGGGTTCACGCCATTCTCCTGCCTCAGCCTCCCGAGTAGCTGGGACTACAGGCGCCTGCCACCACTCCTGGCTCATCTTTTATATTTTAAGTAGAGACGGGGTTTCACTGTGTTAGCCAGGATGGTCTCAATCTGCTGACCTCATGATTTGCCTGACTTGGCCTCCCAAAGTGCTGGGATTACAGGTGTGAACCACTGTGCCTGGCTTCAAATATACTTTTTAAGCTTTCTTCTAAAACTGTCATATCCTTTTTCTTTTCTTTTCTCTTTTCCTTCCTTCCTTCCTTCCTTCCTTCCTTCCTTCCTTCCTTCCTTCCTTCCTTCCTTCCTTCCTTCTTTCCTTCCTTCCTTCTCTCTCTCTCTTTCTCTCTCTCTCTCTCTCTCTCTCTCTTTCTTTGTTTCTCTTTTTTATTTTTTTTGAGACAGGGTCTTGCTCTATTGCCCTGACCTGCTGGGCTCAAGCATTCCTCCTATGTCAGACTCACAAGAAGCTGCAATTACAGGTACATGCCACCATGCCCAGCTAATTTTTAAAATTTTTTGTAGGGATGGGGTTTTGTCATGTTGCCCAGGTTGGTCTCAAACTCCTGGGCTCAAGCAATCCTCCCACCTCAGCCTCCTAAAGTGCTGGAATTACAGGCATGACCCACCCCACCAGCCTTATTTCATTTTCACATGTAGTGCTTGGATGCATCTGAAATTTATTTATAGTTTGATGTGATGGAGCAAACCAATCCTATTTTTTTTTTCCATCTAAATAAGCTGTTATCCCAACACCATCCCCACTGCCCTGCTATTCTGATATCTGGGCTGAGTCAAAGTGGGCTGGTTCAGCAGACGCAGTGAAGGTCACACTGTGCCCAGGAGACTTTCTTGGTCACAGAACGCTGGCCTTGCCCACACCTTAGAAGCTATGTTAATGAAGGAAGATGTTTCTTATGTTTTCTTCTTTTTTGTTTTTTGTTTTTTTTTGGACAGGGTCTCGCTCTGTCACCTAGGCTGGAGTGCAGTGGCACAGTCTCAGCTCACTGCAACCTCCATCTCCTGGGTTCAAGCAATTCTCCTGCCTTAGCCTCCCAAGTAGCTGGGATTATAGGTACCACTACCACCACCGACTAATTTTGTATTTTTAGTAGAGATGGGGTTTCACCATGTTGGCCAGGCTGGTCTAGAGCTCCTGACCTCAGGTGATCCACCTGCCTCGGCCCAAAGTGCTGGGATTACAGGTGTGAGCCACCGCGCCTGGACTTCTTATGATTTTTTTGAAGTCTCAGTTTAAAACTGTAAGAACTTGACAGGCTGGGCATGGTGGCTCACGCTTGTAATCCCAACACTTTGGGAGGCTGAGGCAGGCGGATTACTTGAGCTCAGGAGTTTAAGGCCAGCCTGGGCAACATAACCAAACCCTGTCTCTACAAAAGATACAAAACTTGGCAGGGCGTGGTGGTGCATGCCTGTAGTCCCAGCTTCTTGGGGGCTGAGGTGTTCACTTGAGCCTGGGAGGTCGAAGCTGCAGTGAGCCATGTTCGCAACACTGCACTCCAGCCTGGGTGACAAAGCAAGACACTCTATCAAAAACAAAAACAAAAAACTTTATGAGCAGAGAGTGAAGAGTAGTATAAGGTCATGGTTACAAATCCAGGTTTTAGAGTCAGACAAAGGTAGCATCAAACTTTGCTTCCCCTCTAAGATGTGTTTCTTCATAGCACTCTACTGATACCCTTCTTCGATGGCCCCAGCTAGCATTATCACCTCCAGCTCTTCCCTAGCTGTGTAACTCCACAACCCTACTCTAGATTATAGATGGCTCACAGTGGGAGCCCACTCTTAGAGGCTTAGGCTGGGTTCCCCAGAAGCAGAGACTGAGGCAGGAATTCCCATGCAATTGATTTATTGAGGGAGGCCCTAGGGAGAAACTTTCGAGGAAGTGAGGAAAGCAGAACAGCACCAGGGAAGGAGCTGAGCAAACATGTGCTTTCAGGTGAGGCCTGACCACAGTCTAATTCCAAGGGGAGCGCTGCAGTGTTGGTCCCACCGTGAGGTCAGAGGCTGGCTTTTATGCTGCACCCCATTAGTCAGTCACTGGCCTTGGGCCACCCCGGCTGTGTGTGTAACCTCTCAGACACCCAGCAGAGACAACTGTACCTACGACAGAGACACCAGCACCCACCAGAGACAATACCCACCAATGACAACAGCACCCACCACAGAGACAACAGCACCCCCTCAGAGACAACAGAACCCACCAGAGACACACCCACCACAGAGACAACACCCACCACAGAGACAGCAGCACCCACCTCAGAGACAATAGCACCCACCACAGAGACAACAGCACCCACCAGAGGCAATAGCACCAACCAGAGGCAACAGCACCCACCACAGAGATAACAGCACCCACCAGAGACAACAGCACCCACCACAGAGACAACAGCACCCACCAGAGACAACAGCACCCACCACAGAGACAACAGCACCCACGACAGAGACAACAGCACCCACCACAGAGACAACACTCACCACAGAGACAACAGCTCCCACCACAGAGACAACAGCTCCCACCAGAGACAACAGCACCCACCAGAAGCAACAGCTCCCACCAGAGACAACAGCACCCACCACAGAGACAACAGCACCCACCAGAAGCAACAGCACCCACCAGAGACAAGAGCACCCACCACAGAGACAACAGCACCCACCAGAGACAACACCCACGACAGAGACAACAGCACCCACCACAGAGACAACACTCACCACAGAGACAACAGCTCCCACCACAGAGACAACAGCTCCCACCAGAGACAACAGCTCCCACCACAGAGACAACAGCTCCCACCACAGAGACAACAGCTCCCACCAGAGACAACAGCACCCACCTCAGAGACAACAGCACCCACCTCAGAGATAACAGCACCCACCACAGAGACAACACCACCCACCACAGAGACAATAGCACCCACCACAGAGACAACACCACCCACCACAGAGACAATAGTACCCACCACAGAGACAACAGCTCCCACCAGAGACAACAGCTCCCACCACAGAGACAACAGCACCCACCTCAGAGACAGCACCCACCTCAGAGACAACAGCACCCGCCACAGAGACAACAGCACCCACCACAGAGACAACACCACCCACTTCAGAGACAACAGCACCCACCACAGACACAACAGCACTCACCACAGAGACAACAGCACTCACCACAGAGACAACAGCTCCCACCACAGAGACAACAGCACCCACCACAGAGACAACAATACCCACCTCAGAGACAATAGCACTCACCCCAGAGACAACAGCACCCACCACAGAGACAACAGCTCCCACCACAGAGAAACAGCTCCCACCAGAGAGACAACAGCTCCCACCAGAGAGACAACACCCACCTCAGAGACAACAGCACTCACCACAGAGACAATAGCTCCCACCTCAGAGACAACAGCACCCACCTCAGAGACAACTCCCACCAGAGACAACAGCTCCCACCACAGAGACAACAGCACCTACCACAGAGACAACACCTACCATAGAGACAACACCACCCACCACAGAGACAACAGCTCCCACCTCAGAGACAGCACCACCCACCTCAGAGACAACAGCACCCACCGAAGAGACAGTAGCACCTCCCTCAGAGAAATATTCTTTGAGGGTTTTTTTTTTTTTAGGAGAGAGAGGGTTTTAAGAGAGACAGGGTTTCGCTTTGTCCCCAGGCTGCACTGCAGTGGCCTAATCGTAGCCTTGAACCCCCGGGTTCAAGTGATCCTCCTGCCTCAGCTGCCGGAGTGCTGGACTACAGGAGTGCACCACTATGCCTGGATTTTTTTTTTCTTCTAATTTTAGTAGAGATGGGGTCTTGCCATGTTACCCAGGCTGGTCTCAAACTCTTGACTTAAGCGATCTTTCCTTCTTGACCTCCCAAACTGCTGGAATACAGGCATGAGCCACTGTGCCCAGCCCATAAAGAAGTATTCTAAGCAAAATATGGGGATAGGGTTGGACCAGTATGATGATGGGAAAGAATTAGAGAAAAATGTGAACTTGGATATGTCTTCACCAAGCTTAATCTGAAAATAATCTATTTTACTATTTTATGTCTGTGATGTTTCTCTGGTTCAATTAAAATGTGCTTTGCCTTTTTATTTGAGACAGGATTTCACTCCCATTACCCAGGCTGGAGTGCAATCGCACGATCTCAGCTCACAGCAACCTCTGCCTCCCAGGCTTGAGTGATCTTCCCAGCTCATCCTTCCGAGTAGCTGGGATCACAGGCCTGGGCCACCACGCATATAATTTTTTAAATTTTTCTGTAGAGACAGGGTTTCACCATGTTGCCCAAGCTGGTCTAACACCCCTGGGCTCAAGTCATCTACCTGCCTTGGCCTCTCAAAGTGCTGGGATTACAGGCATGAGCAGTGCCCCCGGCCTCTCTTTCTTTTAAACATGGTCTCTGTTTATTTCCCAGGCTGGAGTATAGTGGTGCAATCACAGCTCATTGCAGCCTCAAACTCTTGGGTTCAAGAGATCCTCTGCCTCAGCCTCCTGAGTAGCTGAGACTACAGATGCACCTGGTTAATTTTTTAATTTTTTTGTAGAGATGGGGGTCTCTCCATGTTGACCAGGCTAGTTTTGAACTCCTGGCTTCAAGTGATCCTTCTGTGTTGGCCTCCCAAAGTGATGGGATTACAGGCGTCAGTCACTGCACTCGGTTGCTCAGGTTTCGTATAGCAAGCGTTTGCTTCAGCCTGTTTGATTAGGTTTCTGTCCCTTGCCTGGACTTTCTTTCTAGAGGTGCTAAATCAGTAGCAAACACTTATTTGTCAGGAACAGTAGCACATGCATGACATGTACACTTGCCTTCATCTTCAGAACGATCCTGTCTTTGCTACACAAGAGGAAACGGAAAGTCAGGAAGATTGAGTAACTTGCCCAAAGTCACCCAACAACAAGCACTAACTCAGGCCTGTCTGATTTGGCACAGTGGCTCACAATCACCTTGCAATGGCTGGAAAGTTAATCTTCAGATTTACAGTGAGGCAATCTTTTTAAGTGCAAAGCTGTAGGAATGTTTATAAAACAAATGTCAAACATTTATACAATGTTTGAAAGTGGCAAAAGTTGATCCTCATTGGGGAAACCCTGGGTGTGTGTTACCAGGTTGTTTTGGGGAACTGCTGACTAGAATCATCGTATGTGCAGTGAAGACCATTGACCACTAGATGGCCCTGCAGCTCTTTGCGGTGCCATCGCCAATCGCATGGGCCGGTTGGTTCCCAGGGGCCAAACCCTATGAAAGCAGAGAAATGAGAAAAATAAGCACAATGTAGGGCATTTTTCAAAAACCGTAACGTACTAAATTTAAAAGTCCATCCAATATTCTGAGATCATGTTCTTCCTACTTTTTGTGGTAACAGATGATCGCTCCTCGCCAAATATTATTTCTTGGTAAAAACTGACCTAGTTTTGGACACATTTCCCCTCCCCACTTTTAAAAAGTGGGATTGTGAATTGCAAAAGCCTGGGATTGGTAAAAATACGAGCTTCTCATAAAAAGTGGCTGGGCGTGGTGACTGACGCCTGTAATCCCAACACTTTGGGAAGCCGAGATGGGCAGATCGCCTGAAATTGGGAGTTTGAGACCAGCCTGGCCAGCATGGTGAAACGCCATCTCTACTAAAAATACAGAAAATTATCCGGGCATGGTGGCAGGCGCCTGTAATCCCAGCTACTCAGGAAGCTGAGGCAGTAGAATTGCTAGCACCCGGGAGGCGGAGGTTGTAGTGAGCTGAGATTGTGCGGTTGAACTCCAGCCTGGGCAACAGAGCGAGACTCCATCTCAAAAAAAAAAAAAAAAAAAAAAAAAAGGCCAGGCGCCGTGGCTCACACCTATAATCCCAGCACTTTGGGAGGCTGAGGCGGGCGGATCACAAGGTCAGCAGATCAAGGCCATCCTGGCTAACATGGTGAGACCACGTCTCTACTAAAAATACAAAAAAATTAGCCAGGTGTGGTGGCGGGCGCCTGTAGTCCCAGCTACTGGGAAGGCTGAGGCAGGAGAATGGTGTGAACTCGGGAGGTGGAGCTTGCAGTGAGCCGAGATCGCGCCACTGCACTCCAACCTGGGCAACAGAGTGAGACACTGTCTCAAAAAAAAAAAAAAAAAAAAAAAAGAAATGTAAGAAAAAAGTAATAAAAATAAATAAGACCGGGTACAGTGGCTCAGGCCTGTAAACCCAGCACTTTGGAAGGCCAAAGTGGGCAGATCACTTGAGATCAGGAGTGGAAGACCAGCCTGGCCAACATTGTGAAACCCTGTTTCTACTAAAAATACCGAAATTAGCTGAGTGTGGTGGCACATGCCTGTAATACCAGCTACTGTGGAGGCTGAGGCAGGAGAATCGCTTGAACCTGGGAGGCAGAGGCTGCAGTGAACTGAGATGGTGACACTGCACTCCAGAGTGGGCAACAGAGTGAGACTCTGTCTCAAAATAAATAAAAATATATACATACATACATACATACATACATACATACATACAAGATGAGGTGTGTTGGGCCAGGCGCAGTGGCTCACGCCTGTAATCCTAGCACTTTGGGAGGCCAAGGTAAGTGGATCACCTGAGGTCAGGAGTTCGAGACCAGCCAAGCCAACATGGAGAAACACTGTTTCTACTAAAAACACAAAACTTAGCTGGAAGCGGTGACAGGCGCCTGTAATCCAAGCTACTCAGGAGACTGAGGCAGGAGAATTGCTTGAACCCGGGAGGCAGAGGCTGCAGTGAGCCAAGATCAAGCCACTGCACTCCATCCTGGGCAACAGAGCAAGGCTCAGTCTCAAGAAAAAGAAAAATAAAAAAAAAAAAGGAAAGTAAGTGTTGGGCAAGAGATCAGAAGCCAGGGATGAGCATCTGAGAGCAAGCGTGACTGGCCACTAGGTTCAGGAAGCAGTGCCCGAAAGATTCCCAGAGATGGAGCAGGAGAATTTTGGAGGGTGCCGCTTGTGGTGCCTGGAATTCGTAACCTCACATGCACAGAGTAGCAAGAAAAGAGGCTGGCCCTAGTACTGTGGCTTACTTAGAGACAGTGGGGAAGATGGAGGAGAATGTCCCCTGCTTGGTACAACTCTCCCCCAATCCTACCATTTCTCTCCTGCCTCCTCCCTCTAGGTGTTCTGAGCCCCAAAACTAACCCTGGTTTTCCTAAATAAGAAATAAGCATGCAAAATAGTTCAGTAGCCAAAGCAATTTGATCATTCCAATTCCAGGTTTCCATTTTTCAACTATATTTTGTTTGTTCATTTATTTATTTATTTTGAGATGGAGTCTCACTCTGTCGCCCAGGCAGGAGTGCAATGGCGCAATCTCGGCTCACTGCAACCTCCACCTCCTGGGTTCAAGCAATCAATTCTCTTGCCTCAGGTTCCCCGAGTAGCTGGGACTTCAGGCGTGTGCCACCACACCCGGCTAATTTTTGTATTTTTAGGAGAGACAGGGTTTCGCCATGTTGGCCAGGATGGTCTCAAACTCTTGACCTCAGGTGATCCGCCTGCCTCGGCCTCTCAAAGTGCTGGGATTACAGGCGTGAGCCACCTCACCTGACCCTATATTTTGTTTTATTTAAGGAGCATGTGCATGGAGTTTGGTCAAGGCAGGTTTTAAAAACTGACAACAAAACCAGCTTGCCTTCTCCATCCCTGTCCTCTCCTCAGTCTTATGTCTCAGAGGCAACCTCTGCTATGACTTCTTGTTACTTCATGCTTTTATCACCCTTCTTCTTTTCTTTTTTTCTTTTTTCCTTTTTTTTTGAGACAAAGTCTCACTCTGTCACCCAGGCTGGAGAGAAGCTGCACAATCACGGCTCATTGCAGCCTTGACCCCTTGGGTTCAAGCAATCCTCCAACCTCAGCCTCCCAAGGAGCTGGGGCTACAGGCATGTGTCACCACACTTGTCTAATTTGTTTTAATTTTTTATAGCAACATGGTTTCTCAGTGTTGCCCAGGCTAGTCTCAAATTCCTGGGCTCAAGAGATCCACCCACCCCAGCCTCCCAAAGTGCTGAGATTACGGGCATGAACCACCATGCCCATCCACCATTCTTCCTCTTCTTCTTTTTTTTTTTTTTTTTTTTGAGACAGAGTTTCGCTTTTGTTGCCCAGGCTGGAGTGCAATGGTGCAATCTTGGCTCACTGCAACTTCCACCTCCTGGGTTCAAGCAATTCTCCTGCGTCAGCCTCCCGAGTACCTGGGATTACAGGCATGCGCCACCATGGCTGGCTAATTTTTTTTTTATACTTTAAGTTCTAGGGTACATGTGCACAACATGCAGGTTTATTACATATGTATACATGTGCCATGTTGGTGTGCCACACCCATTAACTTGTCATTTACATTAGGTATATCTCCTAATGCTATCCCTCTCCCCTCCCCCCACCCCACGACAGGCCCCAGTGTGTGATGTTCCCCACCCTGAGTCCAAGTGTTCTCATTGTTCAATTCCCACCTATGAGTGAGAACATGTGGTGTTTGGTTTTCTGTCCTTGCAATAGTTTGCTCAGAATGATGGTTTCCAGCTTCATCCATGTCCCTACAAAGGACATGAACTCATCCTTTTTTATTGCTGCATAGTGTTCCATGGTGTATATGTGCCACATTTTCTTAAACCAGTCTATCATTGATGGACATTTGGGTTGGTTCCAAGTCTTTGCTATTGTGAATAGTGCTGCAGTAAACATACACGTGCATGTGTCTTTATAGCAGCATGACTTATAATCCTTTGGGTATATACCCAGTAATAGGATGGCTGGGTCAAATGGTATTTCAGTTCTAGATCCTTGGGGAATCGCCACACTGTTTTCCACAATGGTTGAACTAGTTTACAATCCCACCAACAGTGTAAAATGGTTCCTCTTTCTCCACATCCTCTCTAGCACCTGTAACAGCAGGACTTTTTAATGATCGCCATTCTAACTGGTGTGAGATGGTATCTCATTGTGGTTTTGATTTGCATTTCTCTGATGGCCAGTGATGATGAGCACTTTTTCATGTGTCTGTTGGCTGCATAAATGTCTTCTTTTGAGAAGTGTCTGTTCATATACTTTGCCCACTTTTTGATGGGGTTGTTTTATTTTTTCTTGTAAATTTAAGCAAATTTACAAGTTCTTTGTAGATTCTGGATATTAGCCCTTTGTTAGATGAGTAGATTGTAAAAATTTTCTCCCATTCTATAGGTCGTCTGTTCACTCTGATGGTAGTTTCTTTTGCTGTGCAGAAGCTCTTTAGTTTAATTAGATCCCATTTGTCAATTTTGGCTTTTGTCACCATTGCTTTTGGTGTTTTAGTCATGAAGTTCTTGCCCATGCCTATGTCCTGAATGGTACTACCTAGGTTTTCTTCTAGGATTTTTATGGTTTTAGGTCTAACATTTAAGTCTTTAATCCATCTTGAATTAATTTTTGTATAAGGTGTAAGGAAGGGGTCCAATTTCAGCTTTCTACATATGGCTACACGGCTAGCTAATTTTGTATTTTTAGTAGAGATGGCGTTTCTCCATATTGGTCAGGCTGGTCTTGAACCAGCCTCAGGTGATCCGCCTGCCTCGGCCTCCTAAAGTGCTGGGATTACAGGCATGAGCCACCATGTCCAGCTGCCACCATTCTTCTAAACAATGTCTACTTTGCTTTATCTCGATTTATCAGTTTTTTACTTTATTCATTAATTTCCAAATGAGTGATTTTCTTTTTACCACCACTCCCACCTTCCCCCTTCTCCCAAAATATTTTGTCACTATTTTTATTAAACGAATACAACAGGCACACTATTGTGATTATGTAATTATTATTCACAGCTGAGACACATAGTATATAGTGATTACACTTTCATTCTTTTATAACGTTTTGTTTTTCCTGTAACTTCTTTTAAAAATAGAGATGGGGGCTGGGCGTGGGGCGGGGGAAATCTTATTGTGTTGGCCAGGCTGGCCTCGAACTCCTGGCCTCACCCAGCCTCCCGCCTTAGCCTCCCAAAGTGCTGGAATTACAAGTGTGAGCCACCACACGAAGCCTGTTTAACCTGCCTCATTTTCTTCATTTCTTTACTTTTTAAACATATACCTATTGCTATTTTTTTTTTTTAATTGTGTCTGTGGGTGTCTTTTTTTTTTTTTTTTTTTTTTTGTGAGATGGAGTCTCGCTCTGTCACTCAGTCTAGAGTGTAGTGATCATGGTTCACTGTAGCCCTGACCTCCTGGGCTCAAGCAATCCTCCTAGCTCAGCCTCCCAAGTAGCTGGGATTACAGGTGCACACCACCATGCCCAGCTAATTTTTTTACTTTTTGTAGAAATGAGGTCTTACTATGATTAGCTCAGCCTGGTCTCGAACTCCTGGACTCAAGTGATCCTCCCACTTCAGCCTCCCAAAGTGCCAGGATTACAGGCTTGAGCCATCACACCAGCCCTGAAGAAATTCTTTTTTTTTTTTTTTTTTGAGACGGAGTCTCGCTCTGCCACCCAGGCTGGAGTGCAGTGGCCGGATCTCAGCTCACTGCAAGCTCCGCCTCCCGGGTTCACGCCATTCTCCTGCCTCAGCCTCCCAAGTAGCTGGGACTACAGGCGCCCGCCACCTCGCCCGGCTAGTTTTTTGTATTTTTTAGTAGAGACGGGGTTTCACCGTGTCAGCTAGGATGGTCTCGATCTCCTGACCTCGTGATCCGCCCGTCCCGGCCTCCCAAAGTGCTGGGATTACAGGCTTGAGCCACCGCGCCCGGCCAAGAAATTCTTTATCCTGACAGTGTGTTTGACCGAGTTGAGAATGAGGGAAATAGGAATCTGATGGGAAGTTCTCTATTTATATGTGAAGGGCTTATTAATTGCTTGATTTTTCCTGTAAAATGATCAGGGGGAAACTTGCTTTTTCCTTTGATGACTCCGAAAATGAGAGTGTGTGGGAATCATTTATCTGAGACAACTCAGGTTTTCTAGAGAAGAACCTTCAATCTCCTGTCTGGGCACAAACTTTCTGGGAGTAGGAGAAATGAAGGGGACTGGAAGTCTTTGGGGTTTTTGTTTGTTTGTTTGTTTGTTTATTGAGACAGAGTCTGGCTCTGTTGCCCAGGCTGGATTGCAGTGGCGCAATCTTTTTTTTTTCGAGACGGAGTCTCACTCTGTCACCCAGGCTAGAGTGCAGTGGTGCCAGTGGCACAATCTTGACTCACTGCAACCTCTGCCTCCTGGGCTTAAGTGATCCTCCCACCTTAACCTCCCAAGTACCTGGGACTACAGGTGTGCCGCCATGCCCAGGTAATTTTTAAATTTTTTGTAGAGGTGAGGTCTCACCATGTTGCCCAGGCTGGTCTTGAACTCCTGGGCTCAAGTGATCCTCCCGCCTCGTCCTCCCTAAGTGCTGGGATTACAGGTGTGAGCTGCTGCACCCAACCTTATTATATAGACTTTCCATAAAAGTTCTTAGTTCTGAGTCTTATCTCAATTCCCTGCCATGCCTGGGATACCTAAATCTGGAGCTTCTTAGGTTCAATTTTTCCAGATTCCAAATTTAACTCCACAGGTGAGGGTTCTAGGGAACCAAGTGACAGACAGAGATCTGTTCTCTTTTTACCAGACAGGTCATCCTAGTTTATCCCTTAATGACAATAGGACTTTCTTATAGAAAGTCTCAAACATAGGGTTACCAGATTTAATAAGTAAAAATACAAAATGCCTGGTTAAATTTGAATTTCAGATAAACAATGCAATACATCGGGCATACTTATACTAAAAGTAATTTGTTTCTTTGAAATTCATATTTGACCCATAGCCTCCATTTTATTATTTATTTTTATTTAATTAATTAATTGTTTTGAGATGGAGTCTCACTCTGTTGTGCAGGCTGGAGTACAGTGATGTGATCTCGGGTCACTGTAACCTCTGTCTCCCGGGTTCAAGTGATTCTCCTGTCTCAGGCCCCTGAGTAGCTGGGACTACAGGTGCATGCCACCACACCCAGCTAATTTTTGTTATTTTTAGTAGAGAACAGGGTTTCACTATGTTGGCCAGGCTGGTCTCGAACTCTTGACCTCAGGTTATCCACCCGCCTTGGCCTCCCAAAGTGCTGGGATTACAGGTGTGAGCCACCACACCCAGCCCACTGTTCTAATTTCTACCACCATAGTGTACTCTAGCCTGTTCTCAAACTTCATATACCTAGGCTCATAGATCATACTCTTGTATCCGGCTTCTCTCATTTAATATAATGTTTAGTTTTTGTGTGTGTGTGTGTGTGTGTGTGTGTGTGTGTGTGTGTGTGTGTAACTGAGGGGAAATTCATGTAACATAAAATAAATTGCTGTAAAGTGAACAATTTGGTGGCATTTAGTACATTCACAATCCGGCACAACCACCATTTCTGTCTAGTTCCAAAACATTTTCATTACCCCCAAAAGAGTCCTCATTCCTGTGAAGCACTCAGCATTCTCCCCACCCCCAGCACCTGGCAACCACTAATCTGCTGTCTGTCTAACCTGTTCTTCTTATGGTTCATCAGTTCTTTACTGTCTGGTAAAATCCCACAAGCAGAGAAGGATTATTTCAAAAGGGCTCCAAGAAAGGAAAGCCAGGGGAACAAAAGCAGCACCAGGTAAAGTAAAATTCGGCCAGATGATCAAGCCTCAAAGAAGGAAAACATTCCTAACCCCAAGATGGAGTCTACTCTTCATCTTAGGCAGAAGGTTCCTATTCAAACCAGTCTTGAAAGCTGCCCTGGTGCTATCTACGTGAGCAGTGTTTAATTTTGTATCAACAAAGCACAATTCAGTGGCAATGTTGAAAGAGAAAAAGCCGCACAGCTGGCTTTCTCTGCAAATGACATTGACATAAAGACCAAAGTAAATGTTAGCATCCTGGAAACAGCAGCAGGTGTCTTAAGTAGAACAGCAGGTACTGGGGAGAACTGTGGCCACCTGCTAAGTAGCATCTACTCAGAATTCATTTGAAACAATCATAAAAGTTGTAATTTCAGACTTCTGGATGCATTTGATCATGGATCTTTTTGCTGTGTCTTTCTTTGCATTGCTGGGGATTGCTGGACAATTTCTGATGTTTTCTAGACAGGTTCTTGCCCACCACCATATGTTTAGCACCCAGTACCTAGTGTGATGTTTGCCACATAGTAGGTGAACAATAAACATTTTTCAGGGTGAATGAATGAGCAAACCATCTGGGGCACTGACTCAAAAAGTGGAATCATAAAATCACTGCAGTTTAGACTTAGGGGAGAACTAAAGAGAAGGAAAAACAAGCTAATAAATGAACTCCAGGGTGGGCGAGGTGACATACACCTGTAATCCCAGCACTTTGGGAGGCTGAGGCAGGCAGATCACTTGAGGCCAGGAGTTTGAGACCAGCCTGGCCAACATGGTGAAACTCCATCTCTACTAAAAATACAAAAATTAGCTGGGCATGGTGGCAGGCGCCTGTAATCCCAGCTACTTGGGAGGCTGAGGTGCAAGAATCGCTTGAATCAGGGAGGTGGAGGCTACAGTGAGCCGAGATTGCACCACTGCACTCCAGTCTGGGCAACAGAGCAAGACTCTGTCTCAAAACAAACAAACAAAAAACCCAAAAAAACAAAAAGCCAAGAACTCCTGCGAGGGACTGTGCAAGGTGGTTTACATGCATGACTCCCTTTAAGCCTCACAATTACCTTCAAGGTTATCATGATGCCAGTTTTACAGATGAGGAAACTGATGGTCACAGAGGCTGTCTCCCAGAATGCCAAGTCGAAACCTTTCACTTGGAAGCTGAGGAACTTCAGGCCCAAAGCTCTCAGGGGTCTTGAACTAGTCGACAGAGCTAGCCTCATTACCAGCCCACTCAGGATGTTTCCAGTTCTGCTTTTGGCCGAAGGCATACTGTAATGATTCCAGAAGCAATATGACCATCAATGTCCAAGGAACAGAAAGTTTCCAAAAGCAAAGTGTTTGTCTGTTAAAACAGGATGGGGACATTAAGACTCCTCGGCAGGTTTTAGGCAAATAAGCCTTTAGAGGTTACCCAAGGTGGCTTCATGTCTCGAGGTCTCAGGAGATAGACATGGATGAGCAGCAGTATATCAGAGGTTCAGGTGCTAGACAGGCCTGGTGCTGGAGCCATGGGGATTTGCCAGCAGGTCCTGGCTGCGTCACTTTTAACCTTTCTGTGCCTCAGATGAGCAACTGATTAGGGATGTACTGAGTCCCTGCCAGGTGCTCTGCCAAAGATGACAAATTTGGCCAATAATAGTTACTGAGGGCTATCAAGTGGCTTATAACCTTTGAGAGTTACAAAGGTACATACATAAGATCCAGTCCCTATTAGCTAGGTGTGGTGGTACATGTCTGTTGTCCCAGCTACTCAGGAGGCTGAGGCAGGAGGATCATATGAGCCTGAGAGGTGGAGACTGCAATAAGCCATGATCACACCACTGCACTCCAGCATAGGCGAGAATGAGATCCTGTCTCAAAAAAAACAAAAAACAAAAAACAAACAAACAAAAAAATCCAGTCCCTGTTTTTTTCTCTAATTGGGTAACAAATCATCCTGCTTTGCTGGAACTGTCCCAGTTTAAGCACTGAAAATCCCCCATCCCAGGAAACCCCTCAGTCCTGGGCACACAAGGCCAATTGGTCCCCGTGGAAGGTCTTGATGGGAAGGGGAAGGGAAACCACACAGGAGCTAATGATGAACACCAACCAGCTGGGGACATGTGACGCCACGTCTAATATAGAGGCCCCCAAGGGACTCAGGACAGCAGTGCTATACACACCACATCAGACCCTGCAGCAAAAGGAAACACCAAGAGTACTGATCTTTCTTTGTTTAAAAATGTGATATTTTGGCCGGGTGTGGTGGCTCAAGCCTGTAATCCCAGCACTTTGGGAGGCCGAGACGGGTGGATCACGAGGTCAGGAGATCGAGACCATCCTGGCTAACACGGTGAAACCCCATCTCTACTAAGAAATACAAAAAACTAGCCGGGCGAGGTGGCGGGCGCCTGTAGTCCCAGCTACTCGGGAGGCTGAGGTAGGAGAATGGCGTGAACCCGGGAGGCGGAGCTTGCAGTGAGCTGAGATCCGGCTACTGCACTCCAGCCTGGGCTACAGAGCGAGACTCCATCTCAAAAAAAAAAAAAAGTGATATTTTGGGCCAGGTGCAATGGCTCACACTTGGGAGGCTGACATGGGAGGATCACTTGAGCCCAGGCTGCCTCCCAAAGTGCTGAGATTACAAGCGTGAACCACCCTGCCCAGCCCAAAGCAGTTTTTTTTTTATTGTTGTTTTTGAGGCGGAGTTTCACTCTTGTTGCCCAGGCTGGAGTGCAATGGCACAATCTTGGCTCACTGCAATCTCCGCCTCCCGAATTCAAGCAATTCTCCTGCCTCAGACTCCCCAGTAGCTGGAATTACAGGCATGCACCGC